>NC_090845.1:53527100-53835188 GCF_028021215.1 Eschrichtius robustus
GGGTATGTAGCTGAAACCACCTGGTGGATGACACATTCAGTATGGGACCACTGCAGGCATTTTTATTAATGTGCATCACGTTTCTATCCTCTAGCCCATAACGGACTTCTGCATTCCTTCTCGGAGCAACACGTTCCTACATGCCCTCTGTGGAGAGGCATGAGCCTCGTTCCGCCCGTGGGACTTGAGCCCACTTTGTTAGCTTCTCTCAGCTTCTAAAGACCAAAGAGATAGAGTGTCTGTGTATGGAAGTTTCGAAAGTAATCGCTTCATGTGTCGCACAAGAGGGACAGCTTCTGGTCACCAAAGGAGCACTGTGGGGAAACCTTGGTTCCGAGAGCTGACATCAAAGGGATCCCGTTCCTTAGGAAATTCTTCATTATATGAGGGAGGAGAAAGCACAAGCTGCCCTTGGCCTGAGGACCGTGCTTCTGTGGAGCTACAAGTCAGAGGGAGACACCTCTACAAAAACTCCGTGGAGAAGCCTCTGAAGTGACAAATCTTTTAGCTCTGCCATTAGGCTCAGGGGCAAACGTGTGAACGTAACTTCTGTTCCCCGTGGGACGACCTCCTACAGAGAGACATTGCCATACTTTGCAGAGGTACGCCACCAGCACATGGCCAAGTGCCTTTAAAAGAGTTTGCACCGTGTGGGCTTCAGAGCCAAGCCCTTAGAGCGCGTTATTTGAACCCCTGTGCAAGTCGGGTACCACAGTTTTCGCATAGATGACACTATGTTCTCGAACCAAGGAGTATGTGGTTCCTTCAGGGAAAGCCACATGGTATACCATGCATCCGCCCAGCCAACTTCAGTCATGAGCATTTTTGAGCAGGGGAGCAACTCGTCTCCCTTACCAGGCGAAAGGCCTCCTTTGCAGTGGGCTTGAGGCCACAGTGGCAAGAAGTGTGTGTAGTGTTCCCTCCTGTGATCGGAAGTGATCTGTGTGAACACAGGTCACCTTAAGCCTCACTCCAAGGGCTTTCTGCAGTCAAGGAACAAACACCAACCCAGGATTTCTTTCTCGCACACCGCAATACACAAACCCCGGAATTCCATGTAGGAGCAGCACCCTGCAACTTGTTTTGGGAAGCCTTTCTCGTCCCGTCCACCTGAGCACCCTTTGCTACACTGCAGTTCCAAGAAGCATGTAAAATGATACGTTTTCACTCACAGCACTCTTCACCGCATGTGACACTGCCCTCGTTATAACCTCCAGTGTTGAAGGAACCCTCTTGGGCGAAACGCTTGTAGACCCATCCGTCTCCACTGGGCTTGGTATCGGAAGTCTGCAGGGTTTCTTTGTGATGTGTGTCCACCTGTTTTCTCCTGCTCTCCTCTCTATGAGGCTCTGTGCTAGCAAAGTGTTTTAAGGGTGCCGATGCATCACAGTGCCAGACAATATCTGGGACCAAAGACACTATGTGCTGGCCTGACCTCGCTCGTGTTCCCAATACACTGAAGGACAACTGCATAGGAAATTTTCTCCATCTAGCCTGTCAGGTACACATCCCCTTTACCCTGTGAGAAACTCCCTTCCTGTGCAGTCTGCAGGGCTGTCATTCCATATCTGCTTGAGAAACACGGAACGAAGCACTGTTTGCACACACTTGTGCTTTGCGTGTTGAGAAAAGGTGCGCAAACCTTTCAGAACCTGCTTGGAGCAAGCTGGATGAGAACTGGCCAATCCTGAAAGAATTGTGGGTACCAAATGGTTTTCCTCTAGCTCGTCAGTTGCAGGTGCACATCCCGTCTGGGACGAGCCTGCTCCTGCCTCCGGCCAAGGCTTCTTTTAGTCTATTTCGAATATGGAACACAGACCTCATGGCAGCATTAAGGCATCTCTGCGAAATTGCTCTTTCCAGGTCTCCAAGATAAGTGGCTCCTTGTCTTGACCTCATGGCAAAACTCCAAATCCACAAAAGGCTAAGTGTGTAACCTACTTTTCACATAGCTGGAAGGGCACATACCCATTTCCCATAAGGGGGACACATTTGCCAGGCCATCAGTAAGGTTTTGCTGAGCACGTGGCTTCACACACACTGCCAGGCGCAGGGGCACATGTCCGTTACCGCTACGTGCGGTTCGCTTATGTAGTAGAAACCACCCAGTGCATGACAGTTTCAGTATGGGAGCAATCCTGGGATTTCTATCAGCATGCATCACGTTTCTCTCCTATAGCCTATAACGGACTTCTGCACTCCTTCTGGGAGCGACACGTTTCATCATTACCTCTGTGGAGAGGCATGAGACTCTTATCACCCATGGGACGTGGCACTCTTGGTTAGCTTTGCTCAGCTTCCAAAGACCAAAGAGATAGACTGTATGGGTTGGGAAGGTTCGAAAGTAATCGCCTCATGTGTCCCACATGAAGGATAGCTTCCGGTTACTAAAGGAGCACTCTCGGGAGAACTTGGTTCCGAGAGCTGATATCAAAGGGACCCCGTCCCTTAGGAGATTGTTCATGGTATGAGGGTGGAGACACCACAATCTGCCCTGGGCCTGAGGTCCAAGCTTGTGTGGAGCTTCAAGTCAAAGGCAGGCACCTCTCCACAAATTCGCTGGAGAATCCTCTGAAATGATCCAGCTTTTGCTTCTGCCACTAGTCTCAGGGGCGAAAGTCTGAACGAAATTTGTGTTCAGAGTAGGACGAACCCTTACAGAGTGCAATTACCATGCTTTGCAGAGGTGGGCAACCAGCACGTGGCCAAGCGCCCCTAAAAGTCTTGCATCGTATGGGCTTCAGAACCGAGCCCTTAACGGAACTTATGGGAGCCCCCGAGCAAACCGGGTACCACAGTTCTCGCGTAGATTACACTATGTTCTAGAACCTGGGACTGTGTGTTTCCTGCAGGGAAAGCAACATGGTATACCCGTGCTTAAGTCCAGCCCACCTCGTCATGAGCTTTTCTGAGCTGGGAAGCAACTCTTTTCCCATGCCTCGGCAAAGGCCTCCTTTGCAATGGACTCGCGGCCACTGTGCCAAGAAGTGTTTGCGATGTTCCCTCCTGTGATCGGAATCGGTTTGTGTGAACACCGGTCACCTCAAGCCTCACTCGGTAAGGGCTTCCCACACTCGAGGAACAAACAGGAACCCAGGATTTCTTTCTTGCACACAGCAATCCCCGAATGCCATGTAGGAGCAGCATCCTTCAACTTGTTGTGGGAAAGCTTCCCCGTCCCGTCCACCTGAGCACCCTTGGCCACATCCACTTCCACGAATCATGTACAAATGATACGCTTCTCACTCACAGCAATCTTCACCACAGGCGTCCCTGCACTTGGAATGACCGCTGGTGTTGCAGGAACTCTCTTGGGTGAAACGCTTGCAGACCCGTCCGACTCCACAGGGATGGTACTGGCAATCTGAAAATCTTCCTTGTGATGTGCGTCCACCTGATTGCTACTGCTATTCTTTTCATATGACTCTATGGTAGACAAGCGTTTTAAGGGATCTGGTGCACCACAGTGCCAGATGATGTCTGGGAACAAAGACACTAGTGACTCTACCGACCTGGGTCTTGTTGCCAGCACACTGAATGACAACTGCATAGGAAATTTCCTTCCTCTAGCCTGTCAGTTACACATCTCATTTCCCCTGTTAGAAACTCCCTTCCTCTGCAGTCTGATAGGCTGTCATTCCAAATCACCTTGAGAAACGCAGAGCGTAGCACTGTGAGAACGACATCGTGGTTGGTGAGTTGACAAAAGGGGCGCAAACATTTCAGAACCTGCTTGGAAGAAGCTGGATGAGAGCTGGCCGTTCCCAAAGAATTGTGGGTATCACATTGCTCTCCTCTAGCTCGTCAGTTGCACGTGCACATCCCGAGTGGGGCCAGCCTGGCCGTGCTTTCCACCCATGGCTTCTTTACTCCGTTTCGAATACGGAACACAGAGATCGGGGCAGCATGAAGGCAGCTCTGCGAAAGTGCTATTTCCACGTCTCCAAAATAACTGGCTCCTTGTCTTGAACTCCGTGGCAATACTCCACACCCAGAAAGGGCAAGGGGCGTAACACAACTTTCACCTAGCTAGAAGGGCACATAACCATTTCCCCTAAGGGCGATATATTTACCAGGCCTCCAGTAAGGTTTTGCCAGACACGTGGCTTCACACACCCTGCCAGACGCAGGGCCACATGCCCGTTACCGATACGTGCGGTTCGGGTATGTAGCTGAAACCACCTGGTGGATGACACATTCAGTATGGGACCACTGCAGGCATTTTTATTAATGTGCATCACGTTTCTATCCTCTAGCCCATAACGGACTTCTGCATTCCTTCTCGGAGCAACACGTTCCTACATGCCCTCTGTGGAGAGGCATGAGCCCCGTTCCGCCCGTGGGACTTGAGCCCACTTTGTTAGCTTCTCTCAGCTTCTAAAGACCAAAGAGATAGAGTGTCTGTGTATGGAAGTTTCGAAAGTAATCGCTTCATGTGTCGCACAAGAGGGACAGCTTCTGGTCACCAAAGGAGCACTGTGGGGAAACCTTGGTTCCGAGAGCTGACATCAAAGGGATCCCGTTCCTTAGGAAATTCTTCATTATATGAGGGAGGAGAAAGCACAAGCTGCCCTTGGCCTGAGGACCGTGCTTCTGTGGAGCTACAAGTCAGAGGGAGACACCTCTACAAAAACTCCGTGGAGAAGCCTCTGAAGTGACAAATCTTTTAGCTCTGCCATTAGGCTCAGGGGCAAACGTGTGAACGTAACTTCTGTTTCCCGTGGGACGACCTCCTACAGAGAGACATTGCCATACTTTGCAGAGGTACGCCACCAGCACATGGCCAAGTGCCTTTAAAAGAGTTTGCACCGTGTGGGCTTCAGAGCCAAGCCCTTAGAGCGCGTTATTTGAACCCCTGTGCAAGTCGGGTACCACAGTTTTCGCATAGATGACACTATGTTCTCGAACCAAGGAGTATGTGGTTCCTTCAGGGAAAGCCACATGGTATACCATGCATCCGCCCAGCCAACTTCAGTCATGAGCATTTTTGAGCAGGGGAGCAACTCGTCTCCCTTACCAGGCGAAAGGCCTCCTTTGCAGTGGGCTTGAGGCCACAGTGGCAAGAAGTGTGTGTAGTGTTCCCTCCTGTGATCGGAAGTGATCTGTGTGAACACAGGTCACCTTAAGCCTCACTCCAAGGGCTTTCTGCAGTCAAGGAACAAACACCAACCCAGGATTTCTTTCTCGCACACCGCAATACACAAACCCCGGAATTCCATGTAGGAGCAGCACCCTGCAACTTGTTTTGGGAAGCCTTTCTCGTCCCGTCCACCTGAGCACCCTTTGCTACACTGCAGTTCCAAGAAGCATGTAAAATGATACGTTTTCACTCACAGCACTCTTCACCGCATGTGACACTGCCCTCGTTATAACCTCCAGTGTTGAAGGAACCCTCTTGGGCGAAACGCTTGTAGAGCCATCCGTCTCCACTGGGCTTGGTATCGGAAGTCTGCAGGGTTTCTTTGTGATGTGTGTCCACCTGTTTTCTCCTGCTCTCCTCTCTATGAGGCTCTGTGCTAGCAAAGTGTTTTAAGGGTGCCGATGCATCACAGTGCCAGACAATATCTGGGACCAAAGACACTATGTGCTGGCCTGACCTCGCTCGTGTTCCCAATACACTGAAGGACAACTGCATAGGAAATTTTCTCCATCTAGCCTGTCAGGTACACATCCCCTTTACCCTGTGAGAAACTCCCTTCCTGTGCAGTCTGCAGGGCTGTCATTCCATATCTGCTTGAGAAACACGGAACGAAGCACTGTTTGCACACACTTGTGCTTTGCGTGTTGAGAAAAGGTGCGCAAACCTTTCAGAACCTGCTTGGAGCAAGCTGGATGAGAACTGGCCAATCCTGAAAGAATTGTGGGTACCAAATGGTTTTCCTCTAGCTCGTCAGTTGCAGGTGCACATCCCGTCTGGGACGAGCCTGCTCCTGCCTCCGGCCAAGGCTTCTTTTAGTCTATTTCGAATATGGAACACAGACCTCATGGCAGCATTAAGGCATCTCTGCGAAATTGCTCTTTCCAGGTCTCCAAGATAAGTGGCTCCTTGTCTTGACCTCATGGCAAAACTCCAAATCCACAAAGGGCTAAGTGTGTAACCTACTTTTCACATAGCTGGAAGGGCACATACCCATTTCCCATAAGGGGGACACATTTGCCAGGCCATCAGTAAGGTTTTGCTGAGCACGTGGCTTCACACACACTGCCAGGCGCAGGGGCACATGTCCGTTACCGCTACGTGCGGTTCGCTTATGTAGTAGAAACCACCCAGTGCATGACAGTTTCAGTATGGGAGCAATCCTGGGATTTCTATCAGCATGCATCACGTTTCTCTCCTATAGCCTATAACGGACTTCTGCACTCCTTCTGGGAGCGACACGTTTCATCATTACCTCTGTGGAGAGGCATGAGACTCTTATCACCCATGGGACGTGGCACTCTTGGTTAGCTTTGCTCAGCTTCCAAAGACCAAAGAGATAGACTGTATGGGTTGGGAAGGTTCGAAAGTAATCGCCTCATGTGTCCCACATGAAGGATAGCTTCCGGTTACTAAAGGAGCACTCTCGGGAGAACTTGGTTCCGAGAGCTGATATCAAAGGGACCCCGTCCCTTAGGAGATTGTTCATGGTATGAGGGTGGAGACACCACAATCTGCCCTGGGCCTGAGGTCCAAGCTTGTGTGGAGCTTCAAGTCAAAGGCAGGCACCTCTCCACAAATTCGCTGGAGAATCCTCTGAAATGATCCAGCTTTTGCTTCTGCCACTAGTCTCAGGGGCGAAAGTCTGAACGAAATTTGTGTTCAGAGTAGGACGAACCCTTACAGAGTGCAATTACCATGCTTTGCAGAGGTGGGCAACCAGCACGTGGCCAAGCGCCCCTAAAAGTCTTGCATCGTATGGGCTTCAGAACCGAGCCCTTAACGGAACTTATGGGAGCCCCCGAGCAAACCGGGTACCACAGTTCTCGCGTAGATTACACTATGTTCTAGAACCTGGGACTGTGTGTTTCCTGCAGGGAAAGCAACATGGTATACCCGTGCTTAAGTCCAGCCCACCTCGTCATGAGCTTTTCTGAGCTGGGAGGCAACTCTTTTCCCATGCCTCGGCAAAGGCCTCCTTTGCAATGGACTCGCGGCCACTGTGCCAAGAAGTGTTTGCGATGTTCCCTCCTGTGATCGGAATCGGTTTGTGTGAACACCGGTCACCTCAAGCCTCACTCGGTAAGGGCTTCCCACACTCGAGGAACAAACAGGAACCCAGGATTTCTTTCTTGCACACAGCAATCCCCGAATGCCATGTAGGAGCAGCATCCTTCAACTTGTTGTGGGAAAGCTTCCCCGTCCCGTCCACCTGAGCACCCTTGGCCACATCCACTTCCACGAATCATGTACAAATGATACGCTTCTCACTCACAGCAATCTTCACCACAGGCGTCCCTGCACTTGGAATGACCGCTGGTGTTGCAGGAACTCTCTTGGGTGAAACGCTTGCAGACCCGTCCGACTCCACAGGGATGGTACTGGCAATCTGAAAATCTTCCTTGTGATGTGCGTCCACCTGATTGCTACTGCTATTCTTTTCATATGACTCTATGTTAGCCAAGCGTTTTATGGGGTTTTGGTGCACCACAGTGCCAGATGATGTCTGGGAACAAAGACACTAGTGACTCTACCGACCTGGGTCTTGGTCCCAGCACACTGAATGACAACTGCATAGGAAATTTCCTTCCTCTAGCCTGTCAGTTACACATCTCATTTCCCCTGTTAGAAACTCCCTTCCTCTGCAGTCTGATAGGCTGTCATTCCAAATCACCTTGAGAAACGCAGAGCGTAGCACTGTGAGAACGACATCGTGGTTGGTGAGTTGACAAAAGGGGCGCAAACATTTCAAAACCTGCTTGGAAGAAGCTGGATGAGAGCTGGCCGTTCCCAAAGAATTGTGGGTATCACATTGCTCTCCTCTAGCTCGTCAGTTGCACGTGTACATCCCGAGTGGGGCCAGCCTGGCCGTGCTTTCCACCCATGGCTTCTTTACTCCGTTTCGAATACGGAACACAGAGATCGGGGCAGCATGAAGGCAGCTCTGCGAAAGTGCTATTTCCACGTCTCCAAAATAATTGGCTCCTTGTCTTGAACTCCGTGGCAATACTCCACACCCAGAAAGGGCAAGGGGCGTAACACAACTTTCACCTAGCTAGAAGGGCACATAACCATTTCCCCTAAGGGCGATATATTTACCAGGCCTCCAGTAAGGTTTTGCCAGACACGTGGCTTCACACACCCTGCCAGACGCAGGGCCACATGCCCGTTACCGATACGTGCGGTTCGGGTATGTAGCTGAAACCACCTGGTGGATGACACATTCAGTATGGGACCACTGCAGGCATTTTTATTAATGTGCATCAGGTTTCTATCCTCTAGCCCATAACGGACTTCTGCATTCCTTCTCGGAGCAACACGTTCCTACATGCCCTCTGTGGAGAGGCATGAGCCTCGTTCCGCCCGTGGGACTTGAGCCCACTTTGTTAGCTTCTCTCAGCTTCTAAAGACCAAAGAGATAGAGTGTCTGTGTATGGAAGTTTCGAAAGTAATCGCTTCATGTGTCGCACAAGAGGGACAGCTTCTGGTCACCAAAGGAGCACTGTGGGGAAACCTTGGTTCCGAGAGCTGACATCAAAGGGATCCCGTTCCTTAGGAAATTCTTCATTATATGAGGGAGGAGAAAGCACAAGCTGCCCTTGGCCTGAGGACCGTGCTTCTGTGGAGCTACAAGTCAGAGGGAGACACCTCTACAAAAACTCCGTGGAGAAGCCTCTGAAGTGACAAATCTTTTAGCTCTGCCATTAGGCTCAGGGGCAAACGTGTGAACGTAACTTCTGTTTCCCGTGGGACGACCTCCTACAGAGAGACATTGCCATACTTTGCAGAGGTACGCCACCAGCACATGGCCAAGTGCCTTTAAAAGAGTTTGCACCGTGTGGGCTTCAGAGCCAAGCCCTTAGAGCGCGTTATTTGAACCCCTGTGCAAGTCGGGTACCACAGTTTTCGCATAGATGACACTATGTTCTCGAACCAAGGAGTATGTGGTTCCTTCAGGGAAAGCCACATGGTATACCATGCATCCGCCCAGCCAACCTCAATCATGAGCATTTTTGAGCACGGGAGCAACTCGTCTCCCTTACCAGGCGAAAGGCCTCCTTTGCAGTGGGCTTGAGGCCACAGTGGCAAGAAGTGTGTGTAGTGTTCTCTCCTGTGATCGGAAGTGATCTGTGTGAACACAGGTCACCTTAAGCCTCACTCCAAGGGCTTTCTGCAGTCAAGGAACAAACACCAACCCAGGATTTCTTTCTCGCACACAGCAATACACAAACCCCGGAATTCCATGTAGGAGCAGCACCCTGCAACTTGTTTTGGGAAGCCTTTCTCGCCCCGTCCACCTGAGCACCCTTTGCTACACTGCAGTTCCAAGAAGCATGTAAAATGATACGTTTTCACTCACAGCACTCTTCACCGCATGTGACACTGCCCTCGTTATAACCTCCAGTGTTGAAGGAACCCTCTTGGGCGAAACGCTTGTAGAGCCATCCGTCTCCACTGGGCTTGGTATCGGAAGTCTGCAGGGTTTCTTTGTGATGTGTGTCCACCTGTTTTCTCCTGCTCTCCTCTCTATGAGGCTCTGTGCTAGCAAAGTGTTTTAAGGGTGCCGATGCATCACAGTGCCAGACAATATCTGGGACCAAAGACACTATGTGCTGGCCTGACCTCGCTCGTGTTCCCAATACACTGAAGGACAACTGCATAGGAAATTTTCTCCATCTAGCCTGTCAGGTACACATCCCCTTTACCCTGTGAGAAACTCCCTTCCTGTGCAGTCTGCAGGGCTGTCATTCCATATCTGCTTGAGAAACACGGAACGAAGCACTGTTTGCACACACTTGTGCTTTGCGTGTTGAGAAAAGGTGCGCAAACCTTTCAGAACCTGCTTGGAGCAAGCTGGATGAGAACTGGCCAATCCTGAAAGAATTGTGGGTACCAAATGGTTTTCCTCTAGCTCGTCAGTTGCAGGTGCACATCCCGTCTGGGACGAGCCTGCTCCTGCCTCCGGCCAAGGCTTCCTTTAGTCTATTTCGAATGTGGAACACAGACCTCATGTCAGCATTAAGGCATCTCTGCGAAATTGCTCTTTCCAGGTCTCCAAGATAAGTGGCTCCTTGTCTTGACCTCATGGCAAAACTCCAAATCCACAAAGGGCTAAGTGTGTAACCTACTTTTCACATAGCTGGAAGGGCACATACCCATTTCCCATAAGGGGGACACATTTGCCAGGCCATCAGTAAGGTTTTGCTGAGCACGTGGCTTTACACACACTGCCAGGCGCAGGGGCACATGTCCGTTACCGCTACGTGCGGTTCGCTTATGTAGTAGAAACCACCCAGTGCATGACAGTTTCAGTATGGGAGCAATCCTGGGATTTCTATCAGCATGCATCACGTTTCTCTCCTATAGCCTATAACGGACTTCTGCACTCCTTCTGGGAGCGACACGTTTCATCACGACCTCTGTGGAGAGGCATGAGACTCTTATCACCCATGGGACGTGGCCCACTTGGTTAGCTTTGCCCAGCTTCCAAAGACCAAAGAGATAGAGTGTATGGGTTGGGAAGGTTCGAAAGTAATCGCCTCATGTGTCCCACATGAAGGATAGCTTCCGGTTACTAAAGGAGCACTCTCGGGAGAACTTGGTTCCGAGAGCTGAGATCAAAGGGATCCCGTCCCTTAGGAGATTGTTCATGGTATGAGGGTGGAGACACCACAAACTGCCCTGGGCCTGAGGTCCAAGCTTGTGTGGAGCTTCAAGTCAAAGGCAGGCACCTCTCCACAAATTCGGTGGAGAATCCTCTGAAATGATCCAGCTTTTGCTTCTGCCACTAGTCTCAGGGGCGAAAGTGTGAACGAAATTTGTGTTCCCAGTAGGACGAACCCTTACAGAGTGCAATTACCATGCTTTGCAGAGGTGGGCAACCAGCACGTGGCCAAGCGCCCCTAAAAGTCTTGCATCGTATGGGCTTCAGAACCGAGCCCTTAACGGAACTTATGGGAGCCCCCGAGCAAACCGGGTACCACAGTTCTCGCGTAGATTACACTATGTTCTAGAACCCGGGACTGTGTGTTTCCTGCAGGGAAAGCAACATGGTATACCCGTGCTTAAGTCCAGCCCACCTCGTCATCAGCTTTTCTGAGCTGGGAGGCAACTCTTTTCCCATGCCTCGGCAAAGGCCTCCTTTGCAATGGACTCGCGGCCACTGTGCCAAGAAGTGTTTGCGATGTTCCCTCCTGTGATCGGAATCGGTTTGTGTGAACACCGGTCACCTCAAGCCTCACTCGGTAAGGGCTTCCCACACTCGAGGAACAAACAGGAATCCAGGATTTCTTTCTTGCACACAGCAATCCCCGAATGCCATGTAGGAGCAGCATCCTTCAACTTGTTGTGGGAAAGCTTCCCCGTCCCGTCCACCTGAGCACCCTTGGCCACATCCACTTCCACGAATCATGTACAAATGATACGCTTCTCACTCACAGCAATCTTCACCACAGGCGTCCCTGCACTTGGAATGACCGCTGGTGTTGCAGGAACTCTCTTGGGTGAAACGCTTGCAGACCCGTCCGACTCCACAGGGATGGTACTGGAAATCTGAAAATCTTCCTTGTGATGTGCGTCCACCTGATTGCTACTGCTATTCTTTTCATATGACTCTACGGTAGACAAGCGTTTTAAGGGATCTGGTGCACCACAGTGCCAGATGATGTCTGGGAACAAAGACACTAGTGACTCTACCGACCTGGGTCTTGGTCCCAGCACACTGAATGACAACTGCATAGGAAATTTCCTTCCTCTAGCCTGTCAGTTACACATCTCATTTCCCCTGTTAGAAACTCCCTTCCTCTGCAGTCTGATAGGCTGTCATTCCAAACCACCTTGAGAAACGCAGAGCGTAGCACTGTGAGAACGACATCGTGGTTGGTGAGTTGACAAAAGGGGCGCAAACATTTCAGAACCTGCTTGGAAGAAGCTGGATGAGAGCTGGCCGTTCCCAAAGAATTGTGGGTATCACATTGCTCTCCTCTAGCTCGTCAGTTGCACGTGCACATCCCGAGTGGGGCCAGCCTGGCCGTGCTTTCCACCCATGGCTTCTTCACTCCGTTTCGAATACGGAACACAGAGATCGGGGCAGCATGAAGGCAGCTCTGCGAAAGTGCTATTTCCACGTCTCCAAAATAATTGGCTCCTTGTCTTGAACTCCGTGGCAATACTCCACACCCAGATAGGGCAAGGGGCGTAACACAACTTTCACCTAGCTAGAAGGGCACATAACCATTTCCCCTAAGGGCGATATATTTACCAGGCCTCCAGTAAGGTTTCGCCAGACACGTGGCTTCACACACCCTGCCAGACACAGGGCCACATGCCCGTTACCGATACGTGCGGTTCGTGTATGTAGCTGAAACCACCTGGTGGATGACACATTCAGTATGGGACCACTGCAGGCATTTTTAGTAGTGTGCATCACGTTTCTATCGTCTAGCCCATAACGGACTTCTGCATTCCTTCTCGGAGCAACACGTTCCTACATGCCCTCTGTGGAGAGGCATGAGCCTCGTTCCGCCCGTGGGACTTGAGCCCACTTTGTTAGCTTCTCTCAGCTTCTAAAGACCAAAGAGATAGAGTGTCTGTGTATGGAAGTTTCGAAAGTAATCGCTTCATGTGTCCCACAAGAGGGACAGCTTCTGGTCACTAAAGGAGCACTGTGGGGAAACCTTGGTTCCGAGAGCTGACATCAAACGGATTCCGTTCCTTAGGAAATTCTTCATGGTATGAGGGAGGAGAAAGCACAAGCTGCCCTTGGCCTGAGGACCGTGCTTCTGTGGAGCTACAAGTCAGAGGGAGACACCTCTACAAAAACTCCGTGGAGAAGCCTCTGAAGTGACAAATCTTTTAGCTCTGCCATTAGGCTCAGGGGCAAACGTGTGAACGTAACTTCTGTTTCCCGTGGGACGACCTCCTACAGAGAGACATTGCCATACTTTGCAGAGGTACGCCACCAGCACATGGCCAAGTGCCTTTAAAAGAGTTTGCACCGTGTGGGCTTCAGAGCCAAGCCCTTAGAGCGCGTTATCTGAACCCCTGTGCAAGTCGGGTACCACAGTTTTCGCATAGATGACACTATGTTCTCGAACCAAGGAGTATGTGGTTCCTTCAGGGAAAGCCGCATGGTATACCATGCATCCGCCCAGCCAACCTCAATCATGAGCATTTTTGAGCACGGGAGCAACTCGTCTCCCTTACCAGGCGAAAGGCCTCCTTTGCAGTGGGCTTGAGGCCACAGTGGCAAGAAGTGTGTGTAGTGTTCTCTCCTGTGATCGGAAGTGATCTGTGTGAACACAGGTCACCTTAAGCCTCACTCCAAGGGCTTTCTGCAGTCAAGGAACAAACACCAACCCAGGATTTCTTTCTCGCACACCGCAATACACAAACCCCGGAATTCCATGTAGGAGCAGCACCCTGCAACTTGTTTTGGGAAGCCTTTCTCGCCCCGTCCACCTGAGCACCCTTTGCTACACTGCAGTTCCAAGAAGCATGTAAAATGATACGTTTTCACTCACAGCACTCTTCACCGCATGTGACACTGCCCTCGTTATAACCTCCAGTGTTGAAGGAACCCTCTTGGGCGAAACGCTTGTAGAGCCATCCGTCTCCACTGGGCTTGGTATCGGAAGTCTGCAGGGTTTCTTTGTGATGTGTGTCCACCTGTTTTCTCCTGCTCTCCTCTCTATGAGGCTCTGTGCTAGCAAAGTGTTTTAAGGGTGCCGATGCATCACAGTGCCAGACAATATCTGGGACCAAAGACACTATGTGCTGGCCTGACCTCGCTCGTGTTCCCAATACACTGAAGGACAACTGCATAGGAAATTTTCTCCATCTAGCCTGTCAGGTACACATCCCCTTTACCCTGTGAGAAACTCCCTTCCTGTGCAGTCTGCAGGGCTGTCATTCCATATCTG
This sequence comes from Eschrichtius robustus, assembly GCF_028021215.1. Taxonomy (NCBI): domain Eukaryota; kingdom Metazoa; phylum Chordata; class Mammalia; order Artiodactyla; family Eschrichtiidae; genus Eschrichtius; species Eschrichtius robustus. Next base: position 53,541,159 of record NC_090845.1, read on the forward strand.
CTTGAGAAACACGGAACGAAGCACTGTTTGCACACACTTGTGCTTTGCGTGTTGAGAAAAGGTGCGCAAACCTTTCAGAACCTGCTTGGAGCAAGCTGGATGAGAACTGGCCAATCCTGAAAGAATTGTGGGTACCAAATGGTTTTCCTCTAGCTCGTCAGTTGCAGGTGCACATCCCGTCTGGGACGAGCCTGCTCCTGCCTCCGGCCAAGGCTTCCTTTAGTCTATTTCGAATATGGAACACAGACCTCATGTCAGCATTAAGGCATCTCTGCGAAATTGCTCTTTCCAGGTCTCCAAGATAAGTGGCTCCTTGTCTTGACCTCATGGCAAAACTCCAAATCCACAAAGGGCTAAGTGTGTAACCTACTTTTCACATAGCTGGAAGGGCACATACCCATTTCCCATAAGGGGGACACATTTGCCAGGCCATCAGTAAGGTTTTGCTGAGCACGTGGCTTTACACACACTGCCAGGCGCAGGGGCACATGTCCGTTACCGCTACGTGCGGTTCGCTTATGTAGTAGAAACCACCCAGTGCATGACAGTTTCAGTATGGGAGCAATCCTGGGATTTCTATCAGCATGCATCACGTTTCTCTCCTATAGCCTATAACGGACTTCTGCACTCCTTCTGGGAGCGACACGTTTCATCACGACCTCTGTGGAGAGGCATGAGACTCTTATCACCCATGGGACGTGGCCCACTTGGTTAGCTTTGCCCAGCTTCCAAAGACCAAAGAGATAGAGTGTATGGGTTGGGAAGGTTCGAAAGTAATCGCCTCATGTGTCCCACATGAAGGATAGCTTCCGGTTACTAAAGGAGCACTCTCGGGAGAACTTGGTTCCGAGAGCTGAGATCAAAGGGATCCCGTCCCTTAGGAGATTGTTCATGGTATGAGGGTGGAGACACCACAATCTGCCCTGGGCCTGAGGTCCAAGCTTGTGTGGAGCTTCAAGTCAAAGGCAGGCACCTCTCCACAAATTCGGTGGAGAATCCTCTGAAATGATCCAGCTTTTGCTTCTGCCACTAGTCTCAGGGGCGAAAGTGTGAACGAAATTTGTGTTCCCAGTAGGACGAACCCTTACAGAGTGCAATTACCATGCTTTGCAGAGGTGGGCAACCAGCACGTGGCCAAGCGCCCCTAAAAGTCTTGCATCGTATGGGCTTCAGAACCGAGCCCTTAACGGAACTTATGGGAGCCCCCGAGCAAACCGGGTACCACAGTTCTCGCGTAGATTACACTATGTTCTAGAACCCGGGACTGTGTGTTTCCTGCAGGGAAAGCAACATGGTATACCCGTGCTTAAGTCCAGCCCACCTCGTCATCAGCTTTTCTGAGCTGGGAGGCAACTCTTTTCCCATGCCTCGGCAAAGGCCTCCTTTGCAATGGACTCGCGGCCACTGTGCCAAGAAGTGTTTGCGATGTTCCCTCCTGTGATCGGAATCGGTTTGTGTGAACACCGGTCACCTCAAGCCTCACTCGGTAAGGGCTTCCCACACTCGAGGAACAAACAGGAACCCAGGATTTCTTTCTTGCACACAGCAATCCCCGAATGCCATGTAGGAGCAGCATCCTTCAACTTGTTGTGGGAAAGCTTCCCCGTCCCGTCCACCTGAGCACCCTTGGCCACATCCACTTCCACGAATCATGTACAAATGATACGCTTCTCACTCACAGCAATCTTCACCACAGGCGTCCCTGCACTTGGAATGACCGCTGGTGTTGCAGGAACTCTCTTGGGTGAAACGCTTGCAGACCCGTCCGACTCCACAGGGATGGTACTGGAAATCTGAAAATCTTCCTTGTGATGTGCGTCCACCTGATTGCTACTGCTATTCTTTTCATATGACTCTACGGTAGACAAGCGTTTTAAGGGATCTGGTGCACCACAGTGCCAGATGATGTCTGGGAACAAAGACACTAGTGACTCTACCGACCTGGGTCTTGGTCCCAGCACACTGAATGACAACTGCATAGGAAATTTCCTTCCTCTAGCCTGTCAGTTACACATCTCATTTCCCCTGTTAGAAACTCCCTTCCTCTGCAGTCTGATAGGCTGTCATTCCAAATCACCTTGAGAAACGCAGAGCGTAGCACTGTGAGAACGACATCGTGGTTGGTGAGTTGACAAAAGGGGCGCAAACATTTCAGAACCTGCTTGGAAGAAGCTGGATGAGAGCTGGCCGTTCCCAAAGAATTGTGGGTATCACATTGCTCTCCTCTAGCTCGTCAGTTGCACGTGCACATCCCGAGTGGGGCCAGCCTGGCCGTGCTTTCCACCCATGGCTTCTTCACTCCGTTTCGAATACGGAACACAGAGATCGGGGCAGCATGAAGGCAGCTCTGCGAAAGTGCTATTTCCATGTCTCCAAAATAATTGGCTCCTTGTCTTGAACTCCGTGGCAATACTCCACACCCAGATAGGGCAAGGGGCGTAACACAACTTTCACCTAGCTAGAAGGGCACATAACCATTTCCCCTAAGGGCGATATATTTACCAGGCCTCCAGTAAGGTTTCGCCAGACACGTGGCTTCACACACCCTGCCAGACGCAGGGCCACATGCCCGTTACCGATACGTGCGGTTCGTGTATGTAGCTGAAACCACCTGGTGGATGACACATTCAGTATGGGACCACTGCAGGCATTTTTAGTAGTGTGCATCACGTTTGTATCGTCTAGCCCATAACGGACTTCTGCATTCCTTCTCGGAGCAACACGTTCCTACATGCCCTCTGTGGAGAGGCATGAGCCTCGTTCCGCCCGTGGGACTTGAGCCCACTTTGTTAGCTTCTCTCAGCTTCTAAAGACCAAAGAGATAGAGTGTCTGTGTATGGAAGTTTCGAAAGTAATCGCTTCATGTGTCCCACAAGAGGGACAGCTTCTGGTCACTAAAGGAGCACTGTGGGGAAACCTTGGTTCCGAGAGCTGACATCAAACGGATTCCGTTCCTTAGGAAATTCTTCATGGTATGAGGGAGGAGAAAGCACAAGCTGCCCTTGGCCTGAGGACCGTGCTTCTGTGGAGCTACAAGTCAGAGGGAGACACCTCTACAAAAACTCCGTGGAGAAGCCTCTGAAGTGACAAATCTTTTAGCTCTGCCATTAGGCTCAGGGGCAAACGTGTGAACGTAACTTCTGTTTCCCGTGGGACGACCTCCTACAGAGAGACATTGCCATACTTTGCAGAGGTACGCCACCAGCACATGGCCAAGTGCCTTTAAAAGAGTTTGCACCGTGTGGGCTTCAGAGCCAAGCCCTTAGAGCGCGTTATCTGAACCCCTGTGCAAGTCGGGTACCACAGTTTTCGCATAGATGACACTATGTTCTCGAACCAAGGAGTATGTGGTTCCTTCAGGGAAAGCCACATGGTATACCATGCATCCGCCCAGCCAACTTCAGTCATGAGCATTTTTGAGCAGGGGAGCAACTCGTCTCCCTTACCAGGCGAAAGGCCTCCTTTGCAGTGGGCTTGAGGCCACAGTGGCAAGAAGTGTGTGTAGTGTTCCCTCCTGTGATCGGAAGTGATCTGTGTGAACACAGGTCACCTTAAGCCTCACTCCAAGGGCTTTCTGCAGTCAAGGAACAAACACCAACCCAGGATTTCTTTCTCGCACACCGCAATACACAAACCCCGGAATTCCATGTAGGAGCAGCACCCTGCAACTTGTTTTGGGAAGCCTTTCTCGTCCCGTCCACCTGAGCACCCTTTGCTACACTGCAGTTCCAAGAAGCATGTAAAATGATACGTTTTCACTCACAGCACTCTTCACCGCATGTGACACTGCCCTCGTTATAACCTCCAGTGTTGAAGGAACCCTCTTGGGCGAAACGCTTGTAGAGCCATCCGTCTCCACTGGGCTTGGTATCGGAAGTCTGCAGGGTTTCTTTGTGATGTGTGTCCACCTGTTTTCTCCTGCTCTCCTCTCTATGAGGCTCTGTGCTAGCAAAGTGTTTTAAGGGTGCCGATGCATCACAGTGCCAGACAATATCTGGGACCAAAGACACTATGTGCTGGCCTGACCTCGCTCGTGTTCCCAATACACTGAAGGACAACTGCATAGGAAATTTTCTCCATCTAGCCTGTCAGGTACACATCCCCTTTACCCTGTGAGAAACTCCCTTCCTGTGCAGTCTGCAGGGCTGTCATTCCATATCTGCTTGAGAAAACACGGAACGAAGCACTGTTTGCACACACTTGTGCTTTGCGTGTTGAGAAAAGGTGCGCAAACCTTTCAGAACCTGCTTGGAGCAAGCTGGATGAGAACTGGCCAATCCTGAAAGAATTGTGGGTACCAAATGGTTTTCCTCTAGCTCGTCAGTTGCAGGTGCACATCCCGTCTGGGACGAGCCTGCTCCTGCCTCCGGCCAAGGCTTCCTTTAGTCTATTTCGAATACGGAACACAGACCTCATGTCAGCATTAAGGCATCTCTGCGAAATTGCTCTTTCCAGGTCTCCAAGATAAGTGGCTCCTTGTCTTGACCTCATGGCAAAACTCCAAATCCACAAAGGGCTAAGTGTGTAACCTACTTTTCACATAGCTGGAAGGGCACATACCCATTTCCCATAAGGGGGACACATTTGCCAGGCCATCAGTAAGGTTTTGCTGAGCACGTGGCTTTACACACACTGCCAGGCGCAGGGGCACATGTCCGTTACCGCTACGTGCGGTTCGCTTATGTAGTAGAAACCACCCAGTGCATGACAGTTTCAGTATGGGAGCAATCCTGGGATTTCTATCAGCATGCATCACGTTTCTCTCCTATAGCCTATAACGGACTTCTGCACTCCTTCTGGGAGCGACACGTTTCATCACGACCTCTGTGGAGAGGCATGAGACTCTTATCACCCATGGGACGTGGCCCACTTGGTTAGCTTTGCCCAGCTTCCAAAGACCAAAGAGATAGAGTGTATGGGTTGGGAAGGTTCGAAAGTAATCGCCTCATGTGTCCCACATGAAGGATAGCTTCCGGTTACTAAAGGAGCACTCTCGGGAGAACTTGGTTCCGAGAGCTGAGATCAAAGGGATCCCGTCCCTTAGGAGATTGTTCATGGTATGAGGGTGGAGACACCACAATCTGCCCTGGGCCTGAGGTCCAAGCTTGTGTGGAGCTTCAAGTCAAAGGCAGGCACCTCTCCACAAATTCGGTGGAGAATCCTCTGAAATGATCCAGCTTTTGCTTCTGCCACTAGTCTCAGGGGCGAAAGTGTGAACGAAATTTGTGTTCCCAGTAGGACGAACCCTTACAGAGTGCAATTACCATGCTTTGCAGAGGTGGGCAACCAGCACGTGGCCAAGCGCCCCTAAAAGTCTTGCATCGTATGGGCTTCAGAACCGAGCCCTTAACGGAACTTATGGGAGCCCCCGAGCAAACCGGGTACCACAGTTCTCGCGTAGATTACACTATGTTCTAGAACCCGGGACTGTGTGTTTCCTGCAGGGAAAGCAACATGGTATACCCGTGCTTAAGTCCAGCCCACCTCGTCATCAGCTTTTCTGAGCTGGGAGGCAACTCTTTTCCCATGCCTCGGCAAAGGCCTCCTTTGCAATGGACTCGCGGCCACTGTGCCAAGAAGTGTTTGCGATGTTCCCTCCTGTGATCGGAATCGGTTTGTGTGAACACCGGTCACCTCAAGCCTCACTCGGTAAGGGCTTCCCACACTCGAGGAACAAACAGGAACCCAGGATTTCTTTCTTGCACACAGCAATCCCCGAATGCCATGTAGGAGCAGCATCCTTCAACTTGTTGTGGGAAAGCTTCCCCGTCCCGTCCACCTGAGCACCCTTGGCCACATCCACTTCCACGAATCATGTACAAATGATACGCTTCTCACTCACAGCAATCTTCACCACAGGCGTCCCTGCACTTGGAATGACCGCTGGTGTTGCAGGAACTCTCTTGGGTGAAACGCTTGCAGACCCGTCCGACTCCACAGGGATGGTACTGGAAATCTGAAAATCTTCCTTGTGATGTGCGTCCACCTGATTGCTACTGCTATTCTTTTCATATGACTCTACGGTAGACAAGCGTTTTAAGGGATCTGGTGCACCACAGTGCCAGATGATGTCTGGGAACAAAGACACTAGTGACTCTACCGACCTGGGTCTTGGTCCCAGCACACTGAATGACAACTGCATAGGAAATTTCCTTCCTCTAGCCTGTCAGTTACACATCTCATTTCCCCTGTTAGAAACTCCCTTCCTCTGCAGTCTGATAGGCTGTCATTCCAAATCACCTTGAGAAACGCAGAGCGTAGCACTGTGAGAACGACATCGTGGTTGGTGAGTTGACAAAAGGGGCGCAAACATTTCAGAACCTGCTTGGAAGAAGCTGGATGAGAGCTGGCCGTTCCCAAAGAATTGTGGGTATCACATTGCTCTCCTCTAGCTCGTCAGTTGCACGTGCACATCCCGAGTGGGGCCAGCCTGGCCGTGCTTTCCACCCATGGCTTCTTCACTCCGTTTCGAATACGGAACACAGAGATCGGGGCAGCATGAAGGCAGCTCTGCGAAAGTGCTATTTCCACGTCTCCAAAATAATTGGCTCCTTGTCTTGAACTCCGTGGCAATACTCCACACCCAGAAAGGGCAAGGGGCGTAACAACAACTTTCACCTAGCTAGAAGGGCACATAACCATTTCCCCTAAGGGCGATATATTTACCAGGCCTCCAGTAAGGTTTCGCCAGACACGTGGCTTCACACACCCTGCCAGACGCAGGGCCACATGCCCGTTACCGATACGTGCGGTTCGTGTATGTAGCTGAAACCACCTGGTGGATGACACATTCAGTATGGGACCACTGCAGGCATTTTTAGTAGTGTGCATCACGTTTCTATCGTCTAGCCCATAACGGACTTCTGCATTCCTTCTCGGAGCAACACGTTCCTACATGCCCTCTGTGGAGAGGCATGAGCCTCGTTCCGCCCGTGGGACTTGAGCCCACTTTGTTAGCTTCTCTCAGCTTCTAAAGACCAAAGAGATAGAGTGTCTGTGTATGGAAGTTTCGAAAGTAATCGCTTCATGTGTCCCACAAGAGGGACAGCTTCTGGTCACTAAAGGAGCACTGTGGGGAAACCTTGGTTCCGAGAGCTGACATCAAACGGATTCCGTTCCTTAGGAAATTCTTCATGGTATGAGGGAGGAGAAAGCACAAGCTGCCCTTGGCCTGAGGACCGTGCTTCTGTGGAGCTACAAGTCAGAGGGAGACACCTCTACAAAAACTCCGTGGAGAAGCCTCTGAAGTGACAAATCTTTTAGCTCTGCCATTAGGCTCAGGGGCAAACGTGTGAACGTAACTTCTGTTTCCCGTGGGACGACCTCCTACAGAGAGACATTGCCATACTTTGCAGAGGTACGCCACCAGCACATGGCCAAGTGCCTTTAAAAGAGTTTGCACCGTGTGGGCTTCAGAGCCAAGCCCTTAGAGCGCGTTATCTGAACCCCTGTGCAAGTCGGGTACCACAGTTTTCGCATAGATGACACTATGTTCTCGAACCAAGGAGTATGTGGTTCCTTCAGGGAAAGCCGCATGGTATACCATGCATCCGCCCAGCCAACCTCAATCATGAGCATTTTTGAGCACGGGAGCAACTCGTCTCCCTTACCAGGCGAAAGGCCTCCTTTGCAGTGGGCTTGAGGCCACAGTGGCAAGAAGTGTGTGTAGTGTTCCCTCCTGTGATCGGAAGTGATCTGTGTGAACACAGGTCACCTTAAGCCTCACTCCAAGGGCTTTCTGCAGTCAAGGAACAAACACCAACCCAGGATTTCTTTCTCGCACACAGCAATACACAAACCCCGGAATTCCATGTAGGAGCAGCACCCTGCAACTTGTTTTGGGAAGCCTTTCTCGCCCCGTCCACCTGAGCACCCTTTGCTACACTGCAGTTCCAAGAAGCATGTAAAATGATACGTTTTCACTCACAGCACTCTTCACCGCATGTGACACTGCCCTCGTTATAACCTCCAGTGTTGAAGGAACCCTCTTGGGCGAAACGCTTGTAGAGCCATCCGTCTCCACTGGGCTTGGTATCGGAAGTCTGCAGGGTTTCTTTGTGATGTGTGTCCACCTGTTTTCTCCTGCTCTCCTCTCTATGAGGCTCTGTGCTAGCAAAGTGTTTTAAGGGTGCCGATGCATCACAGTGCCAGACAATATCTGGGACCAAAGACACTATGTGCTGGCCTGACCTCGCTCGTGTTCCCAATACACTGAAGGACAACTGCATAGGAAATTTTCTCCATCTAGCCTGTCAGGTACACATCCCCTTTACCCTGTGAGAAACTCCCTTCCTGTGCAGTCTGCAGGGCTGTCATTCCATATCTGCTTGAGAAACACGGAACGAAGCACTGTTTGCACACACTTGTGCTTTGCGTGTTGAGAAAAGGTGCGCAAACCTTTCAGAACCTGCTTGGAGCAAGCTGGATGAGAACTGGCCAATCCTGAAAGAATTGTGGGTACCAAATGGTTTTCCTCTAGCTCGTCAGTTGCAGGTGCACATCCCGTCTGGGACGAGCCTGCTCCTGCCTCCGGCCAAGGCTTCCTTTAGTCTATTTCGAATATGGAACACAGACCTCATGTCAGCATTAAGGCATCTCTGCGAAATTGCTCTTTCCAGGTCTCCAAGATAAGTGGCTCCTTGTCTTGACCTCATGGCAAAACTCCAAATCCACAAAGGGCTAAGTGTGTAACCTACTTTTCACATAGCTGGAAGGGCACATACCCATTTCCCATAAGGGGGACACATTTGCCAGGCCATCAGTAAGGTTTTGCTGAGCACGTGGCTTTACACACACTGCCAGGCGCAGGGGCACATGTCCGTTACCGCTACGTGCGGTTCGCTTATGTAGTAGAAACCACCCAGTGCATGACAGTTTCAGTATGGGAGCAATCCTGGGATTTCTATCAGCATGCATCACGTTTCTCTCCTATAGCCTATAACGGACTTCTGCACTCCTTCTGGGAGCGACACGTTTCATCACGACCTCTGTGGAGAGGCATGAGACTCTTATCACCCATGGGACGTGGCCCACTTGGTTAGCTTTGCCCAGCTTCCAAAGACCAAAGAGATAGAGTGTATGGGTTGGGAAGGTTCGAAAGTAATCGCCTCATGTGTCCCACATGAAGGATAGCTTCCGGTTACTAAAGGAGCACTCTCGGGAGAACTTGGTTCCGAGAGCTGAGATCAAAGGGATCCCGTCCCTTAGGAGATTGTTCATGGTATGAGGGTGGAGACACCACAATCTGCCCTGGGCCTGAGGTCCAAGCTTGTGTGGAGCTTCAAGTCAAAGGCAGGCACCTCTCCACAAATTCGGTGGAGAATCCTCTGAAATGATCCAGCTTTTGCTTCTGCCACTAGTCTCAGGGGCGAAAGTGTGAACGAAATTTGTGTTCCCAGTAGGACGAACCCTTACAGAGTGCAATTACCATGCTTTGCAGAGGTGGGCAACCAGCACGTGGCCAAGCGCCCCTAAAAGTCTTGCATCGTATGGGCTTCAGAACCGAGCCCTTAACGGAACTTATGGGAGCCCCCGAGCAAACCGGGTACCACAGTTCTCGCGTAGATTACACTATGTTCTAGAACCCGGGACTGTGTGTTTCCTGCAGGGAAAGCAACATGGTATACCCGTGCTTAAGTCCAGCCCACCTCGTCATCAGCTTTTCTGAGCTGGGAGGCAACTCTTTTCCCATGCCTCGGCAAAGGCCTCCTTTGCAATGGACTCGCGGCCACTGTGCCAAGAAGTGTTTGCGATGTTCCCTCCTGTGATCGGAATCGGTTTGTGTGAACACCGGTCACCTCAAGCCTCACTCGGTGAGGGCTTCCCACACTCGAGGAACAAACAGGAACCCAGGATTTCTTTCTTGCACACAGCAATCCCCGAATGCCATGTAGGAGCAGCATCCTTCAACTTGTTGTGGGAAAGCTTCCCCGTCCCGTCCACCTGAGCACCCTTGGCCACATCCACTTCCACGAATCATGTACAAATGATACGCTTCTCACTCACAGCAATCTTCACCACAGGCGTCCCTGCACTTGGAATGACCGCTGGTGTTGCAGGAACTCTCTTGGGTGAAACGCTTGCAGACCCGTCCGACTCCACAGGGATGGTACTGGAAATCTGAAAATCTTCCTTGTGATGTGCGTCCACCTGATTGCTACTGCTATTCTTTTCATATGACTCTACGGTAGACAAGCGTTTTAAGGGATCTGGTGCACCACAGTGCCAGATGATGTCTGGGAACAAAGACACTAGTGACTCTACCGACCTGGGTCTTGGTCCCAGCACACTGAATGACAACTGCATAGGAAATTTCCTTCCTCTAGCCTGTCAGTTACACATCTCATTTCCCCTGTTAGAAACTCCCTTCCTCTGCAGTCTGATAGGCTGTCATTCCAAATCACCTTGAGAAACGCAGAGCGTAGCACTGTGAGAACGACATCGTGGTTGGTGAGTTGACAAAAGGGGCGCAAACATTTCAGAACCTGCTTGGAAGAAGCTGGATGAGAGCTGGCCGTTCCCAAAGAATTGTGGGTATCACATTGCTCTCCTCTAGCTCGTCAGTTGCACGTGCACATCCCGAGTGGGGCCAGCCTGGCCGTGCTTTCCACCCATGGCTTCTTCACTCCGTTTCGAATACGGAACACAGAGATCGGGGCAGCATGAAGGCAGCTCTGCGAAAGTGCTATTTCCACGTCTCCAAAATAATTGGCTCCTTGTCTTGAACTCCGTGGCAATACTCCACACCCAGAAAGGGCAAGGGGCGTAACAACAACTTTCACCTAGCTAGAAGGGCACATAACCATTTCCCCTAAGGGCGATATATTTACCAGGCCTCCAGTAAGGTTTCGCCAGACACGTGGCTTCACACACCCTGCCAGACGCAGGGCCACATGCCCGTTACCGATACGTGCGGTTCGTGTATGTAGCTGAAACCACCTGGTGGATGACACATTCAGTATGGGACCACTGCAGGCATTTTTAGTAGTGTGCATCACGTTTCTATCGTCTAGCCCATAACGGACTTCTGCATTCCTTCTCGGAGCAACACCTTCCTACATGCCCTCTGTGGAGAGGCATGAGCCTCGTTCCGCCCGTGGGACTTGAGCCCACTTTGTTAGCTTCTCTCAGCTTCTAAAGACCAAAGAGATAGAGTGTCTGTGTATGGAAGTTTCGAAAGTAATCGCTTCATGTGTCCCACAAGAGGGACAGCTTCTGGTCACTAAAGGAGCACTGTGGGGAAACCTTGGTTCCGAGAGCTGACATCAAACGGATTCCGTTCCTTAGGAAATTCTTCATGGTATGAGGGAGGAGAAAGCACAAGCTGCCCTTGGCCTGAGGACCGTGCTTCTGTGGAGCTACAAGTCAGAGGGAGACACCTCTACAAAAACTCCGTGGAGAAGCCTCTGAAGTGACAAATCTTTTAGCTCTGCCATTAGGCTCAGGGGCAAACGTGTGAACGTAACTTCTGTTTCCCGTGGGACGACCTCCTACAGAGAGACATTGCCATACTTTGCAGAGGTACGCCACCAGCACATGGCCAAGTGCCTTTAAAAGAGTTTGCACCGTGTGGGCTTCAGAGCCAAGCCCTTAGAGCGCGTTATCTGAACCCCTGTGCAAGTCGGGTACCACAGTTTTCGCATAGATGACACTATGTTCTCGAACCAAGGAGTATGTGGTTCCTTCAGGGAAAGCCGCATGGTATACCATGCATCCGCCCAGCCAACCTCAATCATGAGCATTTTTGAGCACGGGAGCAACTCGTCTCCCTTACCAGGCGAAAGGCCTCCTTTGCAGTGGGCTTGAGGCCACAGTGGCAAGAAGTGTGTGTAGTGTTCCCTCCTGTGATCGGAAGTGATCTGTGTGAACACAGGTCACCTTAAGCCTCACTCCAAGGGCTTTCTGCAGTCAAGGAACAAACACCAACCCAGGATTTCTTTCTCGCACACAGCAATACACAAACCCCGGAATTCCATGTAGGAGCAGCACCCTGCAACTTGTTTTGGGAAGCCTTTCTCGTCCCGTCCACCTGAGCACCCTTTGCTACACTGCAGTTCCAAGAAGCATGTAAAATGATACGTTTTCACTCACAGCACTCTTCACCGCATGTGACACTGCCCTCGTTATAACCTCCAGTGTTGAAGGAACCCTCTTGGGCGAAACGCTTGTAGAGCCATCCGTCTCCACTGGGCTTGGTATCGGAAGTCTGCAGGGTTTCTTTGTGATGTGTGTCCACCTGTTTTCTCCTGCTCTCCTCTCTATGAGGCTCTGTGCTAGCAAAGTGTTTTAAGGGTGCCGATGCATCACAGTGCCAGACAATATCTGGGACCAAAGACACTATGTGCTGGCCTGACCTCGCTCGTGTTCCCAATACACTGAAGGACAACTGCATAGGAAATTTTCTCCATCTAGCCTGTCAGGTACACATCCCCTTTACCCTGTGAGAAACTCCCTTCCTGTGCAGTCTGCAGGGCTGTCATTCCATATCTGCTTGAGAAACACGGAACGAAGCACTGTTTGCACACACTTGTGCTTTGCGTGTTGAGAAAAGGTGCGCAAACCTTTCAGAACCTGCTTGGAGCAAGCTGGATGAGAACTGGCCAATCCTGAAAGAATTGTGGGTACCAAATGGTTTTCCTCTAGCTCGTCAGTTGCAGGTGCACATCCCGTCTGGGACGAGCCTGCTCCTGCCTCCGGCCAAGGCTTCCTTTAGTCTATTTCGAATATGGAACACAGACCTCATGTCAGCATTAAGGCATCTCTGCGAAATTGCTCTTTCCAGGTCTCCAAGATAAGTGGCTCCTTGTCTTGACCTCATGGCAAAACTCCAAATCCACAAAGGGCTAAGTGTGTAACCTACTTTTCACATAGCTGGAAGGGCACATACCCATTTCCCATAAGGGGGACACATTCATTGCTCTAGGAGGTGGGTCAAAAAAGATCTTGCTGCGATTTATGTCAAAGTGTGTTCTGCCTATGTTTTCCTCAAGAGTTTTATAGTGTCCGATCTTACATTTAGGCCTTTAATCCATTTTGAGTTCATTTTTTTGTATGGTTTTGGGAGTGTTCTAATTTCATTCTTTTACATGTAGCTGTCCAGTTATCCCAGCACCAGTTTTTGGAGAGGTAGTCTCTTCTCCATTGTATATTCTTGCCTCCTTTGTCATAGATTAGGTGACCATAGGTGCGTGGGTTTATCTCTGGGCTTTCTATCTTATTCCATTGATCTATATTTCTGTTTTTGTGCCAGTACCATATTGTCTTGACTACTGTAGCTTTGTAGTATAGTGTGAAGTCAGGGAACCTGATTTGGAGTCAGCTCCGTTTTTCTTTCTCAAGAGTGCTTTGGTTATTTGGGGTCTTTTGTGTTTCCATACAAATTGTAAACTTTTGTGGAACGTAGGATTTTTAACAGACGTTCTGCTGGTCTCCAGTTACACAACGTTGAAAACCTTGTGGTAAACACCACATTGTAAAACAACTGTATCCCCATTAAAAAAAAAAGAAAACTTTAAAAAAAAAGAACCTTGTACTTACCACAAGTGGAATAGTTGTAATAGTTGGATGTCATGTAGCCACTGACTCTGCCTCTGATGACCAGGAAAGACTTCCTGTACTGATGTTTATCTCAGCCTTGCAGGATGAGTAGATATTTTTCCAGACGAGGAAGAGGCAAGAGATGGTACTAGTGGTGGTAAATGTGGTCTGGGACATTTTATTAAGAAGGAACACCTAGTAGAAAAACACAGAGGCATGAGAAAACCTCTCCTTCTCTGAGTATCTGCAAGAAGTTCAACATGGCTGAACTCATGATTTCTTATGGCTGAGTGGCAGAATATGTCATCAGAAAGATAGGCAGGTGCTAGACTGTAAAAGGATTTGTAGGTCAAGCTAAAGATTTTAAACCTTATTCTGTGACAATTGAGAGACACTGAAGCTTTTTAAGCTGAGTGACATAATCAGAATTTTATGTAAAGAGGTTTTTGGTTTTTTTTCCAAGAGATTTTGTATTTTTTTTCTCTAGTGAGTCATTGTGGGTAGTCCCTCTAGAAAGTTTGATGTTGGAATTACTAGGGAAATATTACTTAGAAAGAAGTAGCCTTCCTCACAAAGGTGTCTAGGAAAAGGGAATATAATATGATCATCTGTGTTTTCGAGTGCTTCAGTGAAAAGACTTCCCAATCCCTTGGGGTTGATCTCTAGGAAAGAAAAAGAATGATGGGTGTGTGTCCCTATGGTGGTACATGCTGAGACTACTACTAATCAGTGCGTATGGAGCTCAAGCAGTTAACTGGAGACCTAAACATGTAACCACACAGGGTACAAGTATGGTCAAGATCAAGATCATCTGGTTGCATTTCCCAGCAATCTAGAAAGAACAGAGGAGACAATGTGACCTTCAGATTGCTCATAGCATCTGAAAAAAGGGATGTTTACTCTACTTGATTTCCTCTCTTGAAGCAGAATATATTTGCCTAATTTAAAAATAAGAATCTTGTTAAAAGAGTGTTCGATAATGAGTATTCTTTATCTGGTTTTGTTCTTTTATGAACACCAGAATCTTGACGGTCATAGCCAGGTGTGTCCTGTTCACGTATTTGTATATAATGACATTTGGAGGAATGCTTTATGAAGAAGACAAAAAGATTTGTTAACAATGAATTAACTTTCATACTGAAATAAGGACAGTTCATAAATACACAGTATAACCAACACATTTCAAAGTACCCAGAGATTCCAATATACATTTGATTCTTCTGCATTAAAGTTGCTTAGGAGATCATTCTGGTTTCATCTGGATTTTCCTCCAACATGTTCCAAATTGGTCAGTTTCACTCATTCTGGTCTTGATTCTGGATTCTTAGTTGTTTTATCTTGTTAGCTTTGACTGTCCTCATGATGTTTGCTTGTGCCTCAGTTTTTTTCTTTGGTGGCTGGATTCTCTCTGTGTTCTGATCACCTGAAGGTTTTAAAATTCCTTTGTTTGGAAATTGTTCTCTCTCTCTAGAGTTGGAACTGAATATGTATTCCCCCATTTTGCTATACCTTGACAGTTCCTCCATAATATTGTACTTTAAGCATCCCCTAGACAATATAAGCTTGCAGTCATTATCCATCCAAATCTAGGCTGGAGTATACTTTTCTTCATGTTTAATATTGATTCAGAAGTCCCTTTGTGCTCAGTAAATTATTTTCATGAAATGGGCATAGCCCTCCATGCTACCCAACTTCCACATGCTGGAAGTAGTTCTACTTCACTGCCTCATCTGTTTAGGAACTTTGTGTCCTATCATCTTCATCCTGGTTATGAAATGTGATGCTTAAGCATGTGAAGGAAGCCAAGGAGCAAGTCATTTTGTTATTAACCATTACTGCTTTTAATATGTGAGACTTGAAGACTCCAAATAATGAGCTATTTAAGACAATAAGAGAAAACAAAGGAGCTAGACTATAAGTTGCTTTCTGGTATATAAATATATGCATTTGACACACAAAGCAGAAATGCTTCCTTTATGGACAGTTTAACATTTCTATTTAAACAACAATGATGGTATTAACATTTTCTAGGTAAGTATATACAGTGGTGAAGAGCTTTGCTTAAAATTTGTGAGAAAAGGGACATTTCTTAGTACATTCAGCAAGCATGAGTTTTGTTGTTATTGTTGTTGCTTTTTTGGGTACATGCTAACTTTTGAGAAGCATCCTGGTAAGGATGTTCAAGGACCTATCAATGTTGGGAGCAGTATTCTGGAATCCTCTTTGCTTATTTCCAGTTGGCTTTCTCTATGATCCAGTGCTCTTTAGCCTTAAACTCTTGCTATTTCATTATGATCTTACTCTTATATTTTTAGATTTGATGCTTATATATGGTCCCCGATTATCAGGTTTGCTTCATAGATTTGGGCATATATTGTCGCGGGTCCTTCCCCCTCTGCATCTCTTCTACAGTTTACCTTCCTCAGCCAGGTTCCCTGGAGCTTAATATCTGGGCACCTAATCCCAGTTTTGGGGGTAGAAAGGACTAAAATAGGATTTAAGAAAGGGGGAAGTTTGCTCAATGGAGGATGGGCAGCTGAAACAAACAGGAAGAATATTTCAAATGAGATAAAATGAAACACAAAAATCTAAAAATGTTGGTTGACAATAACCCTCAATAACTGAAAGATCAATTAATCAGACTCTCTACCTCTCAGGCATTTACATTAACTTTGAAAAAATTCTAAACAAAGTCATTAGAAAAAAAAAAAGGCAACAGATGGATGAGGTCTGGGACTTCAAAAGGGGCAAAGTTTAATACAAGATTTTAATGGGACCCACCTGACAAAACAAAGACAGGACTTGAGCTTGTGCTGTTGGAAATAAAGAGACAAAGAAATAGAGGCACACAAGACAATTCCTATTGGGCTGCAAGAGCTTAAATTGATCTTTAATGCAATTTATAAAGCACCAAAGCATGCACAGGACCTAGAGGACCTTGTTGGAATTTACTTCTGATGTTGCTGACTTCAAAGGCAATCAGGACACACGTCCCAATGAGGCAAATCTTCCCACAGTAATATAGATGGCATATTTCGTGGCCGGGGACCAGCAAAAGAGTTCGTAGCTACAGGTCAGACAAGAAAAATGAAGGATTTCTCTGCGAGAAGACGATTGTCCAAGCAGAACATTCAAACCCCATATGCTGGATCTGAGAGTCAGAGGCCATAGAAAGGAGGTGATGTCATCATCAAAAGACAGCAGCCAAACTACCGAGATTTTTACTGTCTTTTGTCACGGTTAATAAACCTTACTTAGGGCTTAACCAATTATTGCACAATCAACTATAAGACATAATGGAACCTCAGTGGGTAGAAGATTCTGTCTGTATTGAGCTATGGCTAGAACCATAATCAGTCTGTAGGACTGACCCAAAACAGTACCTGAAAATGCTTCACAACTGACAAAGGATTAATCTCCAAAATATACAAGCAGTTCATGCAGCTCAATATCAAAAAAACAAAAAACCCAATCCAAAAATGGGCAGAAGACCTAAATAGACATTTCTCCAAAGTAGATATACAGATTGCCAACAAACACATGAAAGGATGCTCAACATCACTAATCATTAGAGAAATGCAAATCAAAACTACAATGAGGTATCACCTCACACCGGTCAGAATGGCCATCATCAAAAATCTACAAACAATAAATGCTGGAGAGGGTGTGGAGAAAAGGGAACCCTCTTGCACTGTTGGTGGGAATGTAAATTGATATAGCCACTATGGAGAACAATATGGAGGTTCCTTAAAAAACTAAAAAATAGAACTACCATACGGCCCAGCAATCCCACTACTGGGCATATATCCTAAGAAAACCGTAATTCAAAAAGAGTCATGTAGCACAATGTTCATTGCAGCTCTATTTACAATTGCCAGGACATGGAAGCAACCTAAGTGTCCATCGACAGAAGAATGGATAAAGAAGACGTGGCACATATATACAATGCAATATTACTCAGCCATAAATAGAAATGAAGTTGAGTTATTTGTAGTGAGGTAGATGGACCTAGAGTCTGTCATACAGAGTGAAGTCAGAAAGAGAAAAACAAATACTGTATGCTAACACATATATATGGAATCTAAAAAAAAAAAAAGGTTCTGAAGAACCTAGGGGCAGGACAAGAATAAAGACGCAGACGTATGAGTATGGACTTGAGGACATGGGGAAGGGGAAGGGTAAGCTGGGACGAAGTGAGAGAGTGGCATGGACATATATACACTACTAAATGTAAAATAGATAGCTAGTGGGAAGCAGCCGCATAGCACACGGAGATCAGCTCTGTGCTTTGTGACCACCTACAGGTGTAGGATAGGTAGTGTGGGAGGAAGATGCAAGAGGGAGGGGATATGGGGTTATATGTATACATATAGCTGATTCACTTTGTTATACAGCAGAAACTAACACACCATTGTAAAACAATTATATCCAATAAAGATGTTAAAAAAAATAAAAATGCTTCAAATTTGCTTCCATCTGGGCTGGACAGCCAGAAGTATTCAACCTGGTAGCAGAGCCTGACAACAAGTATTTCTAGCAAGTAGTGATTTTACTCAGTTCATGGGCACAGCTATGGTTATATGTGGTCTACTGATATTGGGGCAGGGCATCAGCCAACTGTTTGGAAACGAGGCAGGGACCAGCCTTCAGTAACATGATGCTGGCCAAAATTAGGGTGTCAAGGCCACAGACCACTAGCTAGTGTTAAGAGAATGGCTCTGTCCTATAACATTGAATATGAACTAAAATTTGGGACCCAGGGAAGAAAGTCATATAGATTAGAAATTGTGTAATAATTGTGATAGGGATCGCCCTGTAGGTGCATTATATAATTGGCCTAGGCAGCAAGGCTAATTCCAGAATTTCCTGAGTGTGCTAATATACTGGCTGCTCCAGTATGCACTGGCTCAGTAGAAGGCTCCTCAGTGGCTGCAACAGAATAAGGCTTGAAGGAGGGGTTAACCCAGTTCTAGACTTGGCACAAACAGACTAGACTTAGACAAGCTGGGCTGCTTTGTACCTATCTGGAACTCAGATAGTGCAACTTCAGAGGAACTCACCACAGGGTATGTGTTTTAAATCTTCCCACTGTTGGTGGCTCTGACTTAGGGCATAAGCAAAGGTGTTGAGCTGGATATTCCCTGTCTCCCTAGGTATGTCCAACACCTTCTCCATCCTGCTCCGTGCCCAGGGCGGCTGAACTCAATGAACTGCATCAACCTGGCTCCCTTGTCCTCTCTCTGCTCACTGTGTTCTCCATTGGGAAGCTAAGGCAGTCAGAGAACAGGTGGAAAGAGAGGGAGAGTATTATTTTCTTTTGCCCCCTCCCTGTTGGATCATGGTTTGGGAGTGGCTGCCTTCCTCACCCAAGGCCACATCCCCTGTCATGTGGCCCCTCCTTCTGCTATAGCCCTCACTGGGTTCTAGCGGCCACTCCCTCCCTTTGCTCCTTCAGGCCTTGGCTAGTGGTGGATTCTCCACTTCTTCTGGGTCTACACCTTTTTGCCTCATTATCGTTGTTGGTTGCTCTTAAACCCACCAATACCTTTGTAAATACTCTTTTCATGAAACTCCATTTGCACCTGCATCCTGTCTGGGTCTGACCAATACAGAAGTGTAACCATGTTTAAGTATGAGTATTTTTAAAATTTTGTTACTTATACTATCAAAAAACTGGAAACAAACCAAGTTTCTATTGATGGAGGATTAGTTAAATTAGTTATGATCTATTACTATCAAAAGGTATAATATTTAGCCAATAAGAATCATGTAATTAAAATATTTAATGTCATGGGATGATACTCAATATATAATGCTAAGGAGAAAAAAATGGTATAAAATGGTATGTACAGAATGGTGTCATATACCCCAAATACATATGTTTATAATGTGTAGAAATCAATAGGGAGAAAATACACCCAGTTATTAAAAAGGTTATCTCTGCTACAGTTGAAGGTAATTTTTGTTTTCTTGTTGGTCGTTTTGTATTTTTTTAAACATACTGCAATGGAAATATATTACTTTATAATCAGAAGAAACATTATAAAAAAAAATAAGAGAATACCTGTGATCTGGAAAGATATTTATCACTTGTGGGAATGCTATCATATTTTATGGGTTGTCGTAGTATACTTGTTATATATTCAGGTGAGTCATGGTAATCAGTCCTTCATATAAAGTGGCTATATAAAATGGCTTTATATACGGAGAAGGGATGGATGTCCCTTCTCCCATCAAAACCCATGGAGACATGTTTCTGTCCTATATTAACCTTGTTCAGACCTTTAAGGATAAAGTCAGTCTGAATGTGTCACATGCCAAAAATTTTCCAGAGAGAATTCTTTCCCCAACTCAAAAGTCTTTGTGTTGTAGTATGGAGGAATAAATTTACCATATCTGATGACAGATGGCATAAATAACAACAAAGAAGCAGGAATCAAGTAACACATTCACATATGAAAGCAGAGAAAAGTAAATATCTTCTCTAATTTTTGAGTGTGTTTTTTCTGTTTCTGTGCTTTGAAATGTTGGTAATCAGTTGCCTATGAGATATCCCCCAACCTGGAAATGTCCAGTAGTTGCCTCAGTTTCAGCAGGTCTTATATCAAACTGATTAATTTTTGTTTCCCTCTATCCATGCTACTCTTTCTCTATCTTGGTGAATGTTACTGTTATCAACCAATTCATAGTGCTTTTAGGATGGTATGTAGAGTTAAAAATTCAAATCTGATTCCAATTCCAGAGTCAGCTCACATATGAGCTATTGAGGTACTGGACTAGACCTTCTAAGACTTGACATTCATATCCATGCTCTTCTTGGCTCTCTCTGTAGCCTCATAATATCATCAAAACATCCATGATGGAAAGATGGTGCCCCAAAACTTGTGGGTTAAGTATATCAGTGTAGTTCTCTGTCATGCCATTAAATCCCACGTGAATCACACCTTCATTAAGTTACATTGTTATCAATCCCATCAGTTCTTTCTTTTTAACAGGTACTGATTTTGGTCCAAGAAGGAAAAGTCCCAAGTGGTTAAACCATAAGCGAGATTGAAAAAAAGGATTTTCCCTCATTGTAATGGATAAATAATCTTATGTTTATTTATGAACTTGTGTTTTCATTAAATGGAAAGTAGTTAAATGGAAGGCATCTGTGCATGTGTAACAGTGGTGTTCTTACGGATAATCCCTCCTCTTCTTTGTGTCCTTCTTCTCACTGTGGCCACTGTTTTGCTTTTTAGAAGATTGTTGGGCTGCCTTAGAGCTTTCTACTAGGACTTCCTCAGGCCTTTTTTGCCTCATCTAGTTCCTGCACTGGAATTCACACTTTGCTGTTTTCCAAGTGAGGTTCATCTATAACATTTTAATGAGTGGGGGAATTACTCATGTGCATGAGAAAATCTCTTATAATGCTTGCTTGAGTCCTGTCCAAGTTTGAGGTAAGAGATAATTGTGCCTCTGGTTGGGAACTCCATACTCTGTTTATGGTATTTAGGCTTTGTTTGTCTTTCAGTAACTTCATGATTTCCCTCCCTCTCCACTGACTTTTGTGGAAATCATCTTCCTGCTGCCTGAAGTGTGTCATTCTGCATCTTGCCAAGAAGAAAACCTCTCCACAGAGAAAATGACCCATCTCTTCCCCTCTGCAACCATATGACTTAATTATGCACTATGCTTGGCCCCTGGAGAGCCCAGTGAGGAACATGAGGAAGTCCTGGCTTGACCACCAAGCCCTAGGGTCTTTGTCAGTTACCATCTGGCACCCACGAGTGTGGCCAAATTACAGGCATGTCTGTCTCTCAAAACATGTCAGACTTGAAGAGTGAATCACTTTTATATTTATTTTTTGGAGCCGCTATAAGTAGAACAATCTTTTCCATTGAAACCCACTTTATTCTCTTCTCAACACCCCAGAGCCTCTTGAACACACCTCCACATGTGATGCCTGGGAGAATGCAGTTGAATAACATTACTCGTTTCCCAGGACTCATGGCACGCATGGCGGCCTTGCAGGACCTGGGCTTTGCAGACAGGTGGAGGTGAGTTTGAGAGACCCATTCTTCTCTCAGCTAGCTGTGGCCCTTGAGAGAGCCACTTACCTCTCTGAGCCTCCATTTTCTCAACAGTACAATGGAGATAATATTATTTACCCCATAGGGCTATTTTAAGGCAAAATTAATGTAATGCATGCAAAAGTAATTGGAAAACTAAAACACAATAAATAATGAATTTAATGAGTAAGAAAAGCAGCACTTATTAACCATATTCCTTATCCTTACCCACTCTGCTGTTTAAGGGGGAAAAAAAGCTTTGTTCTATCTCTTTTTGGTAGGATTTCATATCATAGAATCCAAGGCTCCCATCAAAGTCATGCTTTCCTAACTAGTTTTGAGACCCCAATTTGCAGTGTTATATACAAATGTTATACCTTCTGAGATACCTCTTTTGACCCGGACCTCCAGTATTTCTAATGAATGAATGATTTTCCTGCACTACTTTGAATGTTTCCATCTTTTTGAGGGGGCAGTAGCATAACTCCATTTGTTCCAGTACCTGTCATACTCCCTTGGTATTGTTTGCCAGTCTCTCTCACTAAGTTTTAAAATAAGACAGGGTCTGGGTTCCATTCATCTCAGTCTCCCCAGGTCCCAGCATAGGGGTTGGTGCAAAGGAGGGGGTCAGGATATGACTGCTGGAAGGGGAAAGAAGGAAGGAAAAGAAGGTAAGAGAAGAGGGAAAGGAAGGAAGAAATCCAGACTTGATATTCTTAGAAGTATAATCAAGGGACACTTGTAACACTCTATGAAAGCAACCATACTGGGAAAACCTGTTATTACACCCTGGCTTCAAGTGTTTTTTTCATATTTGGGAGGAAATACATT
Organism: Eschrichtius robustus; assembly: GCF_028021215.1. NCBI lineage: Eukaryota > Metazoa > Chordata > Mammalia > Artiodactyla > Eschrichtiidae > Eschrichtius > Eschrichtius robustus. The sequence goes on from NC_090845.1 coordinate 53,563,577, forward strand.
ATTTGTGTTTTGGACTAGTCCCATCAATCTGGTCTCTTCGTTCCTGTCCCAGACTTCCTTTGGAGTTGTGTGGGCAGAATGAGGAGGTCCCTGGTTTGAATTGGTAACTAAAGGCTAGTGAATGTTTTCCTGCTCAGAGCCAGCAACTTGTAGTTGCTGATGAGGAGATGCGGAGGAAAGCCCTCCACTTCAGAATTCTTGGGCTTCTGCCTTACCCTCAGTGTGGCATGTAGCTGCATGTGTTATGAGAAGACTTTGGGAGTTTGAAGATGATAGCCAAACTCTGCTCTAAGTGGATTCATATATATATGTGTGTGTGTGTGTGTGTGTGTGTGTGTGTGTGTGTGTGTGTGTGTGTGTGTATTTATATATATTTTTTGTTAAACATTATGTCAATCAGGAGTTATATCAGTTTGATATAAAAAATCTGTTTTGGTGGATTTCCCCATCCAAGTGAACGAGTTGAGCTGTTTGCCTTGATTTTCATACATGTCACAGAGACAACGTCTTCCTGTTTTAAATAATCTTAGCTAAAATTTGCAACTGATCCAGACATATGACAGTGACAGGAAAAGAGCACTGGTCCTAGTGTGAGAGGAGCTGTGTTTTAATTCCTGCTCTGTCACTTACTGGCAGTGTGACTCTAAGCAACCTATGAAATTTCTGAGGCTCAGTTCTTTTCTCTTTAAAGTGGGGACAATAATACCAACTTTTCCAGCTTGTTGTCAGATTTAAATGATTTGATGTGCATAAAGCACAGTGCCTGACCCACAGCAAATCCTCGTTATGTGTCTTGCAGGGAGGTATCAGGGGGATGATGACATCTTTGCTTTCTTTTAAGGCCTACAGGTGGTCTTGAGAACTGGCATGGGCTGCAGGTCTCTATACTTTAGGAGAGACTGACAATAATGCCAGCTATACCAGAACAATGTGGAGCTCCTCCAGGCAGCTAGTGGTCACAAGCAGCTTTAGGTGGACTCCAGGTTAGTTAGCTAACAGATATAGTCATATGATCTTTTGTAAACACACGCACACTAGTGGTGATGATTTTTCTTCTCCCCAATGATGGAAACAAACAAACAAAGCTTAAAATTCCTCCATCCTGATCAATAGCCTGAACACATGTTTTCAGGTTCCCTCCCAGCCCTGATCCACATTCAGATATTTATTTTGTACATTGGTAGAACCAGAATGCAGAAACTTTTCAGTGTTCTTCTTTTTAAAGCAAACTCGTCTGCTGAACTGATTGACAGCCTAAAGTATGGGCAGGGAAGGTGCACAGCACCTGCCTACTCTTAAAGCTGGATCCTCTATGCATCGTTCATGGAGTAAGAGCAGAGACAGTCAATGTCTCTCTAGAAAAGAAGTTCTCCACCGGGCTATATTTTTCCCCCAGGGAACATTAAACGATGTCTGGAGACATTTCTGGTTTTCACAACTGGTTGAGGGTGGGCCGTTCGCATCTGGAGTGTAGAAGCCAGGGATGCTGCTAAACATCCCAGAAGACAAAGGACAGATCCCAACAACAAAGAATTTCAGAGTTCCAATATTGCTGAGGTTGAGAAACCCTGCTCCAGAGAAAGAACTGGAGGCAATGAAGCCTAAGAACCCCCTGCAAGTGTATAAAAAAATGTGTGTATATGGGGCTTTCAGAGAGTCTGAAGCTCTTATGAGATTCTCAAAGAGCAAGAATGGTTTAGGAGCCTGCCATAGTGTGAGTGAATAGCTTTCAGGACTGTGGAACTTGGCTGTAACCAAATGGAGGGCATTTCATGCATGTGCCCATCAGAAGAGGTGGTGGTCAGTGAGGGACATAGAAAAAGTGAGTTAGGGAGGTAAAATTGGGCTCTCTCCAGGAGAGTCTGTGCTCTGACAAGCAAGCAACTGTTTACAAGCTTTCTGCCAGATCTGTCTCTATGGTAGACACCAACATCTGTATCTGTCAGAGCCTGATGTTATTAAACGTTCAAATCATATTAACTAGACTGGCGTGGGTCTGTGCTCAACAAGGATTTCAATTTCTTTTTGATCTAGATCTGTGTATGGTGTTACTGTAAATCCATCACTAGACCCCTACAGGATGGGGGCTAGGTATTATTCATTTGTATCCACATTGCTTGGAAGTAACTGCCACAGTGTTAATAGTCAATGTTATGTGCTATAGTGAGCAGGAGAATTGAATTGATTGAATTGATTTTATCAGCACAAACATGTTACTCCACATTACAGGGATATTTCTTCTTATAAATTAGCATATTGGTTTTCAGGCTTATGCTTCAGGCTGCTATAAGCTTGGTTAGTGTGAGTTGTCTTCCCCAAATCTGCCTTTGGGACAAGGACAAGATTGAATTTCAGAGTCTGCAAGGCTGGAAGGAAGATATAGGTGTGTCGTGTATACATTGGGACAGTGTTGCCTTGTGGGACATCTTGGGACAGGTTGGTTGGCATGCAGCTATTGAGGAACAATTGTAGGCACTAAAGAATTTATGATCTAGTAGGAGAGATAGACCCCAAATGTATGTTCTTACTACATTGTAGAGGAGTGTTGGATGTCATGCTAGGGAGATGGTCTAGGTAGGAGGGTGCAGTGAGGGTTTTTGCTCTGAAGATAATATTCTCTGTGCTTTATAAAGACAGCAGTGAGGAGGAGACTCTGAAAAGGCAAGAGAAACAAGCAGGAAGACTGCTTATAAAGTGATGGCAAAAGCCCAAACAAGAGTTTGGCCAGGAGCTGGGACATTAAGAAAGGAGGGAAAGGACAGATCCAACTCAATAAATGTGGGGTAGGATAGAAGTCAGGAATGCCTGAGCTTTTTACCTTGGGTAGAGAGGATGGCGGTGCCACCAACCAAGGCAGCAAGCATCAGCAGATGAGCAGGTTTTTAATGGGAAAGTTGAGAGTTTGGATTTGGACAGCTGTGTTTGAGGCCAGCGTAGGACAAGCAGGTGTGGGATTCCACCAGGGGCCTGACTTTGCTGTTTAGATTCATGAGAGAGAGAGTTGAGCTAGAGTCGAAGAAGATTCTGTATTCTTGGGGGCGTAGGAGGCACCTGGAACCAGGGTAGATAGCTGTGGCATCTTCTAGGAAGAGGATTATGGAAAGAGAGGGGACCCTGGGAAAAAAAGCTCCAGAAAGCCCACGACCAAAAACGGACAGAAGAAGAAGGGTCAGCCAATGTGACCCTGGGGTGACCAGGAGAGTGGGAGGAGTGTCAGGAAGTCAAGAGAGGGGTGGCTTTCCAGAAGTGGTGAGTGGTCAAAGTGGACAGTACTGAAGCGGGGCCAAGTAGGGTGAGACCCTATTGTATTTGGAAAGATCACTAGTGACTTGCCCAGAACAGTTCAGTCTCATAGGGAAGGCAGAAAGGGATTTCCAAAGGCTAAAGGGTGACTACCACGTGAGAAGCAGCAGTGGGTGTGGGATACTTTGAGCAACATACAGTGGTAGAGGGAAGGAGCAGTTGGTGTCTGAGTGGGATAATGACAAGTTTCCAGAATGTTTGCAAATGAGAGGATGAGAGTCAGGAGATAGGAGGAGAGATAATATTGGGTTGGCCAAAAAGTTCGTTTGGTTTTAAGCAAAAATAAAAGACACATTTGTCATTTTCACCGAGAACTTTATTGAACAACAGATTCATTAACCGAATGAACTTTTTGGCTACCCCAGTAGTTCGCAATGAGCATGTTTTCATCCATGAGTCCTCTCAGTTTCCAAGTAAGTGGTTTAGAGCACGAACCTCAACACAGTCTGAGCTGAGAATATCAGGATATCTGCAACCATGAGCCATGATTCTAGAACCCAAACTGTTCCCAGATGGTAATTGTTCCCAGCTGTGCTAATTGTGCAAGCTATGTTCAGAGCTTTGTGCCACGAGAGTGGTACTGTTGCTATCCAGAAGAAGTAACTGAGCCTCTAAATGAGAAAGGAAATGAAAGTGTGATGTGTATGTGCTTAAAATGTATATTGATGCCTCCATTCTTCACCATAACTGCCCCCCTAGAGAGAGAGAAATTGTCAAATAATCTCCGTCTACAAGGCCTTGTAGATTCTGATTGGAAGCTGGGCACTCAGCCAGCGCAGCTTGTCAAACCAGGTTACATGGGAATTGCCCAAAGCTGCTGAGCATAGGCAGCTCTGATCGGTGTGTATGGGCTTGTTAGACTCAGGCTGGTTTTTGCTTTCCATCAAAGAGACACCTGAGCCTCTCGTGTAGGTAATAGCTCTGAGTTTGTCCCCATTGCTCTGTTTGCTTTGGTTACTGGTGCTCAGCAGAGGAAGCCTCTTGTCTTGGTGAATGGATCTTTTCTGAGAGCATTCTTGGCAAAAGGCTTTTCCACTGTAATAATGGTGGATACCACTTACAGAGGACCCACTCTGTGCCCAAAGCTCTGCCAGGGACCTTGTGTGCATCTCTCACTCACAGGAAGCTGGCCAGGTTGGCATCAGGATTGCCATGTTACACACAAGGAAACTGCGGTTCTATGAGTTTGGCTGAGTTGCCTAGTGTCATACAACTGAAAGTTCCTGGGCTGAGTTTTTGTTGGATCTTTCTCCAAGACCACCATTCTGTGCTGCCTGCCTCTCACTTGGCACTATGTCCTGATTCTCTGATGTGTATCCACTATGTGCTAAACAGCTCCCATAGTAGCCTACGTAAAAGGTTATTAGGGCACATGACTTGCTCTCTATTGCTCCTTTCAGAACAGATGTTCCACACAAAAATAGCAATAAAACTCCTCCTAACCTGCCTCCTTGCCTTTGGTCTTTCCCCTGACAGTCTGCCTTCATGGTGCCCCAGAGGGAGCGCTCTTAAAGACCACGTCACTCCTGCGTCTGAGAGCTCTCAGTGGTTCCCCATGACTTAGGATGACGGCCAAGCTCCTTGCCTTGGCACACAGGGCGGCCCTTTATGACTTGGCTCTTGCACACATCTCTAGCCACATTCTCTGCCTCCAGACGACTCACTATTTTCTCAAGCATGACACTGAACAGGTTCCCATGCTCAGGGTAAACCCTCTGAGCCTTTGCTCAAGATATTCCTTCTGCCTGACATGTCCTTATCATACATGTTCTCTGCTTGGTAACCCAAATGACACCTCCTCTGTAACACTGTTCTCTGACTGTTCCAGATGGAATTGTTCTAGAACATTCCATATGGAATTTTCCTTGATTGTATGTCTGAGTTCCCTAAAGTTGATGAGCAAAGGAGCAAGGTGCCGCATCCCATGCTCTATCTGAGGTCAGCTCTGGGCCTGACATGCAGTGGGAAATCAGTAAATGTAGTTCCACTGAGGCTCAATGTATTGATATTTGCAGATGCCATTGAGTTTGATGATCTTGGAGACTGGTTAGTCCCTGCAGGGGTCCCAGCTTCATCATGATGCCTAGAACTGAAACTGGTTGGAGATAGGTGGAGTGGAGAGGGAGCATCTGTCTAACCTTTAAGCTGGACTAGGCTCAACCTACTCACGAAGAACTACAATATCTTTTCTATTTTTCTTCTCCCTCCAAAGATGCCTTAGGGATCATGTTAAGAAAGTTTTACACAGGGAGCATTTTATAGTCCCCTGAAGAAAAACACCAGATACTTAATTATACGACCTTAATTAATCCTCTATAATTTCAGAGTTGATCATTGTTCTCATGGAGGTGGGGCCCCAATATCATTTTCTCCCTTCCCCCTTGAATCTAATCGTGGTGTCACACATGCATCGCATCAAACAGCTTACTCTATGTTTCAGGTGCTTCTTAAACGTTCATTAAATTGAAGAGCTCTGTTCCTACAAGGCAGGGAGTATTCTTATTTCCAACTTAGGGATGAGAGGACTGAGGTTCAATAGAGTTTTCAAAAATCTTACCCTTTGCAAATACAGCATCCTTCATTTTTCCACTCGTAACACTTTTGTCATAGCCAGAAGTCCATAAAATGACATTTTTAGGGCCAATCTGATGTCACTCTCACTACAATGTCACTTCTAACATCCCCAAGGAAGGATTGATGGCCTCCTTCTCATTCTTTTTTTTTTTTTTTTAAATTTTATTTATTTATTTTTGGCTGTGTTGGGTCTTCGTTTCTGTGCGAGGGCTTTCTCTAGTTGCGGCAAGCAGGGGCCACTCTTCATCGCGGTGCACGGGCCTCTCACTATCGCGGCCTCTCTTGTTGCGGAGCACAGGCTCCAGATACGCAGGCTCAGTAATTGTGGCTCATGGGCCCAGTTGCTCCGCGGCATGTGGGATCCTCCCAGACCAGGGCTCGAACCCGTGTCCCCTGCATTGGCAGGTGGATTCTCAACCACTGCGCCACCAGGGAAGCCCTCCTTCTCATTCTTTATCGTCTCTGACCTTTACTTTAGGGACTATGTACCTATCTGTGGGGGCTGGGGGTTGTGTCGATCCCTCATGTTTTCCAGTTTTGAGCATTAGTGTCTGGCACATACTAGGTGCTCAATGCTGTCTCTTTCTTTTTATAAAAAAATTTTCATTTATTTATATTTTTTTGGCTGTGCCACAGGGCTTGTGGGATCTTAGTTCCCCGACCAGGGATTGAACCTAGGCTCTCAGCAGTGAAAGCATGGAGTCCTAACCACTGGACCACCAGGGAACTTCCCTATGTCTCTTTCTTACAGAGCTGCTTTACCTGCCCTCTTCGTTGGGTTTCTAATTTTAAAAAATCTTTTTTCAAAAGTTAGCCTCCAGGACTTTAAATATGCTCATGACTGGGCTTAGAAAAATCCTTCAATTAGGCATCCTGATGACTGTTTCAAACAGGGAGGAAAAATCACATTCCATAAGAAATGAAACATTTCAAAGTGGCAATGCTTTGAGTGACTCCAGTGCTGCCTGATCACTTTTCTTTCTATTGTGCAAATCAGGTAGGTATACTATAACTTCTAGGTCTATCCACTATCATTGATGATCTCCACATGGATGGTCTTTTGGCATCATCTGGCTTGTCAGTGAAGCCCAGTTCTCAGAGTCCTGTTGTGGACATTGTGTTGTTTTGTCTATTCACAGAGTATCAGACCTGGGAGGGTCCCAACATCCCATCTGGCCCAATGCTTCCTCATTTTCCAGAGGCCCAGATGGGGAGGAGACTCATGAAATGTACATAGGAGTTAAAGCCCAGCCAAGAGTGGACACTTCCTACTCTCTGCAACCCTCAACCTCGTGCTGTTAGTATTCTTTTATTTTTCCTGAATTTAGGTTTATTACTATTACCTTGTTAATGCCAACCCTTGATGACTTCCACAGAGAGCAAGCATCCCTGTAAGGGTTTTATCAGTTCACTTTCTGGAACACACAATTGCTGGAATTCTTGTGCATGTCCAGCTCCCTCATTAACATCTCTTCCTTGTCTTTGCTTCTGTCATAAATGAAGTCTGATTTCCTTCAGGCATGGCGGGGAGAAGGGATAGTAGGGTGATGAGAGAAGCTTGTCTGCCTCTTAGCTCCCTTTAGAAGGGAGCTAAACTGCAGATATACACTTTGATTGAGGGACGTTACAAAATCTTGATGCTAATTACAATGTGGATTCAGATGGCTGTGTCTCTGACATGATTGTGTTGGTACCAATATTGAAGCACATGACATTGACAACAGACAAATATCTTTGTTTTCTCTCAGCTCTAGCAAGACCTGTGTGCATAGGTTTTTCCAAAGACATAACCAGAGAGTTAGTCACAAGAGTAGTTGGTGTTGATAAGACATTACCTGCAAAAGGAGCTCTTGGGTTTAAAAGATGTGGCCAGTGTGGGGTAGGTGGAACCTTATCAAATTAGAGCATGGCAAAACGTTTGCAGAATGAAAACTTGATCCCAGGCTTTGACTGAAAGCCAAGCCAATTTGCTTTTTAAAATTTGTTATCCCATTAAAGGAAAAAGAAGGGAATAGATTTGATTGACTTTTGTTTTTCATTATTTTTTTTAAAACATCTTTATTGGAGTATAATTGCTTTGCAATGGTGTGCTAGTTTCTGCTTTATAACAAAGTGAATCAGTTATACATATACATATGTCCCCATATCTCTTCCCTATTGCATCTCGCTCCCTCCCACACTCCCTATCCCACCCCTCTAGGTAGTCACAAAGCACCGAGATGATCTCCCTGTGCTATGCGGCTGCTTCCCACTAGCAATCTATTTTACGTTTAGTAGTGTATATATGTCCATTTCACTCTCTCACTTTGTCCCAGCTTACCCTTCCCCTTCCCCGTATCCTCAAGTCCATTCTCTAGTAGGTCTGCATCTGTATTCCCGTCCGGCCCCTAGGTTCTTTATGACCTTTTTTTTTTTAGATTCCATATATATGTATTAGCATATGGTATTTGTTTTTCTCTTTCTGACTTCACTTTGTATGACAGTCTCTGGGTCCAACCACCTCACTACAAATACCTCAGTTTCATTCCTTTTTATGGCTGAGTAATATTCCATTGTATATATGTGCCACATCTTCTTTGTCCATTCATCTGTTGATGGGCATGTAGGTTGCTTCCATGTCCTGGCTATTGTAAATAGAGCTGCAATGAACATTTTGGTACATGACTCTTTTTGAATTACGGTTTTCTCAGGGTATATGCCCAGTAATGGGATTGCTAGGTCGTATGGTAGTTCTATTTTTATTTTAAGGAACCTCCATACTGTTCTCCATAGTGGCTGTATCAATTTACATTCCCACCAACAGTGCAAGAGGGTTCCCTTTTCTCCACAACCTCTTCAGCATTTATTGTTTGTAGATTTTTTGATGATGGCCATTCTGACCGGTGTGAGATGATATCTCATTGTAGTTTTGATTAGCATTTCTCTAATGATTACTCATGTTGAGCATTCTTTCATGTGTTTGTTGGCAATCTGTATATCTTCTTTGCAGAAATGTCTATTTAGGTCTTCTGCTCATTTTTGGATTGGGTTGTTTGTTTTTTTTAATACTGAGCTGCATGAGCTGCTTATAAATTTTGGAGATTAATCCTTTGTCTGATGCTTCATTTGCAAATATTTTCTCCCATTCTGAGGGTTGTCTTTTCATTTTGTTTTTGGTTTCCCTTGCTGTGCAAAAGCTTTTGTTTCATTAGGTCCCATTTGTTTATTTTTGTTTTTATTTACATTTCTCTAGGAGGTGGGTCAAAAAAGGATCTTGCTGTGATGTATGTCATAGAGTGTTCTCCCTATGTTTTTCTCTAAGAGTTTGATGGTGTCTGGCAATATATTTAGGTCTTTGATCCATTTTGAGTTTATTTTTGTGTATGGTATTAGGGAGGGTTCTAATTTCATTCTTTCACATGTCACAGTCCAGTTTTCACAGCACCACTTATTGAAGAGGCTGTCTTTTCTCACTGTATATTCTTGCCTCCTTTATCAAAGATAAGGTGACCATATGTGCGTGGGTTTATCTCTGGGCTTTCTACCCTGTTCCATTGATCTATATTTCTGTTTCTGTGCCAGTACCATACTGTCTTGATCACTGTAGCTTTGTAGTATAGACTGAAGTCAGGGAGCCTGATTCCTCCAGCTCCATTTTTCTTTCTCAATATTGCTTTGGCTATTCGGGGTCTTTTGTGTTTCCATACAAATTGTGAAATTTCTTGTTCTAGTTCTGTGAAAAATGCCAGTGGTAGTTAGACAGGGATTGCATTGAATCTGTAGATTGCTTTGGGTAGCATAGTCATTTTCACAATGTTGATTCTTCCAATCCAAGAACATGGTATATCTCTGCATCTATTTGTATCATCTTTAATTTCTTTCATCAGTGTCATAAGTTTCTGCATACAGGTCTTTTGTCTGCTTAGGTAGGTTTATTCCTAGATATTTTATTCTTTTTGTTGCAAAGGTAAATGGGGGTGTTTTCTTAATTTCACTTTCAGATTTTTCATCATTAGTGTATAGGAATGCAAGAGATTTCTGTGCATTAGTTTTGTATCCTGCTACTTTACCAAATTCATTGATTAGCTCTAGGAGTTTTCTGGTAGCATCTTTAGGATCCTCTATGTATAGTATCATGTCATCTGCCTATGTCTATGCCTACTTTCTGGAGGGTTTTTTTCGTAAATGAGTATTGAATTTTGTCAAAGCTTTCTCTGCATCTATAGAGATGATCATATGGTTTTTCTATTCAATTTGTTAATATGGTATGTCACGTGATTGATTTGTGTATATTGAGGAATCCTTGCATCCTGGAATAAACCCCACTTGATTACAGTGTACAATCCTTTTAATGTGCTGTTGGATTCTGTTTGCTAGTATTTTGTTGAGGATTTTTGCATCTATGTTCATCAGTGATATTGGCCTGTAGTTTTCTTTCTTTGTGACATCTTTGTCTGGTTTTGGTATCAGGGTGATGGTGGCTTCATAGAATGAGTTTGGGAGTGTTCCTCCCTCTGGTATATTTTGGAAGAGTTTGAGAAGGATAGGTGTTAGCTCTTCTCTAAATGTTTGATAGAATTCACCTGCGAAGCCATATGGTCCTTGGCTTTTGTTTATTGGAAGATTTTAAATCACAGTTTCAATTTCAGTGCTTGTGATTGGTCTGTTCATATTTTCTATTTCTTCCTGGTTCAGTCTCGGCAGGTTGTGCATTTCTAAGAATTTGTCCATTTCTTCCAGGGTGTCCATTTTATTGGCATGCACTTGCTTGTAGTAATCTCTTATGATCCTTTTTATTTCTGCAGTGTCAGTTGTTACTTCTCCTTTTTCATTTCTAATTCTATTGATTTGAGTCCTCTCCCTCTTTTTCTTGATGAGTCTGGCTAATGGTTTATCAATTTTGTTTATCTTCTCAAAGAACCAGCTTTTAGTTTTATTGATCTTTGCTATCATTTCCTTCATTTCTTTTTCATTTATTTCTGATCTGATCTTTATGATTTCCTTCCTTCTGCTAACTTTGGGGTTTTTTGTTCTTCTTTCTCTAATTGCTTGAGGTGTAAGGTTAGTTTATTTGGGATGTTTCTTGTTTCTTAAGGTAGGATTGTATTGATATAAACTACCCTCTTAGGACTGCTTTTGCTGCATCCCATAGGTTTTGGGTCGTCGTGTTTTCATTGTCATTTATTTCTAGGTATTTTTTTATTTCCTCTTTGATTTCTTCAGTGATCTCTTGGTTATTAAGTAGTGTTTTATTTAGCCTCCATGTGTTTGTATTTCTTACAGATTTTTTCTGTAATTGATATCTAGTCTCATAGCATTGTGTTCGGAAAAGATACTTGATATGATTTCAATTTTCTTAAATTTACCAAGGCTTAATTTGTGACCCAAGATATCATCTGTCCTGGAGAATGAATGCTCCATTAACAGTTGAGAAGAATGTGTATTCTGTTGTTTTTGGATGGAATGTCCTATAAATATCAAGTAAGTCCACCTTGTCTAATGTATCATTTAAAGCTTGTGTTTCCTTATTAATTTTCATTTTGGATGATCTGTCCATTGGTGAAAGCAGGGTGTTAAAGTCCCCTACTATGATTGTGTTACTGTTGATTTCCCCTTTTATGGCTGTTAGTATTTGCCTTATGTATTGAGTTGTTCCTATGTTGGGTGCATAAATATTTACAATTGTTATATCTTCTTCTTGGATTGATCCCTTGGTCATTATGTAGTGTCCTTCTTTGTCTCTTGTTATTGTCTTTGTTTTAAATTCTATTTTGTCCAATATGAGAATTGCTATTCCAGCTTTATTTTGATTTCCATTTGCATGGAATATCTTTTTCCATCCCCTCACTTTCAGTCTGTATGTGTCTCTAGGTCTGAAGTGGGTCTCTTGTAGACAGCATATATACGGGTCTTGTTTTGGTATCCATTCAGCCAGCCTGTGTCTTTTGGTGGGAGCATTTAATCCATTTTCATTTAAGGTAATTATCGATATGTATGTTCCTATTCCCATTTTCTTAAATGTTTTGGGTTTGTTATTGTAGGTGTTTTCCTTCTCTTGTGTTTCTTGCCTAGAGAAGTTCCTTTAGCATTGGTTGTAAAGCTGGTTTGGTGGTGCTGAACTCTCTCAGCTTTTGCTTGTCTGTAAAGGTTTTAATTTCTCCATCAAATCTGAATGAGATCCTTGCTGGGTAGAGTAATCTTGGTTGTAGGTTTTACTCCTTCATCACTTTAAATAGGTCCTGCCACTCCCTTCTGGCTTGCAGAGTTTCTGCTGAAAGATCAGCGGTTAACCCTATGGGGATTCCCTTATGTGTTATTTGTTGTTTTGCCCTTGCTGCTTTTTATATTTGTTCTTTGTATTTAATTTTTGATAGTTTGATTAATATGTGTCTTGGCGTGTTTCTCCTTGGATTTATCCTGTATAGGGCCCTTTGTGCTTCCTGGACTTGATTAACTATTTCCTTTCCCATATTAGGGAAGTTTTCAACTATAATCTCTTCAAATATTTTCTCAGTCCCTTTCTTTTACTCTTCTTCTTCTGGGACCCCTATAATTCGAATGTTAGTGCATTTAATGTTGTCGCAGAGGTCTCCGAGACTGTCCTCAATTCTTTTCATTCTTTTTTCTTTATTCTGCTCTGCAGTAGTTATTTCCAGTATCTTATCTTCCAGGTCACTTAGCCGTTCTTCTGCCGTAGTTATTCTGCTATTGATCCCTTCTAGAGAATTTTTAATTTCATTTATTATGTTGTTCATCACTGTTTGCTCTTTAGTTCTTCTAGGTCCTTGTTAAACGTTTCTTGTATTTTCTCCATTCTATTTCCAAGATTTTTGATCATCTCTACTATCATTATTCTGAATTCTTTTTCAGGTAGGCTGCCTGTTTCCTCTTCATTTGTTAGGTATGGTGGGTTTTTGCCTTGCTCCTTCATGTGCTGTGTGTTTCTCTGTCTTCTCATTTTGCTTAATTTACTGTGTTTGTGGTGTCCTTTTTGCAGGCTGCACGTTCGTAGTTCCCGTTGTTTTTGGTGTCTGTCCCCAGTGGCTAAGGTGGTTCAGTGGGTTGTGTAGGCTTCCTGGTCGAGGGGACTAGTGCCTGTGTTCTGGTGGATGAGACTGGATCTTGTCTTTCTGGTGGTGTGTTCTTTGGTGTCTGTGGCCTTATTATGATTTTAGGCAGCCTCTGTGCTAATGGATGGGGTTGTGTTCCTGTGTTGCTAATTGTTTGGCATAGGGTGTCCAGCACTGTAGCTTGCTGGTCGTTGAGTGGAGCTGGGTCTTGGCATTGAGATGGAGATCTCTGGGAGATTTTCGCCTTTTGATATTACATGGAGCTGGGAGGTCTCTTGTGGACCAGTGTCCTGAACTTGGCTCTCCTACCTCAGTGGCACAGCCCTGACACCTGGCTGGAGCACCAAGAGCTTGTCCTCCATACGGCTTGGAATAAAAGTGAGGAAAGAAAGAAAGAAAGAAAGAAGAAGATAAAATAAAATATAATAAAGTTATTAAAATAAAAAATAAAATATAATTATTAAGAAAAAATTTTTTAAGTAATAAAAAAATAACGGAGAGACAGAACCTTAGGACAAATGGTAAAAGCAAAGCTGTACAGACAAAATCACACACAGAAGCATACACATACACACTCACAAAAAGAGAAAAAGGGGGAAAATATATATATATATCATTTTTCCCAAAGTCCACCTCCTCAATTTGGGATGATTCATTTTCTATTCATGTATTCCACAGATGCAAGGTACATCAAGTTGATTGTGGAGATTTAATCTGCTGCTCCTGAGGCTTCTGGGAGAGATTTCCCTTTCTCTTCTTTGTTTGCACAGCTCCAGGGGTTCAGCTTTGGATTTGGACCTGCCTCTGCATGTAGGTCTCCTGAGGGCGTCTGTTCTTCGCTCAGACAGGACGGGGTTAAAGGAGCAGCTTAGCTGGGGGCTCTGGCTCACTCAGGCCAGGGGGAGGGTAGGGTATGGATGCAGGGCGAGCCTTCAGCGACAGAGGCCGACATGACGTTGCTCCAGCCTGAGGCATGCCATGCGTTCTCCCAGGGATGTTGTCCCTGGATCATGGGACCCTGGCAGTGGCCGGCTGCACGGGCTCCTGGGAGGGGAGGTGTGGATAGTGACCTGTGCTTGCACACAGGCTTCTTGGTGGCTGCAGCAGCAGCCTTAGAGTCTCATGCCCGTCTCTGGGGTCCACGCTGATAGCCACGACTCGCGCCCGTCTCTGGAGCTCCTTTAAGTGGCTCTCTGAATCCTCTCTCCTCACGCACCAGGAAACAAAGCGGCCAGAAAAAGTCTCTTTTCTCTTTGGCAGCTCCAGACTTTTGCCTGGACTCCCTCCTGGCTAGCTGTGGTGCACTAGCCCCCTTCAGGCTGTGCTCACGCAGCCAACCCCAGTCTTCTCCCTGAGATCTGACCGAAGCCTGGCCTCAGCTCCCAGCCCCAGCCCGTCCCGGCGGGTGAGCAGACAAGCCTCTCAGCCTGGTAAGTGCAGGTCGGCACTGATCCTCTGTGCGGGAATCTCTCTGCTTTGCCCTCTGCACCCCTGTTGCTGTGCTCTCCTCCGTGGCTCCAAAGCTCCCCCTCCGCCGCCCACAGTCTCCACCCACGAAGGGGCTTCCTAGTGTATGGAAATCGTTCCTCCTTCACAGCTCCCTCCCACTGGTGCAGGTCCCGTCCGTATTCTTTTGCCTCTGTTTTTTTCTTTTTTCTTTTGCCCTACTCAGGTAGATGGGGGAGTTTCTTGCCTTTTGGGAGGTCTGAGGTCTTCTGCCAGCGTTCAGTTGGTGTTCTGTAGGAGTTGTTCCACATGTATATGTATTTCTGATGTATTTGTGGGGAGGAAGGTGATCTCCATGTCTTACTCTTCTGCCATCTTGAAGCTCCTCTTTCATTATTTTTTCATTTCACTTATATCTATACTTCTGGCTTCCAACTGTGACTAGGGAAAGTGCAAAATATTAGGCAAGGAAGTCCGCCTGGAATTTTAGTCTGACCAAAGGCTGAAAATATGAAAACTGCACCAAATGAAAGAATCCAAATTACAGGCCCCTTTGTGCACACCAGGAGTTTAGGGGCATTTTCCTCAGACTTCTTAAGGTTATAACATTACTGTGTTTCACCAAACTAAGTGTTTGAACATTTTCTAGTTCATTAACAGGTCTTAAAGTAAGAAAATTGGCCATCAAAAAAAGAGGTGTGGGGAGGCATAAGGAATGGCTACTTTTTTAGCCCTGAACATACTACATACATATATCATTTCATAGAATCCCCATAAAAGTTCTGTGAGGATTCATTTTGTAAGTGGGGAAATTGAGTGTGAATTTCTTCACTGAGTGTGAATTTCCTATGGTTGTACAACTAATAGGAGGCAAAACTGGGCTTCAAAACTCAATTTGATTCTAAAACCCTTGCCCTTTCCACTTCTTATTTCCTGATCACCTATTTGGAAAGAACACAAAATGACAGTCCTCTTTCTCTGTTCCTTAGTCTTCGTAATTCCTGAGCGTTTGTTAATTGAGTTTTGTTTCTTAAAGTAATAGTAAGTAATTTACTCTAGTAAGCCCAAAACACTGGCTAATAGAGATGTGGATGGATCTAGAGACTGTCATACAGAGTGAAGTATGTCAGAAAGAGAAAAACAAATATTATATATTAACACATATATGTGGAATCTAGAAAAATGGTACAGATGAACCGGTTTGCAAGGCAGAAATAGAGACACAGATGTAGAGAACAAACATGTGGACACCAAGGGGGGAAAGTTGTGGTGGGGGGATGAATTGGGGGATCGGGATTGACATATATACACTACTATGTATAAAAGAGATAACTAATAAGAACCTGCTGTATAAAAAAAATAAAATAAAATAAAATAAAAACAAAAAACAAAAAACAAAAACATTGGCCAAGACCTGAGATTCGTAAGTATTGTATGTTTAGATGCTGAACTGGGGTCAGGAATATAATATTTATGTCTCTTTCATTTAATGATGATTTATGGCATCATGACTTCCCTTTAAGATTATGATATCAAACATTCTTAATTTAGGCAGGCTGGTGTGGGTGGATAAGCACTGAATTTATGGTCAGGAAACCGGAGTTTAAATTCCAGCTTTGCTACTAACTTCTCGGGTGACCTTGGGGGAATTTCTTCTCTCTGGATCTGAATTTCTCTACCTTAACAATTAGAGGGTTGGCTATAAGAGATAAGGTAACTTCTGACTCTAACATGCTGGGATTTTGTCACACTTGATTTAATTGGATGTTTCATGAAGGTAGGGACTTTGTTTATTCACTGCTGTATCCCCAGGACCCAGAACATGTGCTAGCACGTAGTTGGCATTTAATATACGCTTACTAAGTACATGAATGAATCTGCTTCTTTTATGAACTCAGTATAGATTAGTAAGGTATTATTTATTGAGTACCTATTGTATGCTAGGCACTTTTTCCTCTTCATTTTTCTTTTTCTTCCTCTCTGTTTAAGTCCTCTCTGGTTTGCCTCCTACCCAAATCACTTCTTTGGATTTGCTCTTAAGTTGCTCATTAGCACACTGGATTGGAGGGGGGGGGGCTAGGGTAGGTCCCTGGGGAAATCGTACAGCCCAGACCTAGCCTATTCATGCATACTGAGGGATCACTAAGGAGAGGCAGTGGCAAGGAGTGGGAGGTGAAAGAGCTGGATCTTTACCCAGAAATTCAGTTTCTTCTCTAAACTTATTGGGCTGGACTAGATCAGCTTTTATCAGATTGGTCTTATACTGAATACTCTCTCTCTGAGATTAATAGATATGCAGTGCAAAGGGAGTTCTGTAGTTGAAAAAAAAAACAAAACTTGGGAAACATTGGTCTAATTAAAAATAAACATATGGTTAATAAAAAGTGGTAAAAGGTGTCTGTACTGTGAAGCTTCTGAGAGCCTTTAATATGCTAATGCATATTATGATTCTCTGAGAGGGAGCTACAGGAAGAGGCTTGGACATCTTGAGAGATATGAGTATTCAGAGTAGTAAGGTGTCCCTCAATTTGTACAGCCCTTAAAGTTGTCAAAGAATGAGCTGAGCAATAGACTTGGTCCTTCCAGATCTGGAACTGTTGTATTTAATAAAATACAGTAGTTCCACTAGAGAATAAAGGACATCATTAAATCATTAAATTTCTATGGTATATAATTTGACACACTGAAACCTGGCAATGGCAATGGGAGGGGTGGCGGGCTAGGTCTTGGGGACAGTAGAGAGGTCACTAAGACTTTGGCTCCCTTCTTTGCATCATTTATCTCTTACAATTTGCAAACAATTCATGATCTAGAGCCATCTATTTCTAGAGGGCAGGTCACCTAACTACTCAATCTCTCCATCTGCAAAGTGGATAAGAGGAGTACACAATAATTTTCCAGCTCAAATGGTTGGTGATTTTGCGATTTGCTCTCTGGTTACTCATCAAGAGCAGGCCCAACCTTGAATGCATATGAGAATTAATCATGTCATGGGGAAATGAAACAATATTTGTTTGGATTATGCCACTGTTAATTAAGTAAGGCTCACCCTGACCCTGACTGAATGGTGCAGGCAGGGGCTTGTAACATGAGAAATGGATCCAAATGCATTACTTGAGCAGAGAGTAGGAAGCATTTAAGTTCAGATCTTTTGAGTTGGGATATGACTAGGACAGTTTCTAGAAGGGTGAAACCAACCCTGGTGAATTTTACATTGTTGAGTTGGTACTTGTATATTCTTATTTATACCATGCTTCTTTGCCATCCACTTTTATTTAATGCAATGCAAATAATAAAACTAATAAAATTGCTATCACTTAGAGAGTGACTACTAAATGCCACATATTTTCCTAAGAACTTTACACATAGATCATTTAATTTTTATAACTATCCATTAGGTATCTATTATTTTTGTAATAGATATGAGGAAAATAAACCTTGGAGAAGTTAATTAACTTGCTTGAGATCCCACTTGATTGCATGAGGATTCAAACTCATGCTTGTCTGACTTCAAAACAATGATGTGCTGGCAAATGTGCAACAGCCAGCTTTCTTTGGGGAAAAACAAAGCCTTGATTTGCTGTGTTTGCTGATTTCTGTGTAAACATTCCCATCATGGCCAATTTCCAGTTACCAAGGTAATTACAGGGTTGAAAAGAGATGTGCACCATTGGCTCTATGGAGCTAACACGACCCAACACCAACTTGTCCCTGCAGCAACTATGCTTTTTCCCCCTCTACGCTGACCCACTTGCTTATAGTCAGGGTCACTGAGGAGTTCTGTTCAGTGTCTGGGTTTATAACTGAACAAGTAGGGGCAAACTTTCAGCTTCAGGCTTATAAGATGCAAGAGTCTGGAATTTTCTCCTATGGACAAGAAAATAGTGTCTCTAGACACTAACATGATGAAAATGATGATCATTATGATCATGATGATGATATATAGTATTAGCAGTAGTTAAAATAGCTATTTTTTTTAGAATGTAATATGCACCAGATATTTGTCTAAGCTTCCAGAGAGGCTACAGAATGGAGTGATTAAGAGCTTGGGCTCTAGAGTTAGACTGCCTGGGTTTAAATCCCATTCCATTTGTGCTAGTTAGCTCTGCGATTTTGGGCAAGGGATAGTATTAGTACCTACCTAAAAGGTTGGTGTTGCTTAGAACAAAGGATTTTATGAGATCCAGAATGTAACATAATGGTAACTAAATTCTAGCTACCATTATGTCACATTCCTGGTCTCATATAGCTTTCACACCAGCCTTATAAAAAGGTATTATTATTCCCTTTTCACCAAAGAGATAACTGAGGGACTGAGAGGTTTAGGAAGAGGTTGGACAAGGACTGGAACTCTGGTCAGTGTACTTACAAAACCTGTGCTTTTATCTTTTAGACCATTTTGGATATATTTTGCAGATAAAGAAGGTAAGGCTCAGAAGGGTTAATTGTCAGAGGTCAAACAGCCAGTAAGTAGCAAAGTCAGGATTGGAACAGAGGTTTGTGGGATCCTAGGACCCTGCTACTTTCTTGAAAGTATTAAAACACCATGATTTGTGGAGGTCTCATTGGTGACAGACCCTGAGGCTGAACTTTCTTAGTTTCTCTCTCTGCCATAAACTGCCCCTCCAACACCTGCTAACAATCCATATTTTTCTCTATGAATATGCAGTACATATGCACTTGAATTTGGTCTGTGTATTACATGCACATAGCAGCTCACATTTATACAAAAGCGACATTTTCACCTCAGATCAACTGAGGCAATAAACAGAAATTTATAATAGCCCCAGTAGTAAAGGCTGAAGAGAAAGAGAGAAATTTGGGGCAGGATTTTCAAAGTAGAAGAAATAGCCCTTCTTTGTGTAATTGCCTCTTTGTCCCTCTGCACCACCTACATTTTCTTCCTTTCTCCTATCCTTTCCTCTCCATACTAGTGTAATGCACTGGAAAGTGCTTGGACAGTTGAATCTCATTCATTCATTCAACCAATGTATAAATACCTGTGCTCCAGGCAATAAAGAGCTACAAATGAAAGCTGTCAATATCATTGCTATTGCAAATTTTTCCTTTTCTTAGTAGAAAGCAGGTAATAAACAAGTTTAAAATATGTTAGGTGTTCTGAAATGCTTGGAAGAAAAATAAAGCTTGATAAGAGACAGAGTGATGGGGTGGTATTTTAGATAAATTCATCAGAGATGCCTTCTCTGTTGTTTGAGCAGAACCTCGAATGAATCCATGTGGATATCTGAAGGAAGAGCATGCCACATACAGAGAAAGCAGGTATAAAGACTGGAGGTAGTAAGTAATATGTCTGGTATGTTAGAGGAATACTAAGTAGGTCTTTGTGGCTTGAGTGGAGGGAACAAGGGAGAGAATGGTAGGAAGAGATATTCCAGTTAACTATCTAT
Organism: Eschrichtius robustus; assembly: GCF_028021215.1. Classification (NCBI taxonomy): domain Eukaryota; kingdom Metazoa; phylum Chordata; class Mammalia; order Artiodactyla; family Eschrichtiidae; genus Eschrichtius; species Eschrichtius robustus. Next base: position 53,583,357 of record NC_090845.1, read on the forward strand.
CTATAGTTAGCATAGCAAACTATAACTTAGTGGATTAAAACAATTATTATCATCTACGATCCTGGGCTTGGCTGGGTGGTTTTTCCTTAGGGCTTCTCATGTGGTTACAGTCAAGTAGCATTTAGGCGTGGAGACATCAGAAGGCTTGATTGGGCTAGGAATACAAGATGGCTTACTTACACGGCGGCCATTGGTGCCCAGGATCTCAATTGTGGTTGTTGACTGGAATGCCTGCCCATGGCCATGTTGCTACCATGTTATCTGGGTTTCTAACAGCATGGTGGCCTGAGGGCATTAGACTTCTTACGTGGTGGCTCAGGACTCTCAGATACCATGCTGCTAGTCAAAACTACTAGTCCTCTTAAAGACTTGGGCCTGCAACTGGCAAAGGGTCACTTCCATCATACTCTTGGTTGTACTGTATTCAGATTCAAGGGGAGGGAAAATAGATTCCACCTCTCAATGGGAAGTGGCTAGTTTTCATCCATCACAGAGGAGATTAGAAAAGTAGTGAGGTGTCATATCAGTGAAGCGTTGCAGGCCCTGGGGAAGACTTTGGAGGTTGTTTTCTGAGTGTGATAGGAAGCCACTGTAGGGTTTTGAGTGAAGAATGATGTGATCTGTTTTATGTTTTACAAAGATTGCTTGGGCTGCAATGCAGTCAGACTAGAGAGTGATAAAGGTGGAAACAGGGAGACCAGTTAGGAGGCTTTTGTAAAAGTCTAGTGAGAGATGATGGTGGCCTGGATTATTGTATAGTGGAATCATGAGATGTGTTTCAATTCAGCATATAATCTGAAGGTAAAAACCTTAGGATCTGCTGATGGATTAGATATGAGCCATGAGAGAAATAGAGAAGTCAAAAATGCTTCCTCTCTGGTTGTTTTGGCCTATGTGGAAGGAAGTATAGAATTGCCATTTTCTAAGATCAGGGAGACAGATGAAGAATCAGTGCTTTTGGAGAGTGGGTGTGGAGATCCAGGGTTCAATTTCTGATGTATTAGGTTCAAGTTGCTTATTGAATTTCCATGTGAAGAAGGCAAGTAGTTGGTTAGATGTACTAGTCTGGAGTTCAGAGGAGAGGTTAGGCCTCTGGAGATAGAAATTTGGGAATCATCAGTAAATAGCTGGTATTTAAAAAATAGAGGACTAGATACAATAATCTAGGAAGTGAGTGTATAAATAAAGAGTGGGTCTGAGGCCGAAGCTCTGGACCCACTGCATGTTTATAGGCTGGGAAGATGAGGAGATTCCAGTAAGTGTGTGGCCAGTGAGATAGGAGGTAGCCAAGAAAGACCAAAGGAAGAAACTGTTTCAAGGAGGAGGGATTGATCTGCAGTGTCCAGCACTACTGAGAATTCACCATTGGTTTTTGGCAACATGGCCCCAGAGTTTGTCTGCATCCCAACTCTGCATGACCTCAAGCAAGTTAGTTTACTTCCTCTGCTCCTTAGCTTTCTCTGCTGAAAATGAAGATAATAATACTGATCTTACAGAGATGTGATACCATTAAATTAAATAATATTTTATAAATATATATGATATAATATGTGTGTGTATATATATATATATATATTTTTTTTTTTTTACTTAGTTGAGTTCCTGACATATAATTGTGGTCAAAAAGTATCATTCAGTGTCCATCATCTTCCCCTTTATCAAATGCCTAAATGCCACAGGAAATTTCCAATTTTGAACCATTTTTAACCTATGAAATGGCAATTTCTTATGGTTCAACTTAGTAACTGAATTAGAATTCTATATTCCAAAAAGGGCAGGCTTTTGCTGGCCTATTCTCTATAGTAAAATTTCTAATTTCACATTTCCCACTTAATAAGTTCTCCAGGAGAAAGCTCTCCTGGTAATAATTTCTAAACTGCTCTCTGATTCTATTCATTTTCATGTTGGCACCGCATCAAAGCCCACCACAAGGACCCAGTTTCATTCACACATACCACTTGGCATTTAGAACACAGATGTATAAACTCAGCTCTTCTGGTCTACTTCCTGTGGGCCTGCTGTGATGCTCATCCTTTTTGGGAAGGTCTGATAATTTCCTATCAGGTGCCGTGCCTGCAGTTTGGTGAAGCTGCTGCCAAGTGGACTCTGGTGTTAACTCTAGGGGTGACTGTATCTACCAAGTTTTATTCTGCCAGAAGTCTTTGCTCCTTTGGCATCCATGGGCTTCCCTAGTCACTAATGCTCGTGGATCTGATTAAGTAGTTGCCCAGTTTCTTCCCATCTCTTAGCTCAGGAGAAACATAGCAAAACAAAATAAAAATGAAATTATTCTCTACTCTCCAAAATTTGGCAGAAACCAGAAGAGAAAGTGATTAAGGTCTATCAACAGCATGATTTCCCAATGATGTGCTTTTTCCAGAGGCACTTTTTAACTACCTGGCTACCTCTCTGTATCTTAGCTCCTTGCCCTGGGAACCTGAGTTTACTAATTATCTTACATAGTAAAAGCTAACTCATTAAGGTCTGAATTAGCCACCGACCTTTCTTCTCACTCCAAAGGACCCCCCTTTTAAATGAGCTATACTACTCCCTTTCTACAAAAGAGCATGTAAATCCATTTTGAAAACAAGCCCAAAAGGTTCAATGAAAAAAAAAGTTTTCTTATTTTTCTGTCCACCATTCCAGCGATAGGAAAAAGATTCTTAAAACTTCAGCCAAAAAAAAAAAAAAAAAGAAGAACTTCAGCAAGAAAGAGTGACGGCTTTTAAATAAAATTGTCCTATTTGGTGTATAGTGCCACTCAGAGTTCTGAGAATGAATACATATTAAGAAAGAAGACCCTGCAAACATGTCTGAGCTTCCTATCCTTAAACGGGTACAACCATATTCAAAGGAAGTGGAAAGATGAAAGACATAATGGGAGAGGAGGAAAAAGCAGCTAATAATTACTGTACATTTTCTATGTGCCAGCCTATGACCCTAATTATGTTTCAGAAAATCCAGAGAACAGGTAATATCTATATTTTACAGGTAAAGAAGGTTAGGCTCACAAAGGTTGATTGGCTTGTTAAAAGTCAAATAGCTGGTAAGTAGCAAAGTCAGGATTTGAACACAGGTCTGTCGGTCCCAGAACCCTGCTACTTTCTTGAACATATGAAAATAGTGGAAGAGTCTGAAGGTGGATTCTAGGGGCTCCAGGACTTCCTTTTTCCTATAAGGTGTGCATTGTGATGAAAGAAGGGTTTTGATTTTCAAGAACCCGCCTGCAAATGTCACGAGTCTCCAAGGGAGCCAGACAGTAGCAAAATTTGCCATTGACCACCTAAGACAGAGTGGCACAATGTTTAAAAGCATAGACTCTGAAATGGAGCTGCATTCCTATCCTGAGTGAGGTTGGGTAAATCATTTAACATCTTTGATCCTCAGTTTCCTCATCTGTGAAGTAGGGGATGATAATTAGTCCCTACTTCATAGATTTTGTTGTAAGCATTAAATGAAAGTAAAACATTCGGTCCCAGTACCAGGCAAGAGTCAGCCTCTTAGTTTTTAGTGAGGTCTGTCAAGATACTGCCATCACCTAGCTATGATTATGCATAGGGAGCAGGGGAAGCATTATCTTTTGCACAATTGTTGGATAAGCTTTGGTATTGACATGTGTCTCCTGGTCTTCTTTTGCTTCAGGAACTCAGAATAACTGAGTGCTTTAGGGAGCAAATCTTTTAAGTAACTTTTAGCCTACTCAGCTTAACACACTTAACAGGAGGAAAATCCCCATATATACGGAGACTCTCCAGTCCATCTCCAATGCTACAAAAATGTATCAGGACATCTGTGTTTACCATCCATTTACCCTTTTTATCTTCCTTACCACTGTGTATTAATGGGAAAAACCTAGACTGGTATAGTGGACATTTGTTGATTTGCCTCTCTAGCATCCATTGTCCCTTCTTCCTTCTCAAGGGCTCCTGATTTCCTGTGGGATTTCATGTAGTTCCACGGAAGCTGCCTGTACCCCAGGCTCCAGGAGAAGGAGTGCATATCTTCTCTTGACCTCTATGATTGCTTTGGGGGAGGGGGACATATAACCTAAGTTATTCCAATCAGAGTGAGTCTCAGGATTTTGCCAGGAATATTGGGGCAGAAATTTTCATGCTGGATGTGGATGAAGAATCATCAGGCTCTTGCAGTTATAGACAGCCATCTTGCAACCATGATGGAAGCTGGTTTTAGGGTGAAGTTGGCACCGTAGAAGACAGAGGAAAAAGATGGGACAAGTCAGGTTCTTGGTCATATCGTTGACCTGATCAAAGCTTCCTTGAATCCAGAACCATTTCTTGACTTTTCTTCTACAGAAGTCAAAAACTTATTTTTAATGTTAAAGCTTTGCAGTTGAAAAATTCCCAACTGACATAATTGGAGGCAGGCAGCTTGTGTTGTTGGGCTAGTTCTGCAAGATTTGTAACATCTGAACTTCCACATCTGTAAACTGGGAGTTAAATGAGGTTATGGAGGTGAAAACATTTTTTAAACTCTAAAGTAACTATAAATGTAAGTCATTATTATGATAATTAGTATTATATGTTGATGTCATAATGGATGATTCTGTGTTTCTTTCTAATCAAAGCCTTGTTTTGGCAGCTTGGCTTGACCCCCAAGCCATAGGCAGGCTTCCATGACTGGCATTTTTGCATCTCATCCTTGTAGGTTTTGGTAGGTGATGGGGTCCTGCGGATTTCATAGAGAACCTGATGGTTTGTCAAATCACCATGAACAGGTTTAATCTTGATAATGATACATATGATAATCAACAGCAAGTAGTTTCTTATTCTTTAATTTTCCTTCACCTGGATTTTGAGGGTTTAAGTCAAAGGTCTCTTTACCAGGGGGTTACAGCAATGTAATGACAACAATGATGAGGACACAAAACATTCAAATAACTCAGCAAAAGGAAGGTAGGTATCTTTAACTCAAAAAACAAGAACAGGGATAAGTGATCATTTTGTAGCATTATCTATCAAAAGGATTTTCTTGGAAGGGGAAAGAAAGGAAAATTACGTTTACCCTACACCCATTACCAAATCAGGTGCTTTCCTGTGGCATCTAAATTAATCTGATAATAAATCTTTTACCCCATAGTAAGAAACTCTCTCTAAGCCCCATACAATATAACTTGTAATATCTTTCATGATCCAACGTGGGACAAAGTGGAAAGATGACCAGACTTGGACTCAGAAACTGTAGGTTCCATTCACTTAACTTTCTGGAGCCTCAAATTTTCACTTGGTAAATAGGCATATTTAGACTACTATGGCCCACTTCAAGGGCTTTTGTGAAGATTAAATTAGAGTGCATTAAACACTGTGATATGCTACATATTATTATCATCTTTATTAATGTCAGATAACAGTAAACCCAGTGACCACTTAAGCTAATTTTGGTTTCAGTTACTGTGTCTCAGTTTCTGATTTGGAAATTCTGTGTTTAAAATAATTCTTTGTTTTCTTGTTTGTCAAATGTGCAGAGCAATAAAAATATAAACTCATTCCAGCAAAACACAAAAAATATCATATATAGGATTATTTCCTCTAAAAGCTTCAGCCATTCCTTCTAAGGATGATTCCCAATTTGAACATACATAGTGTTAACCAGTTGCAGTAAGTTTTGTGGAATATTATGACACATTTTAAGACGTTAGATGAAAAAAATACATGTCCTTATGGCTAAAAGAGATATGGATTTATCTCACTTATTTATAGAACTACGTTCATGCAAAGCCTCTGGGAAGTTTGAAATATAAAACAAAACATAAAACAATGATAGAATGCAGAAAGGTAAAGCTCAGATTCCATCACTGGTCAAGAACTTCTAATCCCATCTGATACTAAACTAATTAAATGGCTACTCCTTGACTTATATGCTCTTATATTAGGATAGTAATTTCCAAACAGTTGAAACTTTTCATTCTAGTGTTGTAGATCAATGATGTGCAAGAGAAATATGATGTAAGCCACAAATCAAAGCACATATATAATTTTAAATTTACTAGTGACAACATTAAAAAAAAGTAAAAAGAGGTGAAGCTAATTCTAAAAATATATTTTATTTAACCCAATATATAAAAATATTATTATTTTAGCATGTAATCAACATAATTTTTTTTAATTTTCAGCTTTTTTATTTCTAATATTAACATTTAAGGATATAACTTTGACTCAAACCTAGTTAGCACCATTTCATGCATTATGATATATTGTGATTTCAATATCATTCAATTCTAAAATTTTATTCTTTTTACTTTTTATAGATGTTGTGGACTATCATTATTGTAATATCCTTCCCAATTACCCTAGTTTTTTAAAAAATTACTTTTTATTGGAGTATTGTTGCTTTGTAATGTTGCATTAGTTTCTACTGTACAGCAAAATGAATCAGCTATACACATACATATATCCCCCCGTTTTTGGATGTCCTTCCCATTTAGGTCACCACATTGCATTAAGTAGCAGGTATTCAACATAAAAATTTTAATGAGATGTTTTGCATTCTTCTTTTGAACTAGGTCTTCAAAATCTGTTGTATATTTTACCCTTATATCACATCTCAATTCAGACAACCACATTTCACATGTGCAATAGCCAGATGTGGCAAAAGGCTATTGTACTGGACAGTACAGCTGTTGCTTTTTTTAAACATCTTTATTGAAGTATAATTGCTTTACAATGGTGTGTTAGTTTCTGCTTTATAACAAAGTGAATCAGTTATACATATACATATGTTCCCATATCTCTTCCCTCTTGCATCTCCCTCCCTCCCACCCTCCCTATCCCACCCCTCTAGGTGGTCGCAAAGCACCGAGCTGATCTCCCTGTGCTATGCGGCTGCTTCCCACTAACTATCTATTTTACATTTGGTAGTGTATATATGTCCATGACACTCTCTCACCCTGTCACATCTTACCCCTCCCCCTCCTCATATCCTCAAGTCCATTCTTTAGTAGGTCTGTGTCTTTATTCCCATCTTGCCACTAGGTACTTCATGGTCTTTTTTTTTCCCCTTAGATTCCATATATATCTTTTAGCATACTGTATTTGTTTTTCTCTTTCTGAATTACTTCAGTCTGTATGACAGACTCTAACTCCATCCACCTCATTACAAATACCTCCATTTAATTTTTTTATGGCTGAGTAATATTCCATTGTATATATGTGCCACATCTGGTTTGGTGGTGCTGAACTCTCTCAGCTTTAGCTTGTCTGTAAAGGTTTTAATTTCTCCATCAAATCTGAATGAGATCCTTGCTGGGTAGAGTAATCTTGGTTGTACGTTTTTCTCCTTCATTACTTTAAGTATATCCTGCCACTCCCTTCTGGCTTGCAGAGTTTCTGCTGAAAGATCAGCTGTTAACCTTATGGGGATTCCCTTGTGTGTTATTTGTTGTTTTTCCCTTGCTGCTTTTAATATGTTTCCCTTATATTTAATTTTTGACAGTTTGATTAATATGTGTCTTGGCGTGTTTCTCCTTGGCTTTATCCTGTATGGGACTCTCTGTGCTTCCAGGACTTTATTAACTATTTCCTTTCCCATATTAGGTAGTTTTCAACTATAATCCCTTCAAATATTTTCTCAGTCCCTTTCTTTTTCTCTTCTTCTTCTGGGACCCCTATAATTCGAATGTTGGTGCGTTTAATGTTGTCCCAGAGGTCTCTGAGACTGTCCTCAGTTCTTTTCATTCTTTTTTCTTTATTCTGCTCTGCAGTAGTTATTTCCTCTTTAGTTCTTCTACGTCCTTGTTAAATGTTTCTTGCATTTTGTCTATTCTATTTCCAAGATTTTGGATCATCCTTACTATCATTATTCTGAATTCTTTTTCAGGTAGACTACCTATTTCCTCTTCATTTGTTAGGTCTGGTGTGTTCTGACCCTGCTCCTTCATCTGCTGTGTGTTTTTCTGTCATCTCATTTTGCTTATCTTACTGTGTTTGGGGTCTCCTTTTCACAGGCTGCAGGTTCGTAGTTCCCGTTGTTTTTTGTATCTGTCCCCAGTGGCTAAGGTTGGTTCAGTGGGTTGTGTAGGCTTCCTGGTGGAGGGAACTAGTGCCTGAGTTCTGGTGGATGAGGCTGGATCTTGTCTTTCTGGTGGGCACGTCCACGTCTGGTGGTGTATTTTGGGGTGTCTGTGGCCTTATTATGATTGTAGGCAGCCTCTCTGCTAATGGATGGGACTGTGTTCCTGTATTGCTACTTTTTTGGTATAGGGTGTACAGCACTGTAGCTTGCTGGTCGTTGAGTGAAGCTGGGTCTTGATGTTGAGATGGAGATCTCTGAGAGATTTTTGCCGTTTGGTATTACGTGGAGCTGGGAGGTCTCTTGTGGACCAGTGTCCTGAAGTTGGCTCTCCCACCTCAGAGGCACGGCCCTGATGCCTGGCTGGAGCACCGAGAGCCTTTTATGCACATGGCTCAGAGTAAAAGGGAGAAAAAATAGAAGGAAAGAAAGAAAGAGGATATAATATAGTGAAGTAAAATAAAGCTATTATAATGCAAAGCTATACAGACAAAATCTCACCCAGAAGCATATACATATACACTCACAAAAAAAGGAAAAGGGGAAAAATTAATATATCCTGCTCCCAAAGTCCACCTCCTGAATTTGGGATGATTCGTTGTCTATTCAGGTATTCAACAGATGCAGGCACATCAAGTTGTTTGTGGAGTTTTAGTCCACTGCTTCTGAGGCTGCTTGGAGAGATTTCCCTTTCTCTTCTTTTTTCGCACAGCTCCCGGGGTTCAGCTTTGGATTTGGACCCACCTCTGCGTGTAGGTCGCCTGAGGGCGTCTGTTCCGTGCCCAGACAGGACGGGGTTAAAGGAGCAGCTGCTTCCGGGGCTCTGGCTCACTCAGGCCGGGGGGAGGGAGGGGTACAGAGGAGGCGGGGGAAGCCTGCAGTGGCAGAGGCCTGCGTGACGTTGCACCAGCCTCAGGCGTGCCGTGCATTCTCCTGGGAAAGTTGTCCCCGGATCACGGGACCTTGGCAGTGGCAGGCTGCACCAGCTCCCGGGAGGGGCGGTGTGGAGAGTGACCCGTGCTCGCACACAGGCCCCTTCGTGGCGGCAGCAGCAGCCCCAGCGTCTCACGCCCGTCTCTGGGGCCCACGCTGATTGCCGCGGCTCGCGCCCGTCTCTGGAGTTTGTCCAGGAGGTGCTCTGAATCCCCTCTCCTTGTGTGCTGCGAAACAAAGAGGCAAGAAAAAGTCTCTTGCCTCTTCGGCAGCTGCAGACTTTTTCCTGATCTCCCTCCCAGCCAGCTGTGGTGCACCAACCCCAGTCCTCTCCCTGCGATCAGACCGAAGCCCAAGCCTCAGCTCCCAGCCCCGCCCGCCCCGGCGGGGGAGCAGACAAGCCTCTCGGGCTGCTGAGTGCTGCTCGGCGCCGAGCCTCTGTGCGGGAATCTCTCCGTTTTTTCCTCTGCGCCCCTGTTGCTGTGGGGTCCGCACTGATAGCCGCGGCTCGCGCCCGTCTGTGGAGCTCGTTTAGGCGGCGCTCTGAAGCCCCTCTCCTCGTGCACCAGGAAACAAAGAGGGAAGAAAAAGTCTCTTGCCTCTGCGGTAGCTGCAGACTTTTTCCCGGACTCCCTCCCGGCTAGCTGTGGTGCACTAACCCCTTCAGGCTGTATTCAGGCCGCCAACCCCAGTCCTCTCCCTGCGATCCAACCGAAGCCCGAGCCTCAGCTCCCAGCCCCGCCCGCCCCAGCGGGGGAGCAGACAAGCCTCTCAGGCTGGTGAGTTGCTGCTCGGCGCCGAGCCTCTGTGCGGGAGTCTCTCCACTTTGCCCTCCGCACCCCTGTGGCTGTGCTCTCCTCCGTGGCTCTGAAGCTTCCCCCCTCTGCCACCCGCAGTCTCTGCCCGTGAAGGGGCTTCCTAGTGCGTGGAAACATTTCCTCCTTCACGGCTCCCTCCCACTGGTGCAGGTCCCCTCCCTATTCTTTTGTCTCTGTTATTTCTTTTTTCTTTTGCCCTACCCAAGTACGTGGGGAGTTTCTTGCCTTTTGGGAGGTCTGACGTTTTCTGCCAACGTTCAGTGTGTGTTCTGTAGGAGCAGTTCCACGTGTAGATGTATTTCTACTGTATCTGTGGGAAGGAAGGTGATCTCCGCGTCTTACTCTTCCGCCATTTTCTCTCCTGATCTTGAGCCTATCTTCACAGCTCTTGATTTTATTGAGGGTGATTTTTGGATTCAGAAGGACTTAGGTTTGCATGCCTATTTCATCATTTATTTCCTATGTGACCTTGAACACGTTACTATTCTGCAGAGCTGTCATGAGACTTGTGAGATGAGTCACATGAAAGTGTACCTTTCCCAGCATCTGGCCCCTAGTAGTTGGTAATAAGGGTTAGTTCTCTTCCCAGCTTTTCAAAATGGAACTGGAGGATGGGTTGGGAGAAAGGCAGAAGCATTAGCAGTAGGAATCCTGGATGAATCTTCCCACTCCAGGAAAAGCTAAGCACAGACGAAAGGGCTGAGGGTGGAGGTGCTGAACTGAGTGAACAGATGGAGACCTGACAGGCATTTCCAGATTAGTGCTACATGGTTACTACCTAGTTACTCAAAAAGCTGAAGCATCTATCCTCTCTATGCTGGCCTAGAATGTTAAGGCATGTAACCTTTTTGAAGGAGAGCTATCAAGAAATGATGAAATGACTCAAAATCATGCCCTAGAAGGAATGATTGAAGGAGGTGATTGATATGTTTCCATGGTGGGGAGAGGAGAGAGGGAGATGAGACTGGGGGAGAACATGGTTTTTATCTTTAAATAAACCAGCTTTGTCTGACCCTAAGAGGCAGAACTAATGTGAAAACTACAAAGAGGAAGATTCTAGCTCAACAAGAAAGGACTTTTTAACAGAGATGCTTCGAAAATGAGTTGTCTTGTGAGGTAGTGAGTATTTTATAGAAGATAAGCTACCACTTAACTACTTGTAGGGATACTATGAGGAGAATCAAATGAGGCAGCACATATAAAACACTGTGGTATACTGTATACCATTATCATTATCATTATTACTAATGTTAGGTAAATGCAGTGACCACTTAACACAGGTATAATTGGACGAGATGAACTATGAGGCCTTTTCAATTATTGGAATCTCTAAATCACTACTCCTTTCTGGGGACTATTGCCCAATTATTCAGCATTGGACTTGACACTTCTTCAAGGACATGACACACTAGAAATTGAATATCTGTTCTTTGGTTCTGACTGTGGGAAGAGTGTCTTCCCAAGAATCAAGGTGAATTTATCTTTCGGTCCCCTCCATGTTGGCATCAACTGTCTCTTTGTGTGACAGGTCCTGGAGGAGTTGGAATGCTACTGTCCTACTTTGGGGCTTCACATAGCACATTCAATCTTGAGATTCTCTAGTACCTTGGTTTCTGGGTGCCACTTTCTTCCAGTTTTCTTCCTATTTCTGAATCCATCTTTTTAGCTTTCTACTCTTCAACTATAGGAGATTTAAGGGGTCTGATCCATGTCACCTTCTCTTCTCTCTCTCCCTACTCTTCCGCAGTAATCTCATCCTTGCTCTTGGCCCTGCTTTTGACTCCCACATCTTTTCCCTCCAGCTTAGATTTTCCCCGAGCTGCCTACCTGATGTCCTCACCTGATGTGTCACAAGCTCCTCTAACCCAACATGCCATACCTGAACTAATTGTTCCTCAAACCTGGTCACCCTCCTTGGCTGCCCATCATCCACCCAGTCAGACCCTGCAGCTGTTCCTGGATTTCTTCTTCTCCTTGTCCCCTCCAATTAGTCCATTACCAGGAACTGTGGGTTTGATCCTGTCTACATTTATGCTCTTATTCATCTCTCACCTGGGCCATTCTTGTCTTCTTCACACACACCATTTTCCAATATTAAGAGCCTTAATATTTCATAGAAGAACCTCATGTACTATTGTGGGGCTGAAAGGAGGCCATATAGGTATGACTCCTGATCCTGGACTCCTGCTTCTACCAAAGCAGCTCTGCTTTTATTTGTTGGATTTCATCAAGATCCCACTTAAGATTTGACTTGAAAGAAGGATTCTGCTATATAAAAAAATAAGCAGGAAAAGCATCCTTCTGTGGGCTTTCCAGCTTCTAGGCTTTTCTCCTTCTATGCCATATTCAAAACACATAAAAGACAGTTTTCTAAAGTGGAAATAGAATCATGCCATAGCCAAGTTTAAAATGTTTCCTTAAATCCCCACTGCCTACAGGGTAAATGTCAGATTTCATACTTAGGCTTTTATGATGATTCTTGCCTGTCCCTTTACCTTTCTCTAATACTGTCCCCTTTCCTCCTATAGTTAGATAATTTTCTAGGGAGACTCCTCACCCTGCAAGTAAAAGGGGAAGGGAAGGGGGCAGGCCATAGGTAGGGGCAAGGTTCTGTTTTCCCTGGGTCTTCCAGTTCTCCTGTAGATTCCCTGAAGAGTCTTTGAAGTCTGCACTTGAACCTGGCCTTCCACATCGTTGAGGGTATATTTTTCAAGATAGGAATATAGTGCATTTTTTTACTTAATAGGAGGCTGGCTTGGCTCCAAAATGCACTTTTCAATAGTTGAGACATCTGCAAATTGGGCCTTTGTTTGTATTGTTAACCTGAGCTCTACAAATGTTAAGGGCCAGCCTGATCTTATGATCTTATGAGTGTGCTATCTCCAGGCTGTGCATTGATTTAGGTTCTTAGGGAACCTAAACCTTAGAGACCCTAAGCTTCAAGGGGCTTCGTTTAGTGGGGACACAGGCAAATGTCCAATCACAGTAATAGTATGCTGAAAGAGAGGTCTGTACATGAGGCATAGAGAAGCAAGAGATCCATTTTACTGGAGTGATAGGAAGTAGGAACCTTTAGACATGAGCCTTAAAATATAGGTATGTGAGTCTGGTGTAAGAGCGAGGGAAGAAATTTCAGACAGAAAAGGCAGAGACCTAACAAAGCATGACACTTTAAGGAAAAATAAATAGTCCGGCATCATGGGAACATGGAGTGTGAACAGGAAGAGGAGGGCAGGGGCTGGATCATGAGAGGTCTTATAGGTTAGGCTAAGGAGGCTCTTATCCCATAGACCATGGGGATCTCTCAAGGGTTCTAAACAAACGGTGGAGTAGGGTGATGAGATATCCCTTTTAGCAAGACCCCTCTGGCAACTGAGTGGAAGCAGATTGGAGGGGCCAATTTGGGGCCTCAGCCTCATTGCTCATAGACTGTTCTTTTATGTGTACATGTTTCACCCATTAGACTTCTATTGCACTAGCTCAGTGACTTGCATCCCAGCTATTCATTAGAATCTCTTGGGGAGTCTTTTAAAAAGCACCAATGCCCAGCCCTGGTCCCAGACCAATTAAGTTAAAATCTTTGGGGCTTAGTTATCTGTAATTTTTAGATGCATCCCAGATAATTCTTGTGCACACCAAGGACTGATAACCACAGTGAACTGTTTCTATTTGCCACCACACAGATTGGTGTGAACTAATTATATTTAGGAGGTGAGCACTAGCCTTGTCCTCCCCCTCCCATATGCAAATTATTCTCTCCCTGTTTCTTGCACTTTGATGATCAGAGGGGTATTTATGAATATCCTTGACTTCATTGGAGGAAAACCAGCTTCTTGTTTGAGGGCTACATGGATACCCTCCATCATGACCCACAAGTTCTTTTCTTAATGGTTGCTTCCTATTTCCCACTTGCAGCTGTCTCCCTGGGCAGCAGAAGCTGGGAGTGAAAATCGCCTACTTGATATTCTTTGGGGATTTTTCAATTTAACTCTTTCATTCCTACCCACAGATAGGTTCCCTTCAAAATTGGTTGCCTTGTTTTTCAAAGGAGTGCTTTGCTCTTTGGGCTTAATGGAATGTCCTTGTGTGCCAAAACCCATGGAAACAGTGCGGTGGCAAACTGCCTTCCACCTACCTGTGCAGGAGTGAGTAATGTGTGAGGTTGGTCACAGGAGAGTGTCCCAATTCTATCTGAACTGAGCTGGAACTCAAGGGAAGTGGAGTGTTTGCCCCCATAGGCAGGGCATCGTGGGTATGACTGCTCTGTCAGATGCTCCCATGAGCCCTGTGCTTCTCTGTAGAATACACTTAGGTAATCATTGCCTTTGGGCCTTAAGTCATGGGAGAAGGCTCTCCTAGAGAAACTTCCTACTTTGTCTCATGTCCCAGCAGAGACAAGTACTGTAGAGGGAAAGCAGGGGAGCCAGAGTTGGAGAAGGTGAAGTAGGGGCTGATCCACTATATCTAACACTTTGCATATATTAGGAAGGTGAATAATTGGAAGATGTATTCAGGGAACTGGGCTATCCCATGGAGCAGGCTGGTCCCATTAGTGCACAATGCTGGTACCTACTTTTCCTTCCTGTCCCCAAGGATGTTGACTAGTGAAGGACCGTGTCATCATTCCTCATATAGCTGGAGCAACAGAGGCCTCTGCAAGATCAGAGTTCAACTAGAGGATGTAATTAAGTAACCTAGAGAATCTCTTCCAGTTTCAAGATTCTAGCGCTCTCTGAGTATACCTCAAGGGAACTCCTTTAATCTCTGTACCTCCCCTCCCAACTAATGCCAGCTGTGCCCATGGAGGCTGTGATATTTGCTTTTGTCTATTAATGCCAAGAGTCCTCTCCTTGTGTTGTTCCTCCATCCTCTTGAATCAAATTATTCCAACATGTGGATGGTTAAGTTCCTTTTTTTCCCATTTTATTTCAAAACATGTATTTTTCTGATAATAAAATAGTGAATATTGAATATGGAAGACTGGTAAACAGGGAGAGTATAAAGAATAAAATAAAGATTGCTCATTAAACCCACTGATAGATAATTCTGTTCTATACATTTCCTTCCAATCCTTTTCTATGCATATGTAAATATATACTAAAACAAAATCAAGGTTTATCTAACATTTTGTATTCTGCCTTTTAAATATACTATATAATATTTTCCCCATGTCATCAGTTATTTTTGAAATGATTAAAATATATTAATTATATATTAACTATATAATTAATGTGTTAACTATAGAAAAATAGGGAAATTAATGTAAGCCAAAGGATAAAAATACAATCTCAATAGCCAATGATAATCACTGTTAGCTTTTGGGTGTTTATCCTTACATATATATATATTTATTTTTCTATGAGCAGTTGAGCCTGTATATACACATAATAATAAGTGCATATAGGAAAAACTCAAGCACTATGGAAAGGTATAAAATGATCAGTCTTCCTTTCCATTCCATCCCTTTCTTTTTAATACCGGTGGTATGGCTATACCATAATTAGGTCTCTTAACCAGTCTGCTTCGTTTGGAATCTAGGTTGTTTCAAGTTTGTTTAGTTTTTGCTATCATCACAATGCAGTAATAAAAATCCTGTACAGGCAGGCGAGACAGAGAGGGGCTGGCCAGGTGCCGCAGGTTGAGAGGAGCTACTGGAGGTGGTACTTAGCTGTCCATCTGCTAGTTGCTTCTTTCATCCAACTTTCTCTACAGAAAAGTTGGACACTCCCCCAGGTTGGCTCCAGTGTTGGGTCACCTCAGGCCAAACAACCAACAGGGAGGGAACCGAGCCTCACCCATCAGCAGACAAGTGGATTAAAGTTTTACTGAGCTCTGCCCACCAGAGCAACAGCCAGCTCTACCCACCACAAGTCCCTCCTATCAGGAAGCTTAAACAAGCCTCTTAGATAGCCTCATCCACCAGAGGAAGACAGCAGAAGCAAGAAGAACTACAGTTCTGCAGCCTGTGGAAGGAGAATCACATTCACAGAAAGATAGATAAAATCAAAAGGCAGAAGACTTTGTACCAGATGAAGGAACAAGATAAAACTCCAGAAAAACAACTAAATGAAGTGGAGATAGGCAACCTTCCAGAGAAAAAATACAGAATAATGATATAGTGAAGATGATCCAAGACCTTGGAAAAAGAATGGAGGCAAAGATTGAGAAGATGCAAGAAATATTTAGCAAAGACCTAGAAGAATTAAAGAACAAACAGAGATGAACGATACAATAACTGAAATGAAAACTACACTAGAAGGAATCAATAGTAGAATAACTGAGGCAGAAGAATGGGTAAGTGACCTGGAAGACAGAATGGTGGAATTCACTGCTGTGGAACAGAATAAAGAAAAAAGAATGAAAAGAAATGAAGACAACCTAAGAGACCGCTGGGACAACATTAAACGTAACAACATTGACATTATAGGGGTCCCAAAAGGAGAAGAGAGAGAGAAAGGACCCAAGAAAATATTTGAAGAGATTATAGTCAAAAACTCCCCTAACATGGGAAAGAAAATAGCCACCCAAGTCCTGGAAGCACAGAGTCCCATACAGGATAAACCCAAGGAGAAACACACCGAGACACATAGTAATCAAATTGGCAAAAATTAAAGACAGAAAAATTATTGAAAGCAGCAAGGGAAAAACGACAAATAACATATAAGGGAACTCCCATAAGGTTAACAGCTGATTTCTCAGCAGAAACTTTACAAGCCACAAGGGGGTGGTGTGACATATTTAAAGTGATGAAAGGGAAGAACCTACCACCAAGATTACTCTACCCGGCAAGGATCTCATTCAAATTCGATGGAGAAATCAAAAGCTTTACAGACAAGCAAAAGCTAAGAGAATTCAGAACCACCAAACCAGCTCTACAACAAATGCTAAAGGAACTTCTCTAAGTGGGAAACACAAGAGAAGAAAAGGACCTACAAAAACAAACCCAAAACAATTAAGAAAATGGTCATAGGAACGTACATATCAATAATTACATTAACTGTGAATGGATTAAATGCTCCAACCAAAAGACACAGGCTCGCTGAATGGATACAAAAGCAAGACCCATATATATGCTGTCTACAAGAGACCCACATCAAACCTAGGGACACATACAGACTGAAAGTGAGAGGATGGAAAAAAACATTCCATGCAAATGAAACTCAGAAGAAAGCTGGAGTAGCAATACTCATATCAGATAAAATAGACTTTAAAATAAAGAATGTTACAAGAGACAAGGAAGGACACTACATAATGATCAAGGGATCAATCCAAGAAGAAGATATAACAATTATAAATACATATGCACCCAACATAGGAGCACCTCAATACATAAGGCAACTGCTAACAGCTATAAAAGAGGAAATCAACAGTAACAAAATAGTGAGAGATTTTAACACCTCACTTACACCATAGGACAGATCATCCAAACAGAAAATTACTAAGGAAACAGAAGCTTTAAATGACACAATTGACCAGATAGGCTTAATTGATATTTATAGGACATTCCACCAAAAACAGCATATTACACTTCTCAAGTGCACATGGAACATTTTCCAGGATAGATCACATCTTGGGTCACAAATCATGCCTTGGTAAATTTGAGAAAATTGAAATCATATCAAGCATCTTTTCTGAACACAATGCTATTAGGTTAGAAATCAATTACAGGGAAAAAAACATAAAAAAACCATGGAGGCTAAACAATACGTTACTAAATAACCAAGAGATCACTGAATAAATCAAAGAGTAAATCAAAAAATACCTAGAGACCAATTACAACACAAACAGGGAGATCCAAAACCAATGGGATGCAGCAAAAGCTGTTCTAAGAGGGAAGTTTATAGCAATACAAGCCTACCTCAAGAAACAAGAAAAATCTCAAATAAACAATCTAATCTTACACCTAAGGGAACTAGAAGAAGAAGAACAAACAAAACCCAAAGTTAGTAGAAGGAAATAAGTCATAAAGATCAGAACAGAAATAAATGAAATAGAGACAGAGGAAACAATAACAAAGATCAATAAAACTAAAAGCTGGTTCTTTGAGAAGATAAACAAAATTGATAAACCATTAGCCAGACTCATCAAGAAAAAGAGGGAGAAGACTCAAATCAATAAAATTAGGACTGAAAAAGGAGAAGTTAGAACAGACAGCGCAGAAATACAAAGCATCTTAAGAGACTACTACAAGCAACTCTATGCCAAAAAATGGACAACCTGGAAGAAATGGACAAATTCTTAGAAAGGTATAACCTTCCAAGACTGAACCAGGAAGAAATAGAAAATATGAACAGACCAAACACAAGTAATGAAATTGAAGCTGTGATTAAAAATCTTCCAACAAACAAAAGTCCAGGACCAGATAGCTTCACAGGTGAATTCTATCAAACATTTAGAGAAGAGCTAACACCCATCCTTCTCAAACTCTTCCCAATAATTGCAGAGGAAGGAACACTCCCAAACTCATTCTATGAGACCACCATCACCCTGATACCAAAACCAGACAAAGTTATTACAAAAAAAAGAAAATTACAGACCAATATCACTGATGAATATAGATGCAAAAATCCTCAACAAAATACTAGCAAACAGAATCCAGCAACACATAAAAAGGATCATACACCATGATCAAGTGGGATTTATCCCAGCGATGCAAGGATTCTTCAATATACTCAAATCAACCAATGTGATATGTATGTTAATACATATTAACAAATTGAAGAATAAAAAACATATGATCATCTCAATAGATGCAGAAAAAGCTTTTGACAAAAATTCAACATCCATTTATGATAAAAACTCTCCAGAAAGTGGGCGTAGAGGGAACCTACCTCAACATAACAAAGGCTGTATATGACAAACCCACAGCAAACATCAATCTCAATGGTGAAAAACTGAAAGCATTTCCTCTAAGATCAGGAACAAGATAAGGATGTCCACTCTCACCACTATTATTCAACATAGTATTGGAAGTCCTAGCTATGGCAATCAGAGAAGAAAAAAAAAATAAAAGGAATACAAATTGGAAAAGATGTAAAACCGTCACTGTTTGCAGATGACATGATAATATACACAGAGACTCCAAAATATGCCACCAGAAGACTACTAGAACTATACAATGAATTTTGTAAAGTTTCAGGATACAAAATTAATGTACAGAAATTTCTTGCATTCCCATACACTAATGATGAAAAATCTGAAAGAGAAATAAAGCAAACATTCCCATTTACCACTGCAACAAAAAGAATAAAATATCTAGGGATAAACCTACCTAGGGAGACAAAAGACCTGTATGCAGAAAACTATAAGACACTGATGAAAGGAATTAAAGATAATACAAACAGATGGAGAGATATACAATGTTCGTGGATTGGAAGAAAAAAATATTGTGAAAATGACTATACTACCCAAAGCAATGTATAGATTAAATGCAATCCCTATCAAATTACCACTGGCATTTTTTACAGAGCTAGAACAAAAAATCTTAAAATTTGTATGGAGACACGAAAGACCCTGAATAGCCAAAGCAATCTTGAGGGGAAAAAATGGAGCTAGAGGAATCAGGCTCCCTGACTTCAGACTATACTACAAAGCTACAGTAATCAAGACAATATGGTACTGGCACAAAAACAGAGATATAGATCAATGGAACAGCATAGAAAGCCCAGAGATAAACCCTTGTTCCTATGGTCAACTAAGCTATGACAAAGGAGGCAAGGATATTCATTGGAGAAAAGACAGTCTCTTCAATAAGTGGTGCTGGGAAAACTGGACAGCTACATGTAAAAGAATGAAATGAGAACACTCCCTAACACCATACACAAAAATAAACTCAAAATGGATTAGAGACCTAAGTGTAAGACCGGAATCTATAATACTCTTAGAGGAAAACATAGGAAGAACACTCTTTGACATCAATCACAGCAAGATCTGTTTTGATCCACCTCCAAGAGTAATGGAAATAAAAATAAAAATAAACAAATGTGACCTACTGAAACTTAAAGGCTTTTGCAAAGCAAAGGAACGTACAAACAAGACGAAAAGACAACCCTCAGAATAGGAGAAAATATTTGCAAACGAATCAACGGACACAGCTTTAATCTCCAAAATATATAAACAGCTCATTCAGCTCAATATTTAAAAAACAAACAACCCAATCCAAAAATGGGCAGAAGACCTAAATAGACATTTCTCCAAAGAAGACATACAGATGGCCAAGAAGCACATGAAAAGTTGCTCAGCATCACTAATTATTAGACAAATGCAAATCAAAACTACAATGAGGTATCACCTCTCACCAGTTAGAATGGGCATCATCAGAAAATCTACAAACAACAAATGCTGGAGAGGGTGTGGAGAAAAGGGAACCCTCTTGCACTGTTGGTGGGAATGTAAATTGATACAGCCACTATGGAGAACAGTATGGAGGTTCCTTAAAAAACTAAAAATAGAATTACCATATGACCCAGAAATCCCACTACTGGGCATATACCCAGAGAAAACCATAATTCAGAAAGACACATGCACCGCAATGTTCATTGCAGCACTATTTACGATAGCCAGGTCATGGAAGCAACCTAAATGCCCATCGACAGACGAATGGATAAAGAAGTTGTGGTACATATATACAATGGAATATATTCAGCCCTAAAAAGGAACGAAATTGGGTCATTTGTAGAGACGTGGATGAACCTAGAGACTGTCATACAGAGTGAAGTAAGTCAGAAAGAGAAAAACAAATATCGTATATTAATGCATATATGTGGAACCTAGAAAAATGGTACAGATGAACCAGTTTGCAGGGCAGAGATTGAGACACATATGTAGAGAACAAAACTATGGACACCACGGGGGGAAAGTGGTGGGGTGTTGGTGGTGGTACTATGATGAATTGGGAGATTTGGATTGACATATACACACTAATATGTATAAAATGGATAATTAATAAGAACCTGGTGTATAAAAAAATAAATAAAATAAAATTCAAAAAAAAAAATGTTGGGCACTCCCACATGTTATTTATTTTTAAAGTTGAGATATAATAAACATTCCATAAATTTTTTAAAAATGAATAAAAAAGTAATAAAAATCCTGTACACATTTTTATATATTTCATGCACACACACAGATTGCTTTGAAAATGATGTTTTTAGATCTTTTTCTCCTTAGTCAGTAATACATGACCATTTTTTGTTAATAAACGTGCTTCTATAATGTCTGTAAAATGATTGCATTGTATACTGTTAGACAGATATACCATAATTTATTCAACCAATTTCCTATTGTTGGATATTTAAATGTACCCCCTCCTCTTCCTCCCTCCTTCCATTTCTTCTTCCCTCCCTCTCTTCATTTATTTATTTATTCCTCTCCTCCTCTTCCTCCTTCCCTCCCTCCCTCCTTCCCTCCCTTCCAACCTTTATTTACACAAGCTAAATTTCTGGAACTACATTTGCCAAATGAAACTATATATACGTGTGTGTATGTGTGTGTGTGTGTGTGTTTGTGTGTATAAAATTCTTGTTTAAGTACAAATGGCCAAACTGTGGTTGAAAACATCATACCAATTTAAACTTCTGCCACCGGTATATAATCATGCCCATTTCTCTATATCCTCACATCTCCAAGTTTAATGCTCTTTAATATTTTCTAATTTATTGTTGATAATCATGGTGTTTAACATTGAATATATTTAATTAATAGTGATGAACTATTTTGTGTACTTTTTGATATTTGTATTTCATATTTTGGAGTTGTTTGCTCTTCTTCTCTGCCCATTTAAAATGCAGAGGGTTTGGTTTCCTGTTGATTTGTAAGATTTTTATTTTATGAATAGTTATAATGTCATTAATTGTCTTTTAACTTTATGATGGTTGGGATATACAGAAATTTAAAAGTTTTAAATCAGTTTCATCCTTCAGGTTGTGCTTTGGGTGCTGTGTTTAGGAATATCCTCCCCTTTCTAAGATAATACACATATTGATATATGCTTTGTTCATGTTTAAATCATTAATCCATCCAATACTTGTTTGTGTACATTTTCCCAATTTATTATCCAGTTAATGCCACTTATCAAATTTTTTCCTCTTCTGATGTGAGAGGTTACATGCTGATCATGGTCTAAAATAAACTTGAATTTGGTTTTGAACTACCTGTTGCTTTCTATTGATCTGCCTTCTTACTTCTGCACCGTCACCACCTATTTATTTATCTTCCCACTGGAGAACATTTTAACCTCATTGGTCAAGTTCTCTTCTCAGTTCTTTTCTGTATGTGGATCAGATAACCAGTGAGAGGAAGCTACAAGAAGGCTCCCTTTAATCACTCAGTAACTGAGTTGTTGAGAGAGAGTCCAAGCTGTAAAGGGGAAAATAGTTAGATGGAGGGATTATAAAAAATTTAAAGTGCCATGAAAGACACATAGCACCGAAGTGTGACTTTCTTTTTGAATAATTAAAAGCATTGAAAAGATTTGAAAAGGGAACAATATTCTCACTTTGTAGGAAAATGGTATACAGTTTAGGTGTTCTGCCTAGAATTGTCTCTCACACTGCCAGTGGTGCCTGATCCTCACCTTGTGAGACTACGTGCTTCATCGAATTTTTGTGAGGATTAATGAAGTTTAACTACTTTTGTGACCTTCTGGCACATACTGATACTCAGTATATGGTAATTATTAAAGATGAATAGGCAAATTAAGAAGGAAGCCATCTCCCCTTCCCTCCCCTGGTGATGTGACAGGAGCATAGTAGGGGAGTCCTTGTCAGACTTGAATGTGCACAGAAATCACCTGGGGTTCTTGTTAAAGCAGTTTTTTATACAGTAGGTCTGAGGTGGGGTCTGGGTTTCTGCATTTCTAACAAGCTCTCAGGTGATGCTGATGCTGCTGGTCTGTGGACCTTATTTTTAGTTACATGATTGTATGGGTAATTTAGTAGTTATAGTGGAGGCTGGACTGGGTGATGTAAGACCCCTGTCAGTCTCCAGATTTTTTGAATCTGTGCCTGGACAGACCATTCACAATTCCACAAATTGAATCAGCACCACGGAGGGGTGGTGGTGGTACATATTTTAAAAATTACATTGGTATTATTATTTTTTTAATAGGTGGTGCTTATGCTACAAAATTTAAAAGACACATAAGTGTACTCAGTGAAAAATAAATTACCCTCCCATCCTTGTTTCTTAGCCACCTTGATCCTTTTTACAGAAGCACTCACTATTACCAGTTTTTAATTTTTCCAGAGGTAGCTTGTGCATGTACAAGTGCATATTTTCTTACTTTTCTCTATTTTTTATGCCTTGCTTTTTTCACTTGAAAACGTATCATAGAAATAATTTTATTTTAGTACAGATGAGGCTGCTGCAACTATAAAAAATACTGCATATGCATATATTATAATCTAATCAAACAGTTCTCTATTGATATGTATCATTTCTAAAACTTGGCTAGTACAAATAACGTTTCAGTGAACACATCTCATTTCAAACAAGTAGAATAAATTCCTAGAAGAGGAGTGGTTGGATCAAAAGACATATGTATTTAAAATTTCGATGGATAGTGCCATACTGTTCTCCATGGGTGTTTTGGCAATCCATAGTCCAGTCCCACCAGCCACGTATGGGATGCTTCTTTTTCCACACGCTGGCCCACACAGTATTACCAACCATTTTGACCTTTGCGGGAGTGATACGTGATAAATGATATCTCACTGTGGTTTTAATTTGCATTCTATATTATGAATGATTTTGAGACATCTTAATAATTGTTTAGGAGGTATTCACATTTCCTTTCCAAGGACTATCTGTTTATCTTTCTTATTGATTTGTAGGAGTTCTTTATAACTTAAAGAAAATTAATCATTTATTTGTGGTATGAGTTGCAAGCATCTTCCCCACATTGTTTTTCCTTTGACTTAAGAAGTCAAACATAACCATTTTTATGTAGTCTCATTTATCAGGGTGTGTTTTCTGTTAGACTTAGAATCACCCTCGCCCTCATTTGAAATATAAAGAGCTATTCTCCTCTGTTTACTTCTTTTATTTTTATGTTTTATCCTTTCACATTTAAATCTTTGCTTCATCTAGAATTAGCTTCATGTAAGATATGAGGTATGGATCCAACTTTATTTTTCTTTCCAGATGGCTACCCATTTGACACAACATGATTTATTGAATAATGGCCTACCTATATTCTCACATATATTTGCATCTATTTCTGAACTTTCTCCTCTGTTCCATTGATCTATCTGCTCTTGAGCCCATCTCAAACTATTTTTAATAGCTTTTAAAACATTAAATATCTGGTAGGACTGGTCCCCCACTGATTACTTTTCTCTCTCTTTTTTTCCCCTCAAACTTTTTTTTTTTTAGGTGGGGATTGCTCTGTTTATTTCGTATGTAAACTTTAGAATATGCTTGTCTACACTTGCCTGGTTGAAAAAAAGTCCCATTGGTATTTTTATTGGAAGGGTGTTAAATTTATAAATTGATTTAACAGAACTGATGTTTTTTATGATATTGAGTGTTCTTATCAAAGAACACGGCATGCCTTCTACCATTTGTTTGCTTTCTCTTTGCCTCTGAGTAACATTTTATAGTTTTCTGTATATAGATCTTATAGATGTTTTCTTTATCTAGATCTTTTTTATCCCTAGGTCTTTTATCTTTTTTGATACATTGTAAATGTTTTTTCTTTTATTATACCTTTTAATTGACTATTAGTATATGAAAGTTATTAGTTTCAGTATATTAATTTTGTATCCATCCACCCTTAATGAATTCTCTCCTTTTTTTCTAAACATTTGTTAATTGCTTTTCTAAGCAATTAATATGATCTAAGCAAATAATATTTTCTAAGAAAATAATATTATCTGTAAGTACTCATAATTTTATTGCCTCTTTTCCAATTTTTATATTTATTACTTCTTTATTTTATCTATTGTGTTGATTAGTAGCTTCAAAATAAGTGTAAATATTAGTGGTGGCAAAGAACTTCTTGTTGTTCTTCTGACCTTAATGGAAATGCTTCTTCTACTCTTTCCCTGATAATCAAGATGGGTTTTTGGTTAAGATACATATTTTCTGGTGTTAAACCAGCATCTCTCTGTTCTTATTTTAAATATTAAAAAAAAAACGAGTGGGTTTTGAATTTTTGAAGCACCTCTCTAGTGTTTATAGGAATCACATATGATTTTTCTCTTTGACCTATTTTTATGACAAATTATATTAAACTGTGTATATTTGAAATCATCTTCCTGATATCTAGTATTTGAAGGACTTCCTCTCTAAACCTCAGTGTCATTTTCATTACACTACCAGCTAGCTTTCTTTGAGGCCCAGGAGGCAGATTATCCAGGGTTACAATCTGCAGTTACATTGTTTTTCGCTCTTTCTACTCTGAGGTTTCCTAATGCCCCTAAATGGGGCCCTGAGTTCAAGCCACGCGGGTAGTTTTTCCATTCAAGTCTCATTTCCCACTTTGTTCTTCAATACTCAGCTAGAAAGAGGTGGAGGGTAAAGAGCCACTTCTTGAATTTTTATTTCTGACAACACAGTGGTGCTGGGCTCCCTCCCGTTAACTGTGTACCTTTTAAAAAATCAATAACAGGACAGAAAACTGTGCCCTAGAAGAATAAAACTGACTTCCCTGGCAGGAGGCACTCAATATCAGTCTTTACACATGTGCTTGATCAGTTGCCTCACCACTGGGCAGTCATCCACAGCCAACCTCCCAACGCTGCCTGGGGTGTGACTGGTACCCACTGATTCATCTAACCATGGCCTGGAGATGTAGACTCAGTCAGGCTGGTCCAACATGTACATCCTCAGCAGTTTCTCCAAGTGCCGAGTCAGCCCAAGTGCTGGTCTTTCATGAGGGCTGTGATCTTCTACTATGGAGTCATGTCTCCTCAAGTCTGTTTATCTCCCTATCTCATGCATAGACCCCGGGGCCATGATGGTTTTCCAAAGGTGGCAAAGATTTCACCCTGGGAAATGTCCTTATTGCAATGGGAGAAAGTGTCAATTCAGCATAATTCAATAGTCATTAGCTTCCATATATTAGCTCAATGTTGGCTGCAGAAGGGGAGAATGAATAGATGAACATGACTGCCATGGCTTTCAAGGAGTTCTCAATTAAAAAACAGACCTGATTATATAATTGGAGCAAACAAGTGTTCAATGAATGTTGTGAACTAATCTTCCTGCCTCCAGTCTCTTCCTTTAATCCTTTCACCCAGCTTCTAGAGAGATCTCGCTAACATAAACCTAATAATGTCAGTCCTGTGCTTAAATGTCTCCTCTTTGCTTTCAGGATAAACTTCAGATTTAACCTTACACAAGAGGCCCTTCAGAGTCTGGTTTCAATCACACTGATGTGCCTCATCTGCCTCTATCCCCCCTTTATAGATGACAAAACTGCATTATATGAACACAGCGTGCTCTCTCTTACCTCTGTGTCTTTGGACAAGCTGTCTCCCCTGTATAGAATGCCCTCTCCCCCCACCTTGTTTTCGCCTGATTATCTTCTGCTCATTTCCAAAACTCAGATCAAATGTCCTTCTTCTGGTATGCCCTTCCTGCATTTGGTCCCTTTTGTCTTTCTAAGCCATGTTCACTTTTCTCCTTAGCGTTTTCCACAACGTCTTATAAGTCTTCTAGTCCAGGGGTTCTCAAAGTTGGATATGGGGAGAATAGAATTCCCAACTCTACTTTTTGTATGCTTTGTAATGTACCTAATATGTTGATACAATGGTACACATGTATACCTCATGATTAATAAATATACCTATATTGTGGTTGTGTGTTCAAAAGTTGTTTTACTGATAGGGGTTAATAATCTGAAAAGTTTGAAGGTCTTTAGTAGAGCGTGGAGAGCATGAATTCTTTATTATATGCAGTAGTGCGATAAAAATTAGTTGAATAAGTGAATGGCCTCTATATGAGCAGAATGATGATTAATGCTTTAAATGAGATATAAACAAGATTCTAAGAGTAGAAAGAGTGGAAACATAATTGTGCATTAGTTCAGAAGTCAGAGAGTCTGGCTTCAAATTATTTAAGAAGGATTCAAAGTGTCTGCAGTACTGTCTTAGGTGTTACTCATTTTTCTAGACCAGGGCTGGCAAACTTTTTCTGTAAAGAGCCAGATAGTAAATATTCAGCTTCGCAGGCCATAGTAATATTTGCAACTACTCAGTTACTTAACTCTGCCACAGCTAAAGATAATATGTAAACAAATGGGTGTAGCTGTGTTTCAATAAAACTTTATTTACAAAACCAGGTGACTGGTTGGTCCGGGGGTCATATTGTGCTGACCCCTGTTCTATATGATGATTCCTAGTTATATGAAATACCTTGGCAACATGCATAGCCAATGATTACTTGTTGTTAAATAAATGCTAAAAATCTCAACAATGATTAGTTCTGATTTGGGGTATTGCAAGAAAAGAGTTGAGTCTTTAGATCTGAGTCCTCCAGACAGAGGAGGCACTGGTGGCAGGGACTAGAGAGGCAGTAGTCAAGTCTAGGAAACAGCATGTGTAAAGGCCCTGATGTCCTGTTAAAGTGACCCTGGGAACCGCTGCAGCATCTCTGGGTAATGATATGGCAGAAAGAGCAAAGGGTAAACTCTACCTTAATGGTGAAACAGAGACAATAGCAACCTCCTTTCCAACATTGAGAATCAGAGAAATTGCATGTCAAACACCCAGTGCTTGGTTGTGTCCTGTGACCTGCTGGGGGACTTTTGATCCTGACCTCTACCAGCTGTCTGATGCCAAAACTGTTGGCTCCTCTGTTTTGCTGAACTGGACTTCCTTCCAATCTACATGTTTAGGGCAATTTGCTCTCCATTCTGAGCTTTAACTTACCTCAGTAGTTCTTGCCCCACCACATTGGATGAAAATCAGTGGTCCTCTAACATCTGAAGCATAGAAGAAAAGGGGCATCTTGACTGGGATTTCTTAAGGTGCTATCTGTGGAGCACCTGGACAGAATCACCTGGAAGTGTCCATTAAAAATGGAAATTCCTGGGCTCCATCCAGAGCTTTGGAGTCAGGATTTCTGCTCTGGGGCCCATTTAACACTAGGTTTCAGGTGGTTCTTACAAATGCCAGAGTTGGAGACCTGTTGCTGTTCCAACAAGAGCATTAAAAGAAAAATTCTTTTTTCCCAAGGCCTCCCTTTAAGTTGCCTTATCCACACTCTTAGCTCTTTGAATCCAGTGTAATCAGTGAAAGATGGAAAATTAAGCCAACCACTAATTTGTTTTTTTTTCCCCCCCACAAAATTTGCTTTAAAACTAACAAATTGTGCAGTAGATAAGTTTACATCTAAGTGGGTCTTAAAGTTGCCAGACTCTTCTAAGGTGTCCCTTATCAAACAGCCCTGTCCCCAGGTAGAACCTGCACACAGAACTTCCCTCGTTAGAAAGCTCTTGCAGGGCTTCTTTCTTTGCAACTTCCTGATTTGCTTTCCTAGGTGGTCTCCCTGGGAGGGAGATTTTACCTTGGATTTTCCTGGTTAGTAATGTCATGCACAGATTTCCTAATTAGAATCCTCCCACAGGTCTTTCCTCCCTTAGGTCTTCCCCAGTAACCTCTCTAAATAGAAAATGCGGTTTTGGAGCCTCTGATGACCGCATCTGAGGGGTTCTTTGCTTTGGTGATCTTTCAGTAAAGTTAGTGTATCTACACTAAAATTCAGTGGGATGTGAATTTTATCTATTATATATAAAAAGTTGTAGCCACCTATCTGAAAGGTAATTTTGTCATCTTTATGATCATAGGATTAGCTCCCAGTTATTTAATCAATGAATTGTTATTGATTGTTCATGTACTATATGCGTCTAAACTTGCATAACAATGAATGAATCAATCTATCATGTTATGTTGGTGTGTGTGTGTGTAGTTATTTATTTTCATGATTATGGATGTCTGTAACAAATTTGCACATTAGTGACCTCATTTATTGTAAAAACTTCCTGGCCCTGTAGAGGGCAGAATTATTCTTTCTGTCTTTCAAATGAAGCACCAGGAAATGAAATGATGTTTCCAAGGTCACATGACTGGCACATTGCTGAGCCAGGGCTCATATGCAGATTCTTGAACCTGCTAAGCGGTCATCCTGCTTCTCAGTTTAGGCCTGGGTCCAATTCCACCCTTGGCTCTTTATCCAAATAAAATTAAGGATTTGTAGACACCCTGGGAGAAGAAATCATGGAATATTTCGCAAGAAAAAACATCCAAATAATAAGATGGCTTGGGGTTCTGGCACTCCAGGATCTCTCAGCTACAACTAAAGCACAATTGTGTTTTTTTCTGAGACACACCTCCGGAAAAGCCAAAGGAACCACTAGATGGCAGTACATGAACATTAAACGGGGAAAAGGAGCCCACTCTTCATTTTGAATACCTTGAGACTGCCATGGTGAAAGCCTTGGCAAGGACATCCAGTTGGAATTAACCTTCCCAAAACAATGATCAGAGATCATTGTGACTTTGGGTTCCAGCCCAAGACAGGATGGCCGTGCTTTCGTTTTATGAGAAGCTAGATCCGTGGTTTTCAGTCCCACTTGCACGTTAGAATCATCTAGCATTCTGATTTCACTTGTTTTGGGTGGGGCCCAGTCATGGACATTTTTTGTTAAAACTCCTCAGGAGCTTCAGTGTGGCCACTGAGGCTGCAGGAAAAAAATGAGACATTAAGACATGGTCTCTGTACTCAGGAAGCCACAGTTCTAAAGGGGCTAAGTGTCCATCATTGGATGAATGGGTAAAGAAGATGTGGCACATATATACAATGGAATATTACTCAGCCATAAAAAGAAGTGAAACGGAGGTATTTGTAGTGAGGTGGATGGAGTTAGAGTCTGTCATACAGAGTGAAGTGAGTCAGAAAGAGAAAAACAAATACAGTATGCTAACACATATATATGGAATCTAAGGGGGAAAAAAAAGGTCATGAAGAACCTAGTGGCAAGACGGGAATAAAGACACAGACCTACTAGAGAATGGACTTGAGGATATGGGGAGGGGGAGGGGTAAGATGTGACAGGGTGAGAGAGTGGCATGGACATATATACACTACCAAACGTAAAATAGATAGCTAGTGGGAAGCAGCCGCATAGCACAGGGAGATCAGCTCGGTGCTTTGTGACCACCTAGAGGGGTGGGATAAGGAGGGTGGGAGGGAGGGAGACGCGAGAGGGAAGAGATATGGGAACATATTGTATATGTATAACTGATTCACTTTGTTATAAAGCAGAAACTAACACACCATTGTAAAGCAATTATACTCCAATAAAGATGTTTAAAAAAAAAATTCCAAATAGGATCCAGGCATGCAATGAAGCATTCCTGCAATGCAGTCCCTGATCTTCCATGCGTGCTTTTGAGTATGTCACTGGACCACTCCATAACTCACTTTAATGATTTTTGATGGGACTCCTCATTTGGGAAAATGAGGATGATGAGCTAGGTGCCTTGAAGGATCTATATAGCTGTGTTCCTAAGGACAGTATCTTTTCCCAGTCAAGTTCTGTGTGTATCTAGGAACAATGTGGCTGTTTTGAAGAGAGGTAGACTCCTTTGGCTTGGCATTAGCTCAGCATTTCAGGCAAGACAGAGGGATACTGCTGCTGCTTTAATGTTTGCATTTTAGTTCATTGTAGGGAAAATTAGTTGTTGATGATAAAGTCTTTAAAACCTACCCCAATTCCACGTGGTTGTTTTCTAGAAATGTGTTCCAAACCAGCAGGACTGGGGACGAGAGATGGTGTCTCCAAGCCACAGAGGCTCCCCCCCCAATTCTTACTTCCATCTCCCCATCTCTGTATACCCAGCTTCAACATACTGCTGGAATTTCCTCTAAGCTAGGAGTGTTAGTGACCAGGGTTCTTGGCCTCCTTATTCAATAGAAACTGATAAGAGGCCAGACAAGAGATTCAGGCAAGCTTTACTGGGACTCCTGCTGCAACAGGAGGTGGTGAGAACAAGTCACAGTTTCCCTTGTTCCCCTGGGCATAATAGATAAGGGTAGGGGTGGGTCCAGGGGTTGGGCCTGAGGGGTGGCTTTGGTGGTTTGCCCACCCCTTTGGTGGTGTTGTGTGCAGGGGGCATGCACAGTACCCTGCTTTTGCTCCCAGCTCTTCAGAAGTGGTAGTTGGGTTTTTGGTCTTTTTGTATCTTGTTGTCCATAATTTGCCCCAACTGTGCATGCACACAGTTATTTTTAGTCCCTTATAGTTTCTTTGTATTTGGTTACTTGAGGAGATGTTTGTCCAGGTGCAAGCACTGCAGCAAAGGGTCCCAGGTCCCAGGTTCCTGTCTCAGGACGACCTCTAGAAGGTTACTTCATAATCTCCCCTTTTCGTGGGGATCGATGGGGCATAGAGGAATCGACAGCAATAGCCTGCAAATCCTGATCTGCAGTTTATGCTTAAGAAAGACTTGAAGAGCACAGACTAGATCTTACTCATTTCACTCATTTTAATAACTGGCACAGGACCTGGTACAGAGTAGGTGTGAGTGAATGTTTGTTGAATTAAGGTTTCTATAGTTTGAGGTATTTAACAATGTCAAGCTGATACTAAATATTCAGATCTCAGAATCAGAAATAGCTTCGATGCCATTTGTGTCTTATAGGCACAGAATTTTATGAAATAGATTGCATTTCCTTCTTCACATTGGCTTCTAAGGAGCTCAGAGATAAGTTAGTGGCCCACCTCTAGCAAATTAAGAAAGACATGCTACATATTTAATTACATGATCAATTAGTTGATTATATGAGATTAAATGACGCCTGCTTTCACTTTATTTTCCTCAAACTTGATACTTATTGTACTGAATTATTATTGCAAGCTGCCTCAAATTCTCTTTGGAACAAGGAATGAGGAAATATTAAATCTAAGGCAATGTCTGGGACAATTCCTGGTACATGGTAGGAACTCAAAATATTTATTGAGTGAGTGAATGATATTTTTGTCTGAATCTTTAGATTGAATTCAATGTTTAACCAAATCTATCAATCAACCTGAAAGTCACAGTCCCTCAAAATAAACTGAAATAAATGGGAAGATCTGGGAAATAGACCCAGAGAGGCAGAGTGACCTGCCCGAGATGACACAAAAATTCAGTGGCTCTAAGTTAAGCCCAGTTATTTTTGATTCTTGATCTACAGTATGTTCTATTACTCCAAAACTACTTCTGTTGATCTTCCAAGAGAGATAACTATCCTCAAATATCTTCAAAAATGAAATATGAAGAAAGGTATGTTCATCCAGTTGCCCCTCAGGTAAAATTGGTGACAAAATGAGAGAGTGGTGCCGCCTGTGTTTGATGGAATCACTTGTTCTGTTTATTGTTTTTCCTTTGACCAAGTCAATGACAACTCTTTTGGTGACCTGTGATGTGATTTCCTTTCTAAGCTTCATAAGGAGAAAAAGTTAGGGAATGCTGGTAGCCCCAGCCAGCGCTCTCCCGGGAGGTTGGGAAGGGATTGTTTTACTGACAGTGTTTATCCTGGACAGAAGCCAGCAGGCCTGTCGGCTTGAAGCATGAACTGCTTTATCTTGTCAAACATCTTTGTCCAAAACCTGGTCAAAGGAGAAGTGAGGCAGCTGAATTTTGGTGGAAATTTATCTCTCATGTATTTATTCAGTGTTCCTGTAGAGAGCAAAAGAAGTCACGTTCCTAACAGCCTGACCTGTCAACTTTCCCAGCATTTCCTGAACCACTCCCCTTAAACTCCACCAGTTTTATTACTGTATATCCAAGTGGAAGTCTCTGCCCAGCAAACACTTAAAAAAAATATTCCCTAACCAAGAGAAGTCTTTTTTCTTTCTTAATAACTACCCTTGAGTATTTTTACAGGCATTTA
This sequence comes from Eschrichtius robustus, assembly GCF_028021215.1. Classification (NCBI taxonomy): domain Eukaryota; kingdom Metazoa; phylum Chordata; class Mammalia; order Artiodactyla; family Eschrichtiidae; genus Eschrichtius; species Eschrichtius robustus. Next base: position 53,616,014 of record NC_090845.1, read on the forward strand.
TATAATTTGCTCTAAAGCCAAATTTACATCTTCTTCAGACCAATCAGCTTTCACTAGTATTCCATCAATGGAATGACCAACCTGGGAGCTCTGGCTCAGAAGACATAATGTCCATGACAATCTCCATGAATGATTTACTGCTCTCTGTGCTCCTGCAATGGACCCACCTCCATGGTGGTTACGTTACTATTATAAGGTTATCTATCTGCTTTTCCCGATGGACTGTTAGCTTGTCAAGGGCAGGAGCCATCTCTCCTTCATCTGTGAATTTCAGTAGCCCACCCAGGGCCAAGGGTGTAGTAGGTGCTCTTGTTCATATTTACTCATCCTATCGTTGATTCATTGTGGTTGCTCCTATTGTCTTACTCAGATTTCTTGCCTTCCCTGTGAGGAGCGGACTCTGCAGATATCCTGTCCAGAAAGCAATCTGATGTGCTAGTTAGTGCAGCTCACCTGTTGGCTCACTAGTATGAATGTGATGTGACGATCACGCAGCCCAAAGGCCTGGGCTTTGTTCACAGGCACAGAAATGTCTTCTGAGTCATGCTCAGCCAGCTATTGCCTGAGTCTTAGACCAGGGATGGCGAAGACCCAGCTCTCCTGCAGTCTCTTTTGAGATTTCAGCTGTTGTTTTTAACTCCTGACCTTAGCTTTCTCTGGGGAGTCTTTGAATTTGGCTCAGTCCATTTGAGATGAGATTGCAGAGGGAGATACCCTTGGGAGAGGAGAGTTTGTCCTTTGGCAGTCTGTATTTAATCCAGGGTGAGATTATGAATCCTCAACTGTAGCCCAGCCTACGAGGCAAACCTCAGATCTTTCTCAAGCCAGAGGTATAATGGACTGTGGAAATGTAACTTGTCACCATGGAGGAGACAAACTGTCTGGAACAAAGTCCTAGGACAAGGGAATTGGAGAGGCAATAAATTGCTTATTTTTCTTTTGAGAGAATAGAGAGGACCATCTTAGATTTAGCAAAAGAGAATGCCTTTCAATGACTCTATTTGGAAAAACGCCCTTCACATTTGAAAGTTGGTGTTGGGCATCTATGAGCCTTAAAGCTTTGCGATCTTTAAAATTCAGACACTTGTTTTTCCCCCTCTTCATCCTAATCTTTGTATCCATTAGGAAGGTCCTAAAACCAAGGCTCATCTCGGCTCCCACATGCTTGAATTGCCCCAGTGAACAGGTTCTCCAAACTAAGTTTGGACACTTTCTTTGACAGGCAACCCCCAACCCTTTCTCTTCCTCCCTCCAGTCTAGGAAGTCCATTCTTTCTCACACAGCACTGTTAGTTAAAAAAGAAATTTCTCCTTTATTGAGCAGATTTCTGTCCCTGCTGTAGTTTCTACAGATTGTTTCAATTCTCCCTCTCAGGGCCACATATAGCAAATAAGTTCCTTCAGCCCCTACCCCTAAGTCTTGTGCTTTTTTAGCTAAAAATCCCATTCCTTTAAGCTTTCCTGCCTGCAACACCACTTTCAGTCTTTTACCTGTTGAGCCAATCTACTTTGAACAGAGGGGCTCATGTCACACTAAAGCCCTTGTCAACAACCAAAAGTGATTGAGAAGAAATTGAGATATTTAATGAACATGAACTTATTTGAAAACCCCAAAGGGTTCATTTCTTGAGTCAGAGAAAAACATGAAATTCACATTTTCTATCCTCTTTATTTCTTTCTGCTTCCACTTTAGTCTTTCATCTTCCTCTGTTAAAATTCTGAGACAGCTCCCCAAACCAGCCCAGTCAGGTTCATTTTTTTTTTTTTTTGTAGTTAGGATATCCACCTCTTGAGAAGTCTGGTCATAGCAGTCTACTGATCTGACAGATTTTTTTTAATTAAAAAAATATATATTTATTTATTTATTTGGCCGTGTCAGGTCTTAGTTGTGGCATGTGGGATCCTTTGTTGCGACATGCGGGCTCTCTAGTTGTGGCATGTGTGCTCTAGAGCATGTGGGCTCTTGAGCACACGGGCTTGTTGCCCCACAGCATGTGGGATCTTAGTTCCCCAACCAGGGATTGAACCCGTGTCCCCTGCATTGGAAGGCAGATTCTTGGCTGCTGGACCACGAGGGAAGTCCCAGGCTCTTTTAATTTCTTCTCTTCTCTCCTGTCAGGCTCAGTTGTTATTGGGGCAGGGTGGGATGGGTGGGAGGGATTGTAGACACATAATTTAAAAAAAAAACTTTGTTATATATGGATTTAGAATTTGTCAGAGTGAATGACCAGAAGTGAAGCCTAATCTATGCAAAGCAGAACAAACCCACCTACCTCCCCTCTTCTGAACACTCTACTTCCGGTAACAGAGCATCAAATATCATTGGCTTTTGGGCCATTCCAATTCTGCTGGTGTCCCATATTAAAATTCCCATGAACTCAAAAGGCTTAAAGCAGAACTTATCCAGGATCTGAGGTTGAGGTGAGCACATTTTCTATAGGTTCTATAGATTCACAGATTCTATAGATTCCTGGTTGAAGTTTGCTGGAAAAAGTATAAGGGGAAAAGGAAGAAAAGATTAGAGTCTTCTACTTCTATTTTGTTAAATTTGAGGTCCAAGTACTTGGAAGTGAAAAGATCACTTCTTTGCTTAGCATTTTTGTCCTTTTTGTATGTGGCTGGAGGGCAGAAATAACTCTGGTGACCCCCAACAGACCACCCCATCTTGATTGCTTGAACTATTGCAGTTCCCAGAAGTCATTTGTCAGTTTGAGGTTAGCACTTTCCTCCATTCTGCATCCCAACCTAATGGGGCCCCCTCCCCCTGTTCCCGAGTGTGAGACTGTTGACTGCTGACTTGAGGGTGCTGTTACAGGCCCTGGTATCTTCTCCTTTACTTGTCTTGGGTAGTGAAGTGGTCAGTGATTTCCTCAAATGGCCCTATGTGCCCTACATCTGGCAGAAATTTCTCGTTTATTTTGATCAATTAATGATACCATTCCTGAGATATTTTCTTATTTTAAAAATGGCCTTTGGTAGTGTATATATGTCCATGCCACTCTCTCACTTCGTCCCAGCTTACCCTTCTCCCTCCCCATGTCCTCAAGTCCATTCTCTATGTCCATCTTTATTCCTGTCCTGCCCCTAAGTTCTTCAGAACCTTGTTTTTTCTTTTCTTTTCTTTTTTTAGATTCCATGTATATGTGTTAGCATACGGTATTTGTTTTTCTCTTTCTGACTTACTTCACTCTGTATGACATACTCTAGGTCCATCCGCTTCACTACAAATAACTTAATTTCGTTTCTTTTTATGGCTGAGTAGTGGGAAGCAGCCGCATAGCACAGGGAGATCAGCTTGGTGTTTTGTGTCCACCTAGAAGGGTGGGATAAGGAGGGTAGGAGGGAGACACAAGAAGGAGGAGATATGGGGATATATGTATATGTATAGCTGATTCACTTTGTTATAAAGCAGAAACTAACACACCATTGTAAAGCAATTATACTCCAATAAAGATGTTAAACATTTTTTAAAAATAAAAAAATATATATATCATTAAAAAAATGGCCTTGGTCATTTTAACAGGAATTTGGGGACGAGGAGGATTAAATCCACTAGAAGTCAACAAAGTTTAATTTCAACCACACTGGGTGAGGCAGGATGGGAAGGAATGGTATACTGTGATGAGGTGGTTGTTGGTTGTTTTGATGATCATAATGTTGCTTTCTACAATTTCCAAAGCATTTCCACACACATTATTTCATTTGATTTTTACAACAGATTTGAATAGGAAAAGTAGCAATTATTACTTGTACTCTGCTAATTCATAACAACATGCTTAGAGAAGTTTACTAACTTACCCAAAAGCAGAGGACTTGTGATCCCCTCAGATCTTTTGCCTTCTAAGACTTTATTCACTCAAGCTAGGTATTTGGATACCATTCTCTCTATTTTTGCAATACTAACAAGACCTGTAATGATAGTTCCTTATTGTTTTTCTTTAAACTGACTCATTTTCTAACTTAAATAAATATATTTAACAAGAAAACTTCATATCTCCACAGTAAATAAAAAACTAGTATCACTTTCTAAAACTGAAAAGTAACTATGAAAATAGAAATAATGAGGATGAAGCAATGTCCTTACATTTTAGCTAAGTATTGGTTCTCACTGAAGTCTCTGATCCTAAGTCCTGTTCTCTTTTCATTAAAAAAGGAAATTTTAGCATGTTTTTAGAGAGGAGCTGAAGTCATATGGCATCAAACTGAATCTTTCTCCTTTATATCATCAGAAGGACTAAAAGAGAACTGGAAAAGGAATCATTTTTCCAACATGCAAATCAGTGTTATTTAATATTGTGTCCATGTGGGATTCTGTCACACATAATTTAAAAATTCTTAAGTTGTTCCCACCCGTGAGAAACACTGCAGAATACCATAGTTATATAATTAAGGAGTAAACGTGGACTATAAGTTGGGCAGTTCTGGTAGGCTACATGGGCATCAATAGCAATTGTGTTAATTGAATTCCATAAATCAATATTTGCTATTCATCTAGTCAGTAACATCTAATGAACACCTACTATGTGCTGACCATGCAAAGAAGAAGACACAATCTCATCCCTGAAGGAAGTTTGTGGTCTTACTAACATTAGCAATGGTATGAATTTCTAAGTTGTCCATTATGAGGAAAAATCATCAAACTTGCTTGAGGGTGAATCAAGGAAGGCTTCAAAATATGGTAATATCTGAGGTGGGTATTGAAGGATAAGGGTTTGTCAGCTGTAGATCTCCCAGAAGGAGTACAGCTTCTAAAAAGAAACGATGGTAGGAAAGGACATGGTTGTCTTCAGGGGTAAGTAGTTTCTTGGTTTGGCTAAAGTATAGAGCCAAAAGGGAGAAAGGTGAATGAGGTAGGGAGGTATCAGAAAAGGAGGCAGAAATGGTAGACCAAACCAGTCTGAGAAGAGATTTTTGTGCCTTGCCAGGGTGTTTGGACTAGTCCTGTAGACAGTAGGGAGCCATCCAGATTATGTAAGCAGGGGAATGACATGCTCAGACGTGCATTTTAGAGAGGTCACTTTGGTAACAGTGAGGAGAGATGAGAAAGGAGAGAGTAAGATGTCGGCACAGATGTCTTCTTGGAATACCAATATTAGCTTAAGTTATTCCATGCGAATTCTATTCATTAGCTCTCCTTGTTCAGGTAAAGAGTTTTGGCAGTCACACTCTGGCCAGAATGGATAATGCTCTGAATGGAAAGTCTGTTGCTTTGACCATGGCAGAATTTCCCTGGGATTTTTACTCTTATAGAATTGCTTCATAAAATTGGCCCAGCCCATGTGGACTCTTTCAAGGGCAACTTAGAAAAAAACAATAATGTCCATTTCACAACCAAGCAATTATTGAGGAGTTTAGCCTCCTTTTGACTTTGAATAACTTGAGTGATTAAGGACTGATTGTGTGTATTATCATTATCATTATGATTACTTTTTGCAATTCCCTCAGCTCATTGATGTACACATAAGATCCACAGAGCATGACAGGACAAGGAGATCTTCAAGATTATCTAGCCCGCTTTCATGGGAACCTGAGACATGACTCAGGTCCTTGATCACAGTAGACGCTTAGTAAAGGAGCCATAGGTATTCTGCATTAGTTGTACTGTTTTCCCCATACTATTTACGATGTGAATTAATTAACAATTTAGTTTTCCTTTAATAGTTTGTGTTATTCCTTTCTGTCTACTTTATAAAGAAATGTAATTTTAACCAAATAGATGAAAAATAGGTTCTCTCCTGGTAATGATAACATGACACACTGTGACGTGAGCTGGGCACTTAACTGAAAGTCAGAATTTAAGTCTTCACTAGGCCAATTCCTATATATGTCGACTGGGACAATTCACTTTACCTGTCTGAGACTCACCTTCCCTTTCAGTAAAATGAATGCTTAGGCTATCCAGGATGGCAGATAGCTTTACCATTATGTGCCACCTTCAGGGGCTTGGTAGTGATTGCCCAGAGTGGTGGTTCTCAACCTCATAAGAAATCTTTTCAGACATTTTTATTAGTCACCCCACACCCCATGTAATTTTAATGTCACAGATATACTGTATTTCTCTTTATGTACTGTGACCCTTTGAAAGGACACATACCATTGTAATATCTAAATATTTTTCATCTTCTTAGAACCAAGTTTTGGCCCCTTGGGTGTGTACTGTCTGGTTGAGAATGCATGGCTCAGAGGGGGTCTGCTGATAGGGATTGTGAGGTCATTGTCATGTTCAGCAGAAAAGAGGGCTGGTTAATGTCTGCCACAGGCATGGGAAAGAGGAGCAGCAGGATGTGAGCTTTGTATGGGGCTAGACACTCTGTATAAACTTTACTGCTTGAACATTCTGAGATCCCATGTTCAGTATGTATATAAGATATATCTACCTAGTTAAAAGTAATTATTTATTGTTTTTAATGATTAATGTGTTGGGTGTTGATACAACTGTCAAATCTGAAAAAAATCTAAGTAATCAGTTTAGTAGTCATAAGCAGATGGGCCATATTTGTGGAATATTTATTTGTAATCTTTAATATTTCCTGGGTAATTAAGATGTTCTCCTGAAATATGCCTACATGCCATTGCAATGCACGAGAAATTATTCACTTTTGTTCTTACAGATTTCTCAAGATATATTTTGGAGGCGGGAGTATCTGTTTCTCAGTGGGATAGCTATCAGATGATTTGTCTAAAGAACTTCCAGTGCCTGGATTAAAGCAAGCCCCTGAGCCTGATTGAGTGGGGGCTCTTTATAATGAGAATGCATGGGAATAACCCCTGTGCTTTTCTATTGGATAATTTGTTGTATTCAAATCTTGCTTTGAGTCTGGAATTATAATGATAGGGGTGGAAAGATTATCCACTCTTAAGAAGCTTGCAGTTTTATGGAGGCTCTCAGCAGAAGTATCTCATACAACCTATAAAACTATAAAATGAGGTCACAACCCTTTAACAACTGTTGCTATTGGCTTGGGCTTTGTCACCTTTGATGGCCAACATGTATCTTCCTTGAAGCATTCTCAATTGATTCTCACAGTTCCTTTGGACACTGGCTTATGTGTGTAAATAAATAGGTCCCTAGTGTAGACCTATTATGACCTCTTTGCCATGCAGTGGAGCTTCTATTGTTGCCAATCACTGCTCCATTGGGCATTGGCATCCTCAGTTGGTTATCGTGGCTAAGGAGAGGGCCTTACTTTCCTCTTTATCATTTCATTCAAATATAGAGCAAGTTCTTCTCTTAATTTATCACCACACTCTCGAGCCTAGATTATAAATTTAGAACACAACTCTATTGAATGTTGAGGATTAGAGGAGGTAAGCACAAGCAGAAAATATTCAAAAAATGCTATTTCCTGTGCCTGCTTTCAAGGACTATAGGTCCAGACGCACTCTCCCAAGGCCTCCGAATTGTCATTGCCCATCCTACCTATTTCAAAGAAACCATTTTACTTTCTCTATGGGAGTCTCCCTGACCTACAGTGTATCTCCTTTACTAGAGTTTAGACCTCAATTTATGAAGGTCCAGAGTAAGAAAAGAGTTGTATTCTCCTCCCCCCTCTCACTGACCAGTCTTGCCTGTTTAGTCCTCATATGTTGTCCTTCTCTTGAGGATAATGTACAGCAAGGACATCCATTCTTTTTAGAGGAAATTCTGCCCCTGGGCCTGTGGTCCCCAAAAGGCCATCACATCAGAATGCAATATTTCATCATCATTTCAGCAAGCTTAGGTTGTTGTTCATCATGAATAACATCATAGTGTAGTTCAAAATGGCTTAAACATAGCCAATCTAATCTCAGCCTCAGCTTAAAGCAAAAGCAGAGTCTTCCCCATTTTTCCTGAAGATTTTTAGATCTGTACTTCTGTGAAAACATTCTAGAGAACACACACACACACACACACACACACTATTCCCTAAGAACAAGCAATGGTATACAATCATAGGAAAGATGAAAACTAAAGAAATGTTTTCTCTAAAGAAGCTACAAAGTCTGCAGAGATATAGCTATGCTAAAACAAACATCTAACGTATATATCAAAGAGAATTCTTTACTTCTTAGTATAAACATTTACATTCAGATTAATGGTGACTTCATTTTTTCTCAAAGGTATATTGCTTTACATCTGGGTAAATAAAGGTCCCACTGGATTCATTTTTTAAGAACAAAGGACAAAGGATAGTGTGATCCAAAGGTAAACTCAATTCTTTAGCTCCTAGAAGATAAAAACTACTGAGAACTTTGAGCTGATTTTGTTTTTTCAGCATTAAGACTTATTTTAAAAAATCTTAGCATCCAGTTCAGTGAGAGCATCCTGTTACCTTACAGCAGGTGTTGGCAAACATTTTTTGTAAAGGGACAGAGAGTAAATATTTTAGATTTTGCAGGTCAGATAGTCTCTGTCACAACTACTCAGCTCTGCCACTACAGTGCAATAGCGGCCATAGACAAACGTAAATAAATGAGCATGGCCATGTTCTACTAAAGCTTTAGTTGGGGACACTGAAATTTGAATTTTATATAGTTTACACATATCACAAAATAGTATTATTCTTTTAATTTTTTTCAACTATTTAAAAATGTAAAACGAGTCTTAACTTGCAGGTCATATAGATGGCCAGTCAGATTTGGCCCACAGGTTTGAGTTTGCTGATCCTTGCACTAGGGCCCTGTATTATATTATAAAATTATATATCCACATTAAGTTCTGTGGTAAGTATTAAAGTAGAGGAAAACACAGAGCACTATGGGACCATGCAGAACCAATAAACCCAACTTGGAAGAATCTTTACCTTTTCAGACTTTGTATGTAAATCTAAACACATCTAATTCCTTCCAAGAGCAGCCTGGAATCTTTTGTGATTTCAGTGTGTTTCCCTTTGGAAATAGACAACTTCCTACATGTCAAAAGAAAAAAAAAAACTTGGAAACTCAAATGTGAAAGACAATTTTGATGAACTAGGCAGAAATAAGGCAGAAGTATATGGTTTAAATTGTACTTAACAGAGACATGTGTTTCGATCTTGCCATTATGAGAAATGTGACCAGTTTTCCTAATGGTTAGTGAGCACTCCTGGGGTTGGGCCCACAGAAACCTAGTTGAATGGGTATAGGTGTGTGCAAAGGGGCATTCTGAATATGGATAACTTGTGTGCATGTGTACATATGTGCATGTCATGGTGAAACAATGAACACTCATTAATCATCTGCCTTTGGTAAAATATTCTTCTTTCACTTCCACCTGTCAAAGCCCATTCTTTTATTGAAGTTTAAATCAAATGTCATGTCCTCTGAGAAACCAGCCCCAATTTCCAGCCACCCTTCCTCCTTTTCCATTCTCCTGTCAGAGTTAGTACTTTCTTTGTTCACTCTTATAAATCCAACTTGGATGATAGTTAAATCTCACAAGATTGGGGCTCTTAAGGTAAGAATAATTTATTTTCTCCTCTTTATACTATCTTTGCCTCATCTCATACTTGCTACAGGGTAGGCAATAAAAACAATTTGCTGAATGTGGCAAAATGACCTGAATGTATTAGTGACCATGGCTAAATGATAATACTTTAATTTTAAACACCACATCTGTGTTCAGAAAGGTTTTTAAAACATTTGCATGTTTCCCTGATTGAGGGGAGGGTCCCGCTTGGGCTTACAAAGGTTCATTCTCCCATACGACAGATTAAAGAGAACACTGGTTCTTGGTTGTGCTAACTGTTCTTCCCTTTGGTAGATAGTCACCAGCCTTGCGTTTTTAACAGTAACTCATGTGCATGCCTACATTCCTGCCTAGCTTGAAATATGACTCACTGGGGCTCCGGCCAAGGTGCTGTCAAACTAAGGGCCCATTTCTGTGAATGTGAATTCAAGTTTGGGGTGGGAGATGGGGAGGCAGACAGGCTTCCAATGCAGGCTTTGGATGCTGGCTGGCTAGGTGAACTTGCGGCAAGACCCTGAATCAGATACCATCAAAGGTCATCTAGTCCAACAGCTTCATTGTTTAAGTGGGAAGGCCAAGGCCTAGGGGGAATTGCCTGGCTCAAATTCACATGGCTTATTACCGTAAGAGCTGGCTTCCAACTAGCCCCTCTGTTCCCAGCCTAAGATTCTTTAAAATTACCCAGTTAATTAATCAATTAACCAAACATCACTGAGGCCTACCATGCATGCATCAGGGCTTCTGCTGGGCACTGGGGGACCCAGATGAATCAGGCATGCTCCTCGTCTTCTCAGATCCTGCATTTCAGTGGAGGCAGAGTGTAGCAGTAATGGTGCTAGCTTGGGCTTCATATAGATTTGGGTGTGAGCTGCACGTCTGCCTTTTTCTGATTGTGGGATCCAGAAAAATGAAATGCATATGTCCACCTCATAAAGCTATTGTGCAGATTTAATAAGGTAATTCATGTAAAACCCTTAACATAATGATTATTACCTAGTAAGTGCCCAATAATTTGTAGCTATTGATTATTATAATGAAGACACTCAACCCTTGGACCAATCAACTGTCTCAGTAACCTTATTTGAAAAGTACAGGATGGCAGGCAAAATATTTGGAGAAAATTGACCTCAGAAAAATAGTGCAAGATTAGCTCCCTTGCCTCCGATAAGGTTGATTCTAATCTGTCTATTGAAAAGTAAAAGGCCATTTTCTACCTTTTGCTAGAACTGAGGGTAAGAAGAGAGGGATTGCGATGATCAAACGAAAAAGAATTTCATCTGTGTGGAAACAGCTGTATTCACTGTATCCCTGGCAAGTTTAGGCTGCATGTAAATCCTGCCACATTTGCTTCTTACTTTTCACAGTAAGACATCATTTCTTTTACAAATAGAGACCAGATTCACATTACCCAGCTGACTGCCGTCCCAGCCCTGCCCTGATTTGACCACCTCTGGGGCTCCCACTTGTGTGTGTTATCTAACCCAATCCTCTTGACAACCCCTATATTATACATGAGGAAATTAAGGCTCAAAGAGGGTAAAATTCCCAGGGTCACATATTGAATTTATTTATTCAACAGATGTTTATTCAACACCAGTTACATGCCAGGCCCTGGAAGACACATTGCTGAACAAAGAGCCAAAAGATCCCTGCCTTCATAGAATTTATATTCTAGTGGTTTGTGTATGTGTGTGTTTGTGCATAAAAGAATAAACAGGTACATTAATTATATAGTACGTTAGAAGGAGATCAGTGCCATGGGAAAATGCAAATGTGAGACTGAGCAGGGATTTGAACCCAGAGCTCCTTTATACCTGACACGTTCCTAACCACTCAGCTACGTTGCCTAAGGTTCTTGGATATTCTTGTAATTATCTATTTAATTCCAGACTCCCCCTCCTAGACTGTACACTCTGGGGCAGGACCTTTCCTTAATTAGTTCCCTATCCTGGCATATAGCTCAATGCCTGGCATGGAGTCAGCATTCAATGAATGTTTGCCCGCTGTGTAAATAAGAGAGTGACCATATGATGATGCAAGAATCTACCAGAAAGCAGTAATTTCCCAGGAGACTGGCCAGTCCTGGAGGCTGAGCCCTGCCACAAATGTGTCCTGTTACCCTAGGCAGTTGTTGGAGCCCATAAAATCTGCAAAATGGGAAAAACATAATAACTATTTTTTGACTTCTGTATAGATATGTCATGAGGATTAATGAGACAGTGCATGCTCAAAGACTTCAGTTTCTTTGAAGCAAAGGACTCGTGTTTTTCTGGCAGTGTGCTCATTGTTCAAAATTCCAGCAAGAACCTGGCCTGGTACTCTCAGGAGCAATTGGTCCCAGAGAAATAAAATTTGTTTTACTGGCAAGGTTTCTAAGCAGGTTTTATGAGTTGCCTCCTTCAGGCTGTGGGCCTGTGTGAGGGTTTGCTACCATTTGGAGCAACTGTGAAAATGTATTTTCCCCCTTTGCCAAAGTGAGCTCTAAATCAGTTCAAACCCAAATTTTCTCTCCCATTGTGGGTGTTTCTCTCCCATTGTGGAAGTAAAATGCTGTTTTTTATTTGAGTGAAATCCCATTTGTTGGCTCTAAAAGGGCAGCTATTGGAATGCTTGTCAGCCAAGTGCCAAGTGTAAGTCACCAAGAATAGTGGCCTTGGATCCATGTTTCCTAGGAAAGAAGGGCTGTGCCATTGGATGGTAGAATAGAAAATGGGAAATCTCAGGAATGTCAAATAGCATGAAAACTAAGCAGGAAATTTTGGTTTAATTTTCTTTTGTTGCTGACGAGTCAGCACCCCAAACCTGTCCAGTCACTCCCACACGTAGAATGCAAAAGGAGGCCCTCTTGGTGTTTTCCTGTTCACCTGACGCTGTGTCCTTAAGCATAATGAACTCGTTTAACGAAAAGCATTGCCAAGATTATATTTGAAATTGCTAAATAGGTCAGCATTGTAGCATTTTCTTGATATGGACAATATGCATTCTCAGGAGTAGAGAGCTGTTTCCTGGTGGTGAAAATCCCCTAGTATTACTCAGCAAAAACAGGTAATAAGAGATTGGATTTCTCTGGTGTCTCTTCTCTAAAAGTTCAAAGGTCTTTCTTCTATTGGATTGGCCCAAAAGTTCGTTCGGGTTTTCCATTTGGAAACCCTATACTTTACCCTGGTCACCTCTATACCTCTGTTGTGAAGGCAGAAGCAGGTGTTTTGGAGAAAGGAAAGCTGAGGCACATTTTATTGAGTTGACCCACTTCATGTTGATATTGCTTGGCTCAATCAAGTTCAAGTCTCCTGCCTGATACAACAGCAATCAACCTAGACTAGGCATTGAAGACCTATTATATACCAAGTGGGCTCATGCTAGACACTATATATATGGTAGCTTATTTGATAAACACTATTATTGCTGTTTGCTAGTTTAAATACGTTATCCAAATTGACAAGTAATTTGTCATGCCATTACTTACATCCAAGTTCAGTGTCTTTGTCTACATCAAGATGCCTCCTTTTACCAATAGAAAAATAGAGTTGGCTCTGATTCTGATAGAGCTATATTGTTGCCTAGGCCTGGGTTGAAATATGGGTACCTCAGGCAGCTAATTTGGCATTTGTTCATATCAATATTTAAAATATATATTCTCACCATTTATTTTCGTGAGAGAGGAGAGAAATTGATTTTCTATTAAATTAAATTCCTTTCCCTTTATGCTTAAATTTAAAATGAGTAATTCACTACATGCATTGATGCTAATATAACATTTTAATGTATTTGGCATAGCCATCCAATTCAGTTTTTCCATCACTTATAATTGGATAGTATAAGTCACTCACGCTCAGAAGGGTAAAGGTAACTTCCAAGAATATAGTTGCACCGTCTCATTCGAAAGGAGTTTAAAAATTGCTTTTCCCCACTTTTCTGTTTCTCATTCTCATTCTCTCTTCAGCTTTTTTGTATGATTTACTGAACCAAATGGCTTCTTTGGAAGCCTATTAAAGGGATTAAAATTTAAATATTACACAAAATCACTTGTTGCCAATAAATGGCATGACCCCAGGTATGATTTGGTTTCAGATTTTCCTCTGGTTTCCAGGAACAAACGATTGGCTGATATCAGGCTTGGTGGCCTGGCACTTATTGCCCTGAGCAACCTCCATCATAAAACTAATCAACAGAGATAGGGTGACCCCAGTGAGCAGTGGATGTAAACTTCCTAATTGAGGGTGCTCTCTATTTCAGTGAGAGTAGAACCAAGTTCAATTTTACCAGTTATGTAAGTGGAAACCTGAGGTAACTGCCAGTGGTTTTTGATTTATTCCCATGACATTTAAAATTTTGTGGTAAAGACTTCTGTTTGTATCCTTAGTCTCATCTTCTCTCCTTCATGAGCACCAAGGAAGACTTCACATTCCAGTCTTCTTGAAGTGAGATAGATTATTGTCTAATTCTGGCCAATGAACATTGAGTGGAAATGATACATGTCATTTCTGGCTAACGAGTTTAAAAGCAAGGGTGAGTCCCCTGCCCTCTCCCTTCCCTGACAGGGCTGAACCCTGAAGCCATGTTTTAAGATGATAGTGTCACAACCTGATCGCTCACTCCACTGCCAGGCTGGGTCCTGAATGACTAGATGGAGCTGAACCTTCTACTGACCTGCATTAGACATGTGTCAATACCAAGAAAGAAACCTTTGTAGTGCTGTATCCCTGAGATTTGGGGAATCTATTTGGCATCCTGACTAATACAGTTGGTGTCCTGGGCAGCTACCTGGCTGGCCCACTCCTTCCTCTGATTGGATTTTATATCTCTTTTATGACTTAATCCCATGTTCCTCTGTTCTTTATTTATAAAGCAAAGGTGCTTCATGGACAGTCCAGGTTTGGCTTGACTTTTACTGAACTCTCCAGAGGGATACTTCATGAATTCTGGGCTGATGAGTGCTGCCAACAAGCCATACAATACTCATTTGGGGCTTTCAGGATAGGAAGCAGAGGGGGAAGTAAAGGTTGAAAAAAGGAGCAAGAAGAGGAGAGAATAGGACACTGGGAATAATGAATGTTCTAAAATGATTAGAATTGGGGAAAAAAGTTACAAAGAGGACTAAAGTCTTCTTCCATTGTGGTCATTCATAGAATCAATCAATGATGCCCTCATTGATTCACTCTTATCTCCCTGCTAAAGTCATTTGCCCAGTATATACACAGTACGATTTGTTCTAGGCCAGATCCTGAGCTACAGAGAGAGGAAGGACACATGCCTTGGCCTTCAGTAGCTGATATTTTGGTAGGGGAAGCATTCACAGAAAAGGGCATTTGCAGTTCATGGAAGCAGGAAAGCAATATAGAACTTGCAGATGCCACTGCGAGTGGGAGTGAGGGACTTCAGGGTGGAGAGAAAGTTGCTGCCAGGGCAGTAATGTCTTTAGGGACTGACCCAAGGCTTTGAGGTCCAAGAACATTATCTCATCAATGTCCCTAGACCTTAGCAAGCTCACTTTCATGCTGAGTGAATTCTTCCTTTCACAGTAGTGATGTAGAAACTGAATGTCAATGCCTGAATTTGTAAGATAGAAAGGTACGTTCCAGACACTGTATCAAAGAAGTAACAATAAAAATTTATCACTAATGATAACTGCCAGTGTATCGAGGGCTAAGTGCAAAACATTGTGCACTACCTGTGCATTATGTCATGTATTCCCAAAACCATCTCATAATGTTGGTGTTTATCTCTTTGCTATAATTTCAGAGACAAGGAAACTGGGTCTCCAAGAGATTATGTTAGTTGTCTAAGGTCTCTAAGAAAATGGTTGTGTTGGGTTTTGAATACTGTGGAGTTTGGTACCATAGGCCACACTTCTTCACATTATGTTGTACTGCCAGCCTAGCAAGGAGAGGAAATTAATCCTTTAAGTACCTTGATGAACATGGAAGCAAAATAAATGGAATTGGGTGGCAGGGATCCCTGCTCCATGATAGAACCTCCTCTTCAGTAACCAGAGGGCTGTTATCACTTAGGGTCAGTGTTGGCTACCCAGACAGGGCTGCACAAGCTCTGAGAAGTTATTCTTTTAGGATTATTTTTCTAGACTAGCACATGTCCTCCAGATATGAGCACTTGTTCAGAGAATAGAGTGTCAGAATGTTAACTTCTAACTCTGACAAATGGAACTGTAATAATTATACTTTACTGACAGAACCAAGGCTATATAATACTGCTTGAAGTCCTTTTGAATTACAAAAGCATACAGACCCTCTCCCTTCTCTTCATTAGCTTCTCTTCCACAAGGATTTCTTACCATGGATTGGTTTACATCTTTCTCCATCATTGCATGGTTGTGTTCTGCTCCCCCTGCTTTGAGTTGGAAGGTAAGTCAAATTGGCTTGGAAGATGACGGTTTCTTCATGTTGTGGAGACTCCCTTGGTTCAATTTTTCAGGGACAACCGGCTCTAAATGAGAACTCCTCTACATAGACCACAGTGCATAGAGCCGAAGCAGTCCATGGTAACATGAGAAGGAACTCAGAGGGGTTCCACAGCGGGAGCTGCACCTGGGATGGGCGATGTGGCTGGACTTGGAAAGTTGAGCAAAAATTTTCCAGGAAGAGAAGATGGAAAAGACATTCCTCAGGAGGAGGGGATGGCATGCACAAAGCATGGAAGCCTGGAGAATGACCTGAGTGTTCAGGGCAATAGTTAGCAGGTTCATGTGGCTGGAAGTCAGGATGCCTGTGGAGACTAGAAGCTTCTGGAGGCCAGAGGCTGTTCTCTCTGCATATCTAGCAAAAGCTAAACCAGAGTGGATGCTCAATCATAATTTGTTGCATGAACGCTTTGGTGGTTGAACAAATGAAGGAAAAAAAGAAATGGGAAGACCTATGCCCTTCCCTAAATCCCTTACTTTAATCACTACCCTATTAGATCTTAATGAGAGTGGGGCCACCAATGTCGCTCTTTGCTCTTCATCTGTGGACTTTAGACCTATCCTTAACTGAAAAGGACCTTTTCCTTCACTTTCTCTCCTTTTTGTAGTTATTTCTGTTTATAATTTTAACATAATCCATCTGCCTTTATTTCTCTTAGTTTCTTTGTTTCTCTAAGCAGTATCTAGTTTTAGTAGAGAAAGATCTAGATTTGTAGTTGGAAGCCTTGGGTTCTAATCCAAAGTTTACTCTTCCTGGCTGGGTAAACTTTTGCAACTCACTTGATCATTTGATGTCTCAATTTCATCATTTATAAAATGTGAATAATAATGCTTGCCTCGTAGGAATGTTATAAGGCTCAAATGTACCATGCTAGTGTTTCTTATTGTATGGTCTGCAGATTTTTGATAGAAAATGAATGAAACATCCATCTTGTGGCTCTGTGAGTGTGGAAAGTTTAGATTGGGCAAAATATATACAATTCTCACACCTTTAATATGTTAAAATATATTATGATCACCAAAAGGGGAGGATGGTGGGTAGAGTGTATAAAATGCAATGTTTTGGTGGCAGGTGCTTTTTATTGCCTACTTGATACCCTTTCCCATTTTCTTCTTTGCTGTAAGAACCCCTACTTCTGGTATCAAATACACCCAGCTCCTTTGCAGCTGGTCTTTGGCAGTTCAGGGCTTGGTACTACAACTCTTACTGTTATCTCTGCTCGTGCAGACTGCAGATAGGAGGTGATGTTTGAGTGGGGCCTTGTGGGATGAGTAGGAGCTTCCATGAAACACAGAAGTGGAGGTAGGGAGCTCTGTGCAGAAGGCACAAGGCCCAAAACAGCTCGTGTGTGAGAAGGGCCCAAGCTTACTCAGACCTGTGTCCTGGGTCTGAGTAATAGAGCATTGTGAAAGCAAGGGGTTAGTGGGAAACAACATAAATCATTAGCTTCCTCTTCTCCAGTGACATTATTATTTGCTCACAAGATCATGCTCTGTGACCTCCCTCTATTATAACTGTGTGCTGTGTTTGGGAAACAGGGCTTTCCCCAGGTCAACTTCAGACATGCTCTAATTCTCCTTGCTCAAATGCACAGGGAGCAACTGGGAGGAGCAGCTCTCCAACAATAGTGAAGGTGTTCTTTGGTCTTGACTCTACCACTCAGACACTCTTAGGTGCTGCCCCTGGGAGGTGGGGTGAGTATCTCCTAGTGGAATAGGGCACTGTGAGCTCAAGCCTGATGTTAGCAGCAGCAACCACCACGTCCATGGCCTTTTGTCCCTGTGCCTAAAGGTGGACAGCTTTATAGAAAAATATTAACACAGCAAGCAGGTGGGGATGACAAGGGCTCCCGAGAGACAAGTGCAAAGGCAAGATTATGCCAAACAGACCCCAGAGGCTACTGACACCTGGGTTGAAAAGGAAAGGTGAACTTGGGCACTCTAGAGCAAACTAAAGGAGATTCACTCTGCTTCTGCAGGTACACCCTTGGACTTCAATCATCAAATCTATTTCAGAGGGAATTTGTCCCACTCCACCCAATCTGAGTCAGGTGTCCTCCTCTGGGCTAACCCATACCTCAGCCCATGTTGTAGCAGACACCTGCCCTGTTCTGCTGCTCCCTTCACAAGGCTGTGGGCTAGGGCCCTCTTCACACTGAGGACTCATGCCTCAGTTTCCCCAGTACCTCATAAAAGAAGTGCCCAATGAATGAAGGAATGCATTTATTCTAAACATTTCAGCAGCATTCAGGCCCAGTTTCCTAGGTTTAGTATCATCATCACCACTCTCCACACTCCTTTATTAATTAAAATGACTACAATTTTAATTTTTAATCTATGACTAGCTATCATATTGAAAAGACCAGTTCCACCCCAATGTTCATTACAGCACTATTTACAATAGCCAAGACATGGAAGGCAACCTAAATGTCCATTGACCGAGGAATGGATAAAGAAGATGTGGTACATATACACAATGGAATATTAGCCCTAAAAGAATTAAATACTACCATTTGCAGCAACATGATGGGCCTAGAGATTATCATACTAAGTGAAGTAATTCAGACAAAGACAAATATCATATCATATCACTTATATGTGGAATCTAAAAAACATGATACAAATGAACTTATTTACAAAACAGAAACAGACTCACAGACTTCGAAAACAAATGTATGATTGCCAAAGGGAAAAGGTGGGGGGGAGGGATAAATTAGGAGTCTGGGATTAACATATACACACTACTATATATAATATAGATTATCAATAAGGATCTACTGTATAGCACAGGGAACTCTACTCAATATTCTGTAATAATATATATGAGAAAGAATCTGAAAAAGAATCGATATATGTATATATATAACTGAATCACTTTGCTGTACACCTGAAACTAACACAAAATTGTAAATCAACTGTACTCCAATATAAAATAAAAATTAAAAAAAGACCAGTTCCTTCACTACTTATAATAAGCCAAGTGTCACCCCACTGTTTATGTCTGTCATGCCCTGCATTGGAGAAGGTGTACAGTTGACAAAGGCATTTCACACACAGGGTTCCAAAGTGGTTCTCATAATATCCTTAGTCCAAGAAGAAGCTGTCATTCTGTTCGTAGGCAAGGCACCTGAGGCTTAGGGAGACTAGTGGCCTCCCCTGCTCAACACTATGGGTGTGTGGACGGCCGAAACTTGATTGCCCCTTCTCCTAAGGCCCCGCTCAGTAGGCCTTCTGCTCCATTTGCTGCCTCACCCAAGTCAAGGGTGGTTATTATACATTTATTCCTTTAATAATAAAGGTGACTAATCACCAATTTTCTCTGTCTTGATGGTTTGAATCCTTTAACAGGCAAATAAGCAGAAATGCACCAAAAGGAAAATTATTGCTCTTCTTTAAACTAAAAAGGAAGTAATTATTATAATAATGGTGATGATGTGGTCAGGCTCTCTTCCATTCCCTCAGCAGTGTTTGATGCCTCACTGTTTATACATCTTCAGATGTTCTTCCTAAGTCTTCCCATGTGAAGTAATGCTGCTTACAGCCTTGGAATCTCAGTGAGAGAATATGGTTTGAAAATAAAATTTAAAAGTATTTTCTTCTCAAAATTTAGAAGATTGGGAGGTGGGAAAGATCAAATACTTGAGTAAACAAGGCAGAGCAAAACAGTTAAACACATTATAATCTTGGGATTTTTTTTTCTTTTTGACATTTGTCACATTCCTCATTTCATGTTCATGCTTGTTACTGAACATTATTGCCTCTGAATGTCCTGATCACATGCTGAAACCAACCTGACCATCCAGCATGAAATTTTTACCTAGGATTCAAGAGATGAGGTGAACCCTGTTTCAGATCTCCGTGCCAATTTCTGCACTGGCTTTGGGGTAACAAATCTGGAAGCAGAAGTTAACAAACTGCTTTCCATTTTTACTCCCCTAAAGGATTAGCCCCTGCCTTCATCCCGAGGGGCCTTAATGTGAAGCTTTAGAGATTGCTTCTGATGCTATTTTCTATGTGCTATTTTCTGGGTGAAACCAGGGGTAAGCACTTTCGAAGACCCATAAAAGCCGTGTAGAGTCCTCCCATTCCTCAGGACTCTGAACTGTCAGCTGCTAAGGAATATGCAATTTGAAGTCATTTCTACTCCCAAGCCTGACTTCCCTTCAAGGAGAGGAGAAAGAAGTCCTCTTGGGCCCATGTTGGCGACCAAGCTTGGGAGCGATAAGGCTCCTCTTCCCTCAGGTAGCCTCCTGTGGATGGAGAACCTGAACCCCACCGTGAAGCTGAAGCTGGCAGTCACTCTCCAGACCTCCCTGGCAGTTCAAGGGATCCATCAGCTGCCGAGCATGGTGTGCCATGGGAACCCTCCCAGCAGCTTTGATCCCAAACCATGTGTGTTTTTGAATTGGCTTGCAGTGGAAGGAGCGTAATAATATCAATGAGGCCCAAAGCACCCAGGGAAATGGGAATCCTTTGTCTCTTGGAGCCAAGGGCAAGGAACCTCAGGGCTCAGAGAAGCCTTGATGGCTCTCCATTCCATCCTCCCATGGCCCACCATGTGGCATCTGGCTTGCACACCTCTATAGGTAAGGATTGCTCTGCTTGATCCCTCCCTTCTCACTCATCCCACCCTATCCCATCCAGAAGCAGTCTGACTCTCTGAAAGTTCTCCATTCAATTCAACAAAATCCAACAAACCTGTACTGTGTACTCCAGGCCAGGCACCGTGTTAAGCACTGGGGATGTGGCAGTGAACTCCCAAGCTATCTACCCCTAAGTGTCCCAGACGCAACCCTCCTACTTCTTCCTCCCTTCTACAGCTGTGCTCATATTTGAAAACAGGGATCATGTCCACAGGTTCTAGTCTTCTTTGCTGCAGACTTAACATCCTGTGTCCTGTGCTTCTCTCATGTTCCTCTTTGTCTATATCCTCCTGAAATTTGCATCTAGAAGGGAACACATATGGCTGGCCTAGGATCGAAGGGGTGTTACTGGACTTTATAATATGGCCCTACAGCAAGATGGTGCCTTAGCCAGTCATATCTCAGAATGTGGATCACAGTATTGATTATAGATGGAACTGAATTTGGGATACATATGAGAAATATCAGAAAGAAATCTCTACCCTCTCCCACCAGTCTGACACCCAGTTATTCCCAACTCCTTTGATACCTTTTTTTTTTAAACATCTTTATTGAAGTATAATTGCTTTACAATGGTGTGTTAGTTAATTGACTTAATAGAAAAGTCAGTGATCAGTCTCCAGGTGCTTTTTGAGCATGCTCTGGGTTCCTACTGGGAACCTCTCCCCAGGCAAGAATCACAGAGTTATAAATTTCTATACTTTAGGCCCCAAAGTATAGAAATTCTATTCACAATGTTCCCCAGTCTGCTTTGCCCTAGAATCTACTCTGTCTTCCTGATAAGTACCTCCTATGTGCATGCAGGGCTGGGGCTGGGGGGAGGCGTTAAAGGAGTAGTTTCGCTCCATCCCTCTCTCCATATAGAGCAATTCTGAGCGCTTGGACGCTCCTGCCCTTCCTGACTGCAACCATACCATGGATTCACTGGACTATTGGCTCTGCTCTGTGACCTCCTGCTTCTGAAAAGGAGGTGATTCTTTCTGACCCTTTCCTCTGCCTCAGGTGGTCTGGCAGGGAGCAGGAGAGTGTGTGGGGGGTGGTAGCAAGGCTCCATGTCTGATTCCTCCCAAGCACTCAGTATAGTGCTCAGCACACAGTAGGTGCTCAGTAAATTTTTACTGAATGAATGAATGAGTGAATGAATGAGTATTAAGTAACTGATGTTACCCTGAGGAAGCTGTATTCTCTCTCAGGTCTCTCTGGGTACTCTTTTATCTTCTGATGGGGACCAAGTGTTAGAGGAGAGCCCTTCTTCCTCAGCAGGGAAGGGGAAGTGAGCAGTTTTGAATACCTGGTATGTGCCAGGAACTTTACATATATTACCTCAGGAAGTCCTCATAGGAACCCTTTGAAGCAGGTATGACTGTCTTCATTTTAAAGATGAGGAAACTGAGGTTCTGATTGGTAAATCACTTGCTCAAGGACAATAAAGCCAATAAGTAGCATGATAGGACTTAGAATACCTCAGTCTGTCTGGCTTCAAAGACTTGGTTGTCTTTACACTGCACCAAATTGACCTCTTGATAGGGTTGTGGTGAGAACTGGTCAGGCTTCTGCATCAGGCCCACAGCCTATCAACAGTTTTCCCCAAGACACACACCTGAGTAGGCCCTTGGTGTCTGGCCCTTAGCACCCACCTCATACCAGGTCATCTTCTTGGGCCATCTACAACATGTGGAGGCCTGAGAGCTGCTGCTTACCGTGGTCTGGGCAGAAGATCATATCCTAGTCTACAGGGTGTTCATCTTGATTTCCCAGACTGGCTGGTGACCATGTGAACGTAAATAGGAATAGTCCCCTGGAGAGGCCTATCCTTCTGTAACGTAGAAGGCAGGCAGAGCATCTTCTGAATGTCCCCAAGAACATTTGTCTTTTCCAACTGAATGATCTGGAGATGCTGCTTGCCTTTCTCATTTCCTCACTCCAGAGTGATTTGAAGGTCAAAAAGTTCTAGAAACATATTGGCCCAGTTTATCTGTGTGGGCTCAGGCCTCTTTGTGCTGAGATTCCTGGGGCCTCTGGGAGAGTTTCAGCATTGAATCCTAGGAGTATGGCCTGCAGGACCCAAGCAGACTTGAGTTCAAATGCTCCAGAGTGATGCTAGGACCAGTGCTTACTAGCTGCCTCAATTTCCTTTTCTGAAAACTAGGGGTAAAGATGCCTATTGGAGTATTGGAGTATATTAGATGCTAAATAGATATCATTATTTGTGTTGATGTTGAATTGGAGCTAGAAGGTCCTTTAGATGTCAGCCTGTAATTCGACTGAACTGTTTTCCAACTCACCTTTATATAGTATTTTTTTTACAATCGAAGGTGGGTATTTTTGGTATTACTATTATTTATATACATTATGGGAACACAAAATCTTAAAAGAGGTTCAGTGAGTTACTCACCATCTTTCTTTTAGTGCCCTTGAGCAAGTTATCATCTCTGTGCCTCAGTATCCTCATTTATAAAAATGGGATAATTCCCCTCATGGAGTTAGTTTTAAGGATTAATTGAGTTAACACTGTAAAGCATTTGGAATAGGCATAGAGTGAGCACTCAGTTGAGCCTTGATTGGAAGGACACATGACCAGCGAGCAGAGGACTGGGACTCAAAGCCAGTTTGGATTCCACACACCACCCACTTTCTGCTTCCCTGGACCATCCCTCACCCAAATGCTACTTTCTTTTTTGTTTGTTTTTTAGAATTTGCCTTTTATTGATATATTTGTTTAACATCTTTATTGGAGTATAATTGCTTTACAATGGTGTGTTAGTTTCTGCTTTATAACAAAGTGAATCAGTTATACATATACATATGTTCCCATATCTCTTCCCTCTTTCATCTCCCTCCCTCCCTCCCTCCCTATCCCACCCCTCTAGGTGGTCACAAAGCACCAAACTTTCAAAATGAAAGACTTTGGTACGTTCCAGCCACAGCATGCCTCCTATTATTCACCTCCCCAACCCCTGTCTCTCCACCTCTGCCCCTCCCCCAACCTCCTACTTTATTTGTTTTTAATAGATGAGGAAATCCAGAAAGGTTAGGCAACTAAGTCTTAACATAGTTTGTGGCAACCCAGGATTACCATTGGGCTCCTGACCTCTAGACTGTTACTCTTTTAGTGAACCCAATATCTAAAAATTAGGAAAAGAATGAGATACACCCACACACGGAGTGAAATAGCATATCTTGAATTTCATTCCTGTCTCCAACTAACACTCATAACTCTCGTGATCAGTAATTCATTCCAACAGTTATGATTTCTCCACGTGTCATTCAGCATATATTAATAGTGGCAAGTAAACAGGGTTTTGGAGTCTCCATGGGAAAAGCACTTCCTTAGAAGTTCTGAATGACTGAGCTGCCGCACATGCTTCTCCTGGATAGTGCCTGGAATTCTGGATTACATTTGTTCAGTTCCACATTCCCTTTTCCACCTCCCCAAGGGTAGGACAAGTGCAGGCTGGGTTGGTGAGATCTGCGTGTCAGATAGAGGGAAGATGGTCCCAGTGGCTCTCTGGAGGGTATGCTGAAGAGGGCTGGCTCATTTGCTGGAATTCCCAAATAAAAACACACAAAAAAACCTATCATCACATTGGTATAGAGTTCTTACTTTTCAAGTTGGAGTTCCTGGAGCCTGTTTCCTCCTGCTGCAGCACACAGTGTTTCTGTGAGTGGGAACTCCTAGTGCCAAGAGAAGATATATGGATAAGCTTGGGGAGTAACTTTGGCATTCAAGGTGACCCTGTAGCATTTAACCTTAGCCTACCTTTGCAATTTACCTTGCATGACATTCCTTCATGCACCCTGTCTTCCAGCCAAGGTGAACGGCTCATCTTGTCCATGCCTTGGTGGCCTCCCTGCCTTTGCCCAGACAGGCCTCTTTCTCTGGAATATCTTCTTGGAATGCCTGAACTCTTCATCTCTACTAGCCTGATCCTACCTAGTCTTCAAGATGTAGCTCACATGCTGCCTCCTGACATCCTGTCTGATCTCTGGAAGTGATGCTTCTTCTTCCAGCCACTCAAAGGCTTGTGTCATTATTCATTCAGCAAATATTTATTGAGTCCCTCCCTTGAACCAGGTACTATTCTAGGTATTTCAGGTACTTCAGTGAACAAAGATCCCTGACTTTGGAGAGTTTACCTTCTGGTATTTCGCTTAATTTATTGCTAATGCTGGATAGATGTAGGCCTCCTGACAGACATTATGCCACCCAAGGTCAAATTGATGTCATGTCTGATACCTCTATGTATCCTTTCAATGGCTTCTTATTGCTCTTGGTATAAGCACATAAGTGCTGAGCATTTCTACTTGACCTTCTTTGGATCCAGGCTCACTTCATCTTATTTTCCTTCTAGTATTCTCTATTCCTGCTTTCTTTCGGTCTCCTCTACTTACTCTGCTGCAGTGCCTTTACACATGCTTTCCTTCTGAATGGAATGCTCTTCCCTCTCCTCTCTACTTAGTTACCTTCAAATCTCAGTTGAAACATTATTTCCTGAGGAGAGCTTCCTTGGTCTCCCTGACTAAATTAAATACCTTGACACTTTAGGATATCATACCAATCACTTATCACATTTGTCAGTTTACTTGTATCCATGACTATTTCACTCAATTCTGTCTCCCATTTCAGATGGTAACTCACAGGCAGAAGTGGTGCCTATTTTTGTTTATCATTTGCAGCCCAGCACCTAGTAAGGGAGTCAATAAGTATTTGTTGAATGAATCAATGAATGAATATCCCCTAGATATCATATATGCCGAATTATTCACGATGTGCTCACACAATAGATAGTGCATTGCACTTCTGTCCACAATGGGCTCAGCTGTAAGTGCTCTGTTCTTGCCTATACATTTTTGGTTGTTTGAACATCTGTCCTAATCTGAGTTTCAGAAAACATAGCCACCCTGACTGTAACAATGCTCTGTGCATAGAGAAGGTGCTCAATATATTTTTATGATTGCTAATTAAATAAATAAATGAATTCAAAGTTTGGTAGAATGAGGAGGTTAATGGGAGTGAGAATCACATATTAGAGGAAATTTTCTTGTAGCTAAACCTGACAGTAGTATGTCTGTTAAGATATGGATGCACACATTTCAGAAAGGCTCATCAAAGGCGATCCAGGCCGGCTAGAGGTCTGTTTATATTGTGTCAACAATGGATAAGGTGGATCTTCCTAGAATTGCCACTTGAGGCATACAGTTTTACCTAAAGACCTTGCAGTCAGTGTAGAAGACTAGTCAAAGTGGAAGATAAAGTTTTGTTTTATGTGAGAGGAAAAAGTAGCATTGGGTAGTAATTCTTTCCTCTTTTGCTATTTGCTCTCTTAAAATAAATCAATAATAATATCTTAAGTTCACAGAATAAGGGAAAACAGTTGTCAGTTTTTACAAAGCAAGTTCACATCTAGTAGCTTATTTTTATTATTATAATATTCCAGCGAGAGTGATATCATTGTTACCATTTTTTTTTTAACAGATGAGGAAATTGAGACTCGGAAATCTATTCCCAAGGACATGTGGCTGTTGTGTCAGCCAGGATTGTCTAGGTTATGTTATGGTAACAAGAATTCCAAAACCCCTGAGTGTGACAAAGGTTTGTTTTCTTGCTCATGCTGTTTGTTTATTGTGTGTTGGCTAGGGGGCTCTTCACCATGCCTCATTCAAACATACAATGTTTTCTCCTACTTCTGTGCCTTTCCACATGCTATTCCCTTTACCTGTTATCCTCTTCCTTACTATCTGGTAAACTTTTACTTGTTCTTCAAGAATTAGATGAAGCGTCACATTTTCTTTTCTTTTTTAATAGCTGACAAATAGAAGGTTTATGTTTATTAGAACATTATGTTACCCCATTGTCTATACATCAGGAAGTAGATACATCTCCTTTCTCTCTTCTTTACAGAGTCAAGCAATATATGTTAGCAAGATACCAAGACACCAGTGGCAAAATCTTGGGGAAATCTTGGTTCCTAATGCAGGAGTGTATGTAAACAAAAAGATGAACAGAAATCTATCAGCTGCCATTGGTCAAATAGCTGAAAAGATTGCACTGCAACACAACAGACATCCCTAAATTCCTTAGCCTGATTAGTATTAGCTAACCAGGGTGCCTTAGATTTTCTACTGGCTAAATAAGTAGGTATTTGTGCTATTATTGCCCAACACTTATGGGTTATTTTTTTAATTTAATTTTTATTTTACATTGGAATATAGTTGATTTACAATGTTGTATTAGTTTCAGGTGTACAGCAAAGTGATTCAGTAATACATATACATATATCCATTCTTTTTCAGATTATTTTCCCATATAGGTTATTATAGAATATTCAGTAGAGTTCCCTGGGCTATACAGTAGGTCCTGCTGATTATCGATTTTATATATAGTAGTGTGTATATGTTAATCCCAAACTCCTAATTTATCCCCTCCCCCCATTTCCCCTTTGGTAACTGTAAGTGTGTTTTTGGAGTCTGTGAGTCTGTTTCTGTTTGGTAAATAATTTCATTTGTATACTTTTTTCTTGAAAACCTTCACTGAATTGGGCTGAAATGGTTTTGAGCCTGACAGAATTGGGCTGAAATGGTTTTGAGCCTGACATTCACACAGTTCTCTGGACTTAACGCCATCAGATTATCCTGCCATTGATGGTTTACTTGACCATCAACTTTGTGCTACAAAGTAGACTTTGTGCCTCTTGAAGGATAGTACTGTGCCTTGGTTATTTCTCCATTCTTAGTGACATTCATGAAGCCTGACTCCAAACAAGTGCTAATTGAATGAAGAATGACTTAAGCATGGTTGAGAGTTTAGCTTGAGAGAAAGTTGAGAATGATGGGCTGTCCACTATACTCATATATACTGCAGTTCCAGTATGGTGTTTAATTTTGAGAAACTGGACCCTGTGAGGCATGCCAATTTGATTTACCTGTAAATTGTATTCCAGAGTAGTTGAGCCGTATTAAGCTATTGATCAAGATGTTTAAGATTGACTTTTAAACCCTGATGAAAACCTACCAAGTACAACTGTTTTTTAGACTAATTCATACAAAGCTTCTTGCTCCTGGCAATAATAGATCATCAAAACTAACCACGTCTCAAGACCATTCCGTCTAAATAAATTCGAGTAAAATTTAACCTTTCAGTTTTCTCAAAAGTTAGTTGCATCTTTTTTGTTGCTTTTGGATAGCTCGATACATTGTTGTTTTTCTTTTCTGTCATAGCTCTGGACTTTGACAGGTCATTGTTTATAATTTGGCAGGTCTCTTTGGAAATACACGTGTTGACTGATTAATTACAAAGGTTTAAAGTATGAACCTTCAGTAAATGGGGAGCAGTGATTTTTTTTAAATGAGTTTTCTCATTACATCCCATTAGCATCATACTCAGAGTGCAGTAGTTGTTAGAAAAACAATGGGCACATGTTCCAGGCTCTCTCCAAAACTGGTGTGGGCATTTCAACTTTAGGGGACTGTGTGTGATTTCAGTAGGGCACTGCAGATATGGTGAAGCTAGATATTCCTATGTGGGCACACCCAGAATATGAACGTGGTCAGAAAAACAGTCCTTCCTTTTTGAACACCAGACTGAACCAGAGCCTGGGGTGCTAAGAGCATCTGTGATGCTTAGAGGTCCTCTGGTTCATTCTCAGGTTGCAGAAGTAGGAGAATGACTCTGGTTTTGGAGTCAAAACACTGGAGCCCACAGCCCCCCTTTTCCTGCTTGTTTTGTCAAAGATTGATCACACAAGAGTTGTCTTTGATTTCTTGCTGGCCAGCGCCTTTGGCTCAGGGTTTAATAGGCTGAGGATGCTTGTAGGGGGGAATCGTTTTCGACTGAAGTGAATTTTGCCATGCAAATGTTCCTGGTGCATGGTCCTCTGTGATCCTGTGCAAGTTGCTTAAATTCTCTTAGACATGGTCTCCTTGTTTGTTAAAAGGAAGAGGATAACATTAACCTTACAGGAAGTGGCATCTGTAATGTGTCTGGCCATACTGGTGTTCACTAATGGTCAGTTCCTTTTGCAGTCTTTCCCTAGTGTTTGGGGTGGAAGAGACTGATTTAATTACACTTCCTCTCTTCTCTGCAACTCTCAGTGCACACGAAGCCATTCATGAAAGGGAGAGGAGAGGCCATCTGGGTCAACCCCAGCACCTAGTATGTGAATCTGGGTGGGGTGCTATGTTTTGTGTCTCCAAAGGTTGACATGTTATGGTTAAGAATACTTACACTGAATGCTGGATAGCTGAAATGTTGACTGACATTGGGAAACTAAAAAAAAGTTTAATTTTATTTGCTTTTGTTATTGGCATTGTGATTCCTGATTCCACTAAAAACCAAAATTAGAGATTTCATGGTACTACTGTAAAGAGACTTTTGAAGGTATTTTTGGTTAGCGAAACCACAGAGTACAGGAACTATCCTAAGGACTTTTTTTCCCTTGTGATATTGGAAGGTAGATTTTTATAAGGGATATTCATCCAAATGCCTGTCTGGCTCTTTCCAAATGTTCCAGCTTATCATGGCTTCAGTCATCCTCTGGCATTTTCTTCCATCAATATAAATTGAAAGCTTAACGTGCAAAGGAAAGAAAAAAAATAATAACCCAAGTTCTAGGACCATCTAAAATATCTGAATATTTCTTGCTTCAAATAGCAGGGAAAAAATAAGGTTATTTCTTTCTCTGTTCAGCTTCAATCTAAAGAGATCATGTTCAGGTCAGGATTTTTGATATTTCCCAGACTTTCCTATAGTTCTTGAATACATCTTAGAGCATAAAGCACTGGAAATTTCTGTATGAAATATTTATAAAAACATTTTTTTCCTTATAGTTGATTTCTACTCTCATAGCGTTGTGGTTGGAAAAGATGCTTGATATGATTTCAATTTTCTTAAACTTACCAAGACTTGTTTTGTGGCCTAGCATGTGATCTGTCCTGGAGAATCTTCCATGTATGCTTGAAAAGAATGTGTATTTCTACTCCTTTCAGATGGAATGCTCTCTATATATTAATTAAGTCCATTTGTGCTAATGTGTCATTTAAATCCTATGTTTTCTTATTGATTTTCTGTCTGGATGATCTGTCCATTGATGTTAGTGGGGTGTTAAAGTCCCCTACTATTATTGTGTTACTGTCAGGTTCTCCTTTTATGTCTGTTAATATTTGCAAAATACACAAACACATGTAGGCTAAACAATATGCTGCTAAACAAAAAATGGATCACTGAAGAAATCAAAAAGGAAAGAAAAAAAATCTAGAGACAAATGAAAATGAAAATACAATGATCCAAAAACTGTGGGATGCAGCAAAAACAGTTCTAAAAGGGAAATTTATAGTGATACAAGCTTACCTCAGGAAACAAGAAAAATCTCAAATAAACAACCTAACCTTACACCTAAAGCAACTAGAGAAAGAAGAATAAACAAAGCCCAAAGTTAGTAGAAGGAAAGACATCATAAAGATCAGAGCAGAAATAAACGAGAGACTAAAAAAAACAATAGAAAAGATCATTGAAGCTAAAAGCAAGTTCTTTGAAAAGATAAACAAAATTGATAAACCTTTAGCCAGACTTATCAAGAAAAAAAGGGAGAGGGCCCAAATCAATAAAATTAGAAATGAAAAAGGAGAAGTTACAAATGACACCACAGAAATACAAAGAATCATAAGAGACTACTATGGATAACTGTACACAACTAAAGTGGGCAACAAATTCTTAGAAAGGTACAATCTCCCAAGACTGAGCCAGGAAGAAATAGAAAATATGAACAGAACAATTACGAGTTCTGAAATTGAATTGGTAGTTAAAAAGCTTCTAACAAACAAAAGTCCAGGACCAGATGGCTTCATAGGTAAATATTACCAAACATTTAGAGAAGAGTTAACACCTACCCTTCTGAAACTATTCCAAAAAATTTCAGAGGAAGGAACACTTCTGAACTCATTCTATGAGGCCACCATTGCCCTAATACCAAAGCCAGAAAACGATACCACACACAAAAAAGAAAATTACAGGCCAATGTCACTGATGAACATAAATGCAAAAATTCTCAACAAAATACTAGTAAACTGAATCCAACAATACATTAAGAGGATCATACACCATGACAAATGGGATTTATCCCAGGGATGCAAGGATTTTTCAGTATTTACAAATCAATTATTGTGATATACCACATTAACAAATTGAAGAATAAAAATCACATGATCATCTCAATAGATGCAGAAAAAGCTTTTGATAAAATTCAACATCCATTTACGATAAAAACTCTCCAGAAAGTGGGCATAGAGGGAACATAGCTCAACATAATAAAGGCCATATATGACAAACCCGCAGATGACATCATACTCAACTGTGAAAAGCTGAAAACATTCCTTCTAAGATCAGGAACAAGACAAGGATGTTCACTCCTGCCAGATTAATAAAAATTAATTTTTATTGGAGTATAGTTGCTTTACAATGCTGTGTTAGTTTCTTCTCTACAGCAAAGTGAATCAGTTATACATATACATATATCCACTCTTTTTTAGATTCCCTTTCCATTTAGGTCACCACAGAGCACTGAGTAGAGTTCCCTGTGCTATACAGCATGTTCTCATTAGTTATCCATTATATATATATATTAGTGTATATATGTCAATCCCAGTCTCCCAATTCATCCCACCCCCTCTCGTCCAACTTGTGGAAGAAATGTGGTATATATACAGCATGGAATGTTAGCCATAAAAAGAGTGAAATAATGCCATTTGCAGCAACATGCATGGACCTAGAAATTATCATACTATGTGAAATAAGTCAGATAGAGAAAGACAAATGTCATATGATATCACTTATATGTGGAATCTGAAAAAATGATACAAATGAACTCATTTACAAAACAGAAATAGACTCACAGACATAAAAAACAAACTTATGGTTACTGAAGGAGAAAGTAGAGGGGGTAGGGATAAATTAGGAATTTGGGATTAACAGATGCACAGTACTATATATAAAATAGATAACCAACAAGGACCTAACATACAACATAGGGAACTATATTCAATATCTTGTAATAATCTATAAAGGAAAAGAATCTGAAAAATAATATATATATATATGAATTACTTTGCTGTATACCTGAAACATTGTAAATCAACTCTACTGTAATAACAAATAAATTATAAAGGACAAAATAAACACAATTAATGAAAAAAATAAGTTGCTGCTGATCAGAATGAAAAAAAAATACTAAAAGTAGAACTACCATATGACCTAGTAATTCCACTCCTGGGTATATATCCAAAAAAACCAAAAACACTAATTTGAAAAGATACATGCACCCCAATGTTCATAGCAGCATTATTTACAATTGCCAAGATATAGAAGCAACCATCATCATTCAACAGATGAATGCATAAAAAAACTGTGGTATATATATGTGTGTGTGTATATATATATATATACACACACATATATATATTATGGAATGCTTCTCATTCATAAAAAAAGAACAAAATTTTGCCGTTTGCAGCAATATGGATGGACTTGGAGAGCATTATTCTAAGTGAAAAAAGTCAGATAGACAAATACTGTATATCACTTATATGTGGGATCTAAAAAAATACAACAAACTACTGAATATAACAAGAAAGAACCAGACTTACAGGTATAGAGAACAAACTAGTGGTTACCAGTGGAGAGGTGGAACAGGGGTGATATAGGTGTGGAGGAGTGAGAGTACAATCTATTGGGTATAAGATAGTCTACTAGGATGTATTGTACAACATGGGGAATATAGCCAGTATTTTGTAATAACCCTAAATGGAGTGTAACCTTTAAAAATTGTATTAAAAAGTGAATCCAAATTCTAGGCATGAAATATGAGCGATAAAACTTGAAATCCTGTTTTCTTCTTTTTCCCCTGCCTCCCTCCCTCCCTCCCTCCCTCCCTTCCTTCCTTCCTCCCTCCCTCCCTCCCTCCCTTTCTTTCCTTTCTCCCTCCCTTCATTCATTCTTTCCTTCCTCCCCTCCCTCCCTCCTTTTCTCCCTCCCTCCTTCCTTCCCTCTCTTCCTTCCTTCCTTCTTTTTTTTTTTTAATTTTTTTGGTGCTTGCTCCCAGAAAGCTGTGTCACATTTCTAAAAAAAGATTTCTCACCCACTCACTGGTTGATAGCACTAATTCATCAGCTGTAATATTTTCACTAACTTCAGGTTGTCATGAAAACTATCCCAAACTTGGAAGTAGGAAAATGAGGTTACTGTATCTTCTGTCATGACAGTGTCAGTGCAGTTCAATAGACTTTCTATTGACTGAGCTGCTCTATAGCTCTATAGGGACACCATGGTGACTAGTAGGTTTTTGTCTCGTAGAGAGGCAAATAATTTCTATTTGGCGGAAAAGATAGCCCCAAAGATGAAGGGCTATGGCCATGTTGGACAATGGCCAGTTTTGTATCTAAATGCAGAGATCTATTATTTATTGCTTATGTGTACCTAACTTCTCAAATACTTGTTATAGCATTTATTAGTTCCCTCATACATTCATTTTATATTTATTGGAGTCTGAAAACGTACCTGAACAGTATGTGTGATGTTTTATTTATCTTTTAAGAGAAAGTATATTTTATATTTATTTATATTGGTAGAATTAGTAAATCTATAACATCCAGTGAGCTACAAGTTAGCATTGACTAATATCAGGGAGCCAAGGTGATCCCTATAGAAGTTTCCATACATTGTCTTATACCTGGTAAGTGCTCAATGGATGTCTTATTGTTTCTGTTATTATTGCTAATGGAAAGACAAGTAGATGGAGGCCAACTCAATGTGAAGCACTCTTGTCTGGTGGTGCAGTCAGCTTTAACCCAATTGTTACTATCTTGGGCCAGAGGATGGAGATAAGAAGGAAGTACCATGGGAACATTGATAAATAAGTCTAAAGAAATTCCCTGTATATTAAAATATATTTTAATTAAAGGAAGAAAAGGCCAGCAAATAAATAGTTTTGAATAGAAAACCACAGGCTTATGAAAATAAGTATATAGATATATTTGAGAATTCTTTGAAAGAAATTGATATTGGAGTATGTTTGAGGATAAAATAACTATTAAAAACTTGAAAAATTAAATACTCTCTTTCTTAAAAAAATTTAGAACCTCTCCCCATCAGATTTAAAAAGCGGTGATAACTCTATCATGAGAGACTCATGAAAATTCAAAGCTTGATAGATTTTCAGAAATTAGCTCTTATAAGAGGCTCGTATATACCAGAATTGCCTAGGGACAGTGTTAAAAATACAAATTCCTAGCCCCAGCCTAAGACTTACTGAGTTAGAATCTTTAGAGAGTGGATCCAGGAAAGTAAGGGTGTGTGTGTGTGTGTGTGTGTGTGTGTGTGTGTGTGTGTGTTACGAATTTTAATATGCACCCAGAGGATTTGGATGTGCATTTGAGTCTGGGAACCACTGGTGGGGAGATCACTCTATGGATGAACATCTGAGGTCTACAGCAGTCGAGGACCTTTGCTGATTTTGTTGTACAAGGCTTCTCTTGTTGGCATACCTTAGGCACCAATGTGCATCTTTCGGAACTATACAATCCTTACCTAAAATTACTCAAGTGAGGGGAAGTGAGCTGCACCATTATCCCAAGGGCCCAATATTGGCCAGGTCTGAACTTAAACCTCCTCACTTTTTCAAGGTAATTTGTGTGTTTGTCTAACTTCCTAGGAACTCTTCTACTGTGAGGAGTAAAAACCATTAACAAAATGTCCAGAACATATGAAATTTCTGTAAGGCAAGTTGGCTTTGCCAATAAGGATCCTTAAAACTGATTGTATCCATTGACGCTTTTATTCCACTTTTTTCAATATGATCTAACAAAAACCAGTGATCAGAATTGCATACACTCGTTTTTTACAAAGTTATTCTTGACAGTGATTTTCTTTTTTAACTGCTATCTTTTTATTTTTATTTATTTATTTTTTAACATCTTTATTGGAGTAAAATTGCTTTACAATGGTGTGTTAGTTTCTGCTTTATAACAAAGTGAATCAGCTATACATATACATATAACCCCATATCTGCTCCCTCTTGCATCTCCCTCCCATCCTCCGTATCCCACACCTCTAGGTGGTCACAAAGCACCGAGATGATCTCCCTGTGCTATGCAGCTGCTTCCAGCTAGCTATCTATTTTACACTTGGTAGGGTATATATGTCCATGCCACTCTCTCACTTCGTCCCAGCTTCGCCTTCCCACTTCCCGTGTCCTCAAGACCATTCTCTACATCTGCGTCTTTATTCCTGTCCTGCCCATAGGTTCTTCAGAACCTTTTTTTTTTTTAGATTCCATATATATGTGTTAGCGGTATAGTATTTGTTTTTCTATTTCTGACTTACTTCATTCTGTATGGCAGTCTCTAGGTCTATCCACCTTGCTACAAATAGCTCAATTTCGTTTCTTTTTATGTCTGAGTAATATTCCACTGTATATATGTGCCACATCTTCTATATCCATTCATGTGTTGATGGAAACTTAGTTTGCTTCCATGTGCTGGCTATTGTAAATAGAGCTGCAATGAACATTGTGATACATGACTCTTTTTGAATTATGGTTTTCTCAGGGTATATGCCCAGTAGTGGGATGGCTGGGTCATATGGTAGTTCTACTTTTGTATTTTAAGGAACCTCCATACTGTTCTCCATAGTGGCTGTATCAATTTATATTCCCACCAACAGTGCAAAAGGGTTCAATTTTCTCCACACCCTCTCCAGCACTTATTGTTTGTAGATTTTTTGATGATGGTCATTCTGACCAGTGTGAGGTGATATCTCATTGTAGTTTTGATTTGCATTTCTCTAATGATTAGTAATGTTGAGCATCCTTTCATGTGTTTGTTGGCAATCTGTATATCTTCTTTGGAGAAATGTCTATTTAGGTCTTCTGCCCATTTTTGGATTGGGTTGTTTGTTTTTTTGATATTGAGCTGCATGAGCTGCTTGTAAATTTTGGAGATTAACCCTTTGTCAGTTGCTTCATTTACAAATATTTTCTCCCATTCTGAGGGTTGTCTTTTGGTCTTGTTTATGTTTTCCTTTGCTGTGTAAAAGCTTTTAAGTTTCATTAGGTCCCATTTGTTCATTTTTTTTTAATTCCATTTCTCTAGGAGGTGGGTCAAGAAGGATCTTGCTGTGATTTATGTCGTAGAATGTTCTGCCTATGTTTTCCTCTAAGAGTTTTATAGTGTCTGGCCTTACATTTAGGTTTTTAATCCATTTTGAGTTTATTTCTGTGTATGGTGTTAGGGAGTGTTCTAATATCATTCTTTTAAATGTAGCTGTCCAGTTTTCCCAGCACCACTTACTGAAGAGGCTGTTTTTTCTCCATTGTATATTCTAGACTCCTTTATCAAAAATAAGGTGACCATATGTGCATGAGTTTATCTCTGGGCTTTCTATCCTGTTCCATTGATCTATATTTCGTTTTTTTCCCAGTACCATACTCTCTTGATTACTGTAACTTTGTAGTATAGTCTGAAGTCAGGGAGCCTGCTTCCTCCAGCTCCGTTTGTCTTCCTCAAGATTGCTTTGGCTATTCGGGGTCTTTTGTGTTTCCACACAAATTCTGAAAGTTTTTGTTCTAGTTCTGTGAAAAATGCCAGTGGTAGTTTGATAGGGATTGCATTGAATCTGTAGATTGCTTTGGGTAGTATAGTCATTTTCACAATGTTGATTCTTCCAATCCAGGAACATGGTATATCTCTCCATCTGTTTGTATCATCTTTAATTTCTTTCATCAGTGTCTTATAATTTTCTGCATACAGGTCTTTTGTCTCCTAAGGTAGGTTTATTCTTAGGTATTTTATTTTTTTTGTTGCTATGGTAAATGGGAGTGTTTCCTTTCTGATTTTTCATTGCTAGTGTATAGGAATGCAAAATATTTCTGTGCATTAATTTTGTGTCCTGCTACTTTTCCGAATTCATTGATTACCTCTAGTGGTTTCCTGGTAGCATCTTTAGGATTCTCTATGTATAGTATAATGTCATCTGCTAACAGTGACAGTTTTACTTCTTTTTTATGATTTGGATTCCTTTTTTTTCTTTTTCTTCTCTGATTGCTACAGCTAAAACTTCCAAAACTATGTTGAAATATAGTGGTGTGAGTGGACAACGTTGTCTCGTTCCAGATCTTAGAAGAAACGGTTTCAGTTCTTCACCATTGAGAACGAGGTTGGCTGTGGGTTTGTCATATATGGCCTTTATTATGTTGCGGTAAGTTCCCTATATGCCTACTTTCTGGAGGGTTTTTATCATAAATGGGTGTTGAATTTTGTTAAAAGATTTTTCTCCATGTATTGAGATGATCATATTGTTTTTCTCCTTTAATTGCTTAATATGGTTTATCACATTGATTGATTTGCATATATTGAAGAATTCTTGTGTTTCTGGGATAAACCCCACTTGATCATAGTGTATGATCCTTTTAATGTGCTGTTGGATTCTGTTTGCTAGTATTTTGTTGAGGATTTTTGCATCTATCTTCATCAGTGATATTGGCATGTAGTTTTCTTTCTTTGTAACATCTTTGTCTGGATTTGCTACCAGAGTGATGGTGGCCTCGTAGCATGAGTTTGTGAGTGTTCCTCCCACTGCTATATTTTGGAAGAGTTTGAGAAGGTTAGGTGTTAGCTCTTCTCTAAATGTTTGATAGAATTCGCCTGTGAAGCCATCTGGTCCTGGGCTTTTTTTTTTGTCAGAAGATTTTTAATCACAGTCTCAATTCCAGTGCTTGTGATTGGTCTGTTTTTATTTTCTATTTCTTCCTGGTTCAGTGTAGGAATGCTGTGCTTTTCTAAGAATTTGTCCATTTCTTCCAGGTTGTCCAGTTTTTGGCATATACTTGCTTGTAGTAATCTCTCACAATCCTTTGTATTTCTGCCATGTCAGTTGTTACTTCTCCTTTTTCATTTCTAATTCTGTTGATTTGAGTCTTCTCCCTTGTTTTCTTGGTGAGTCTTGTGAATGGTTTATCAATTTTGTTTATCTTCTCAAAGAACCAGGTTATAGTTTTATTGATCTATGCTATTGTTTTCTTTATTCCTTTTTCATTTATTTCTGATCTGATCTTGATGATTCCTTTCCTTCTGCTAACTTTGGGGTGTTTTTGTTC
Source organism: Eschrichtius robustus (assembly GCF_028021215.1). Classification (NCBI taxonomy): domain Eukaryota; kingdom Metazoa; phylum Chordata; class Mammalia; order Artiodactyla; family Eschrichtiidae; genus Eschrichtius; species Eschrichtius robustus. Next base: position 53,653,642 of record NC_090845.1, read on the forward strand.
TTCTTTCTCGAACGGCTTTAGGTGTAATGTTAGGTTGTTTATTTGAGATGTTTCTTGACGTAGGAGTGTATTGCTATAAACTTCCCTCTTAGAACTGCTTGTGCTGCATCCCATAGGATTTGGGTCATGGTGTTTTAATTATCATTTGTTTCTAGGTATTTTTTTGATTTCCTCTTTGATTTCTTCAGTGGTCTCTTGGTTATTTAGTAGTGTATTGTTTAGCCTCCATGTGTTTGTATTTTTTACAGATTTTTTCCTGTAATTGATATCTAGTCTCATAGCGTTGTCGTCAGAAAAGATGCTTGATATGATATCAATTTTCTTCAATTTACCAAGGCTTGATTTGTGACCCAAGATATGATCTATCCTGGAGAATGTTCCATGAGCACTTAAGAAGAAAGTGTATTCTGTTGTTTTTGGATGGAATGTCCTGTAAAAGTCAATTAAGTCCATCTTGTTTAATGTATCATTTAAAGCTTGTGTTTCCTTATTAATTTTCCTTTTGAATGATCTGTCCATTGGTGAAAATGGGTGTTAACCTCCCCTACTATGATTGTGTTACTGTAGATTTCCCCTTTTATGGCTGTTAGTATTTGCCTTATGTATTGAGGTGCTCCTACGTTGGGTGCATAAATATTTACAATTTTTATATCTTCTTTTTGGATTGATCCCTTGATCATTATGTAATGTCCTTCTTTGTCTCTTGTAATAGTCTTTGTTTTAAAGTCTTTTTTGTGTGGTATGAGAATTGCTACTCCAGCTTTCTTTTGATTTCCATTTGCATGGAATATCTTTTTCCATCCCCTCACTTTCAATCTCTATGTTTCCCTAGGTCTGAAGTGGGTCTCTTCTAGACAGCATATATCCGGTCTTGTTTTTGTTTCCATTCAGCCAGTCTATGTCTTTTGGTTGGAGCATTTAATCCATTTACATTTAAGGTAATTATTGATATGTATGTTCTTATTACCATTTTCTTAATTGTTTTGGGTTTCTTATTGTAGGTCTTTTCCTTCTTTTGTGTCTCCTGCCTGGAGACATTCCTTTAGCATTTGTTGTAAAGCTGGTTTGCTGGTGCTGAATTCTCTTAGCTTTTGGTTGTCTGTAAAGATTTTAATTTCTCTGTCGAATCAGAATGAAATCCTTGCTGGGTAGAATAATCTTGGTTGTAGGTTTTTCCCTTTCATCACCTTAAATATGTGCTGCCACTCCCGTCTGGCTTGTAGTGTTTCTCCTGAAAGATTAGCTGTTAATCTTATGGGCATTCCCTTTTGTTATTGGTTGATTTCCCTTGCTTCTTTCAATATTCTTCTTTGCACTTAATTTTTGATAGTTTGATTAATATGTGTCTTGGCATGTTTCCGCTTGGATTTATCTTGTATAGGATTCTCTGTGCTTCCTGGACTTGATTGACTATTGCCTTTCCTATATTCGAGTAGTTTTCAACTATAATCTCTTCAAATATTTTCTCAGTCCCTTTCCTTTTCTCTTCTTCTTCTGGGACCCCTATAATTCGAATGTTGTTGCCTTTAATGTTGTCCCAGAGGTCTCTGAGATTTTTCTCAATTCTTTTCATTCTTTTTTCTTTATTCTGCTCTGTGGTAGTTTTTTCCACTATTTTATTTTCCAGGTCACTTATCCGTTCTTTTGCACCAGTTATTCTGTTGTTGATTCCTCTAGAGAATTTTTAATTTCATTTATTGTGTTGTTCATCATTGTTGTTTGCTCTTTAGTTCTTCTAGGTTCTTCTTAAACGTTTCTTGTATTTTCTCCATTCTATTTCTAGGATTTTGGTTCATCTTTGCTATCATTACTCTGAATTCTTTTTCAGGTACACTGCCTATTTCCTCTTCATTTGTTTGGTCTGTTGGGTTTTTACCTTGTTCCTTCATGTGCTGTGTGTTTTTCTGTCTTCTCATTTTGCTTAACTTACTGTGTTTGGGGTCTCCTTTTCACAGGCTGCAGGTTCATAGTTCCTGTTGTTTTTGGTGTCTGCCCCTAGAGCCTATGGTTGGTTCAGTGGGTTGTGTAGGCTTCCTTTTGGAGGGGACTGGTGCCTTTGTTCTGGGGGATAAGGCTGGATCTTGTCTTTCTGGTGTGCAGGACCACATCCGGTGGTGTGTTTTGGGGTGTCTGTGGCCTTATTATGATCTTAGGCAGCCTCTCTGCTAATGGGTGGGGTTGTGTTCTGGTCTTGCTTGTTTTTTGGCATGGGGTGTCCAGCACTGTAGCTTGCTGGTCGTTGAATGGAGCTGGGTCTTAGCATTGAGATGGAGATCCCTGGGAGAGCTTTCGCTGTTTGATATTATGTGGAGCCAGGAGGTCTCTCATGGACCAACGTCCTGAACTCAGCTCTCCCACCTCAGAGACACAGGCCTGATACCCGGCCAGAACACAATGACCCTATCAGCCATATGGCTCAGAAGAAAAGGGAGAAAAAAAGAAAGAAAAAAATAATAAAATAATTAAAGTTAAAAAAAATCATTTAAAATAAAAAGTAATAAAAAAAAGAAAGAAAGAAGAGAGCAACCAAAACAAAAAACAAATCCACCAATGATAACAACTGTTAAAAACTATACTAAAAAAAAAAAGAGATCCCACTACTTCGGATGGCTGAGTAGAAGGACGTGCTCTCACTCCCTCTTGTGAAAACACCAGAATCACAACTAGCTGCTGGACAGTCATCGACAGGAAGACACTGGAACTCACGAAAAAAGATACCCCCATATCAAAAGACAAAGGAGAAGCCACAATGAGACGGTAGGAGGGGTGCAATCAGAGTAAAATCAAATCCCATAACTGCTGGGTGGGTGACTCACAGACTGGTGAACAGAAGTCAACCCACAGAAGTCAACCCACTGGAGTGAAGGTTCTGAGCCCCACGTCAGGCTTCCCAACTGGGGGTCCGACAATGGGAGGAGGAATTCATAGAGAATCACACTCGGCAGCCTAGTGGGAATTGATTGCAGGACTTTGACAGGACTTGGGGAAACAGAGACCCCACTCTTGGAGGGTGCACACAAAATAGTGTGTACATTGGGACCCAGGGGAAGGAGCAGTGACCCTAGGGGAGACTGAACCAGACCTACCTGCTAGTGTTGGAAGGTCTCCTGCAGAGGCGGGGGGTGGCTCTGTTTCACCGTGGGGACAAGGACATTGGCAGCAGAAGTTCTGGGAAGTACTCCTTGGCGTGAGCCCTCCCAGAGTCTCTCATTAGCCCCACCAAAGAGCCCAGTCTATTTATCTCTTGTAAGAATAATACAGTGTGTGTGTGTGTGTGTGTGTAAAAAAAAAAAAAAAAAAGAGCCCATGTAGGCTCCAATGTTGGGTTGCCTCAGGCAAAACAACTAACAGGGAGGGAACCCAGCCCCACCCATCAACAGTCAAGTGGATTAAAGTTTTACTGAGATCTGACCACCACAGCAACACTCAGCTCTACCCACCACCAGAGCCACCCATCAAGCCTCTTAGATAGCCTCAACCACCAGAGGGCAGATGGCAGAAGCAAGAAAAACTATAATCCTGCATCCTGTGGAACAAAAAACACATTCACAGAAAGATAGACAAGATGAAAAGGCAGAGGGCTATATACCAGATGAAGGAACAAGATGAAACCTCAGAAAACAACTAAATGAAGTGGAGATAGGCAACCTTCCAGAAAAAGAATTCAGAGTAAAGATAGTGAAGATGATCCAGGACCTCAGAAAAAGAATGGAGGCAAAGATCGAGAGGATGCAAGAAATGTTTAACAAAGACCTAGAAGAATTAAAGAAAAAACAAACAGAGATGAACAATAAAATAACTGAACTGAAAACTACACTAGAAGGAATCATTAGCAGAATAACTGAGGCAGAAGAACGGATAAGTGACCTGGAAGACAGAATGGTGGAATTCACTGCTGCGGAACAGACTAAAGAAAAAAGAATGAAAAGAAATGAAGACAGCCTAAGAGACCTCTGGGACAACATTAAACGTAACAACATTGACATTATAGGGGTCCCAGAAGGAGAAGAGAGAGAGAAAGGACCAGAGAAAATATTTGAAGAGGTTATAATCGAAAACTTCCCTAACTTGGGAAAGGAAATAGCCACCCAAGTCTAGGAAGCACAGCGAGTCCCATACAGGATGAACCCAAGGAGATACACGTCGACACACATAATAATCAAATTGGCAAAAATGAAAGACAAACAAAAATTATTGAAAGCAGTAAGGGGAAAACAACAAATAACATACAAGGGAACTCCAATAAGGTTAACAGCTGATTTCTCAGTGGAAACTCTACAATCCAGAAGGGAGTGGCATGATATATTTAAAGTGATGAAAGGGAAGAACCTACAACCAAGATTACTCTAACTGGCAAGGATCTCATTCATATTTGATGGAGAAATTAAAACCTTTACAGACAAGCGAAAGCTAAGAGAATTCAGCACCACCAAACCAGCTCTACAACAAATGCTAAAGGAACTTCTCTAAGTGGGAAACACAAGAGAAGAAAAGGACCTACAAAAACAAACCCAAAACAATTAAGAAAATGGTCATAGGAACATACATATTGATAATTACCTTAAACGTGAGTGGATTAAATGCCCCAACCAAAAGACACAGGCTTGCTGAACGGATAAAAAGACAAGACCCATATATATGCAGTCTACAAGAGACCCACTTCAGACCTAGGGACACATACAGACTGAAAGTGAGGGGATGGAAAAAGATATTCCATGCAAATGGAAATCAAAAGAAAGCTGGAGTAGCTATACTCATATCAGATAAAATAGACTTTAAAATAAAGAATGTTACAAGAGACAAGGAAGGACACTACATAATGATCAAGGGATCAATCCAAGAAGAAGACATAACAATTATAAATATATATGCACCCAACATAGGAGCACCTCAATACATAAGGCAACTGCTAACAGCTATAAAAGAGGAAATCGACAGTAACACAATAATAGTGGGGGACTTTAACACCTCACTTACACCAATGGGCAGATCATCCAAAATGAAAATAAATAAGGAAACTGAAGCTTTAAATGACACAATAGACCAGATAGATTTAATTGATATTTATAGGACATTCCATCCAAAAACAGCAGATTACACTTTCTTCTCAAGTGCACAAGGAACATTCTCCAGGATAGATCACATCTTGGGTCACAAGTCAAACCTCAGTAAATTGAAGAAAATTGAAATCATTTCAAGCATCTTTTCTGACCACAATGCTATGAGATTAGAAATGAATTACAGGGAAAAAAACGTAAAAAACACAAACACATGGAGGCTAAACATTACGTTACTAAATAACCAAGAGATCACTGAAGAAATCAAAGAGGAAATCAAAAAATACCTAGAGACAAATGACAATGAAAACATACGACCCAAAACCTATGGGATGCAGCAAAAGCAGTTCTAAGAGGGAAGTCTGTAGCTATACAAGCCTACCTAAAGAAACAAGAAAAATATCAAGTAAACAATCCAACCTTACACCTAAAGAAACTAGAGAAAGAAGAACAAACAAAACCCAAACTTAGCAGAAGGAAAGAAATCATAAAGATCCGAGCAGAAATAAATGAAATAGAAACAAAGAAAACAATAGCAAAGATCAATAAAACTAAAAGCTGGTTCTTTGAGAAGATAAACAAAATTGATAAACCATTAGCCAGACTCATCAAAAAAAAGAGGGAGAGGACTGAAATCAGTAAAATTAGAAATGAAAAAGGAGAAGTTACAACAGACACCACAGAAATACAAAACATCCTAAGAGACTACTACAGCAACTTCATGCCAATAAAATGGACAACCTGGAAGAAAAGGACAAATTCTTAGAAAGGTATAACCTTCCAAGACTGAACCAGGAAGAAACAGAAAATATGAACAGACCAATCACAAGTAATGAAATTGAAACTGTGATTAAAAATCTTCCAACAAACAAAAGCCCAGGACCAGATGGCTTCACAGGTGAATTCTATCAAACATTTAGAGAAGAGCGAACACCTATCTTTCTCAATCTCTTCCAAAAAATTGCAGAGGGAGGAACACTCCCAAACTCATTCTATGAGGCCACCATCACCCTGATACCAAAACCAGACAAAGACACTACAAAAAAAGAAAATTACAGACCAATATCACTGATGAATATAGATGCAAAAATCCTCAACAAAATACTGGCAAACAGAATCCAACAACACATTAAAAAGATCATACACCATGATCAAGTGGGATTTATCCCAGGGATGCAAGGATTCTTCAATATACGCCAATCAATCAATGTGATACACCATATTAACAAATTGAAGAATGAAAACCATATGATCATCTCAATAGATGCAGAAAAAGCTTTTGACAAAATTCAAAACCCATTTATGATAAAAACTCTCCAGAAAGTGGGCATAGAGGGAACCTACCTCAACATAATAAAGGCCATGTATAACAAACCCACAGCAAACATCATTCTCAATGGTGAAAAAGTGGAAGCATTTCCTCTAAGATCAAGAACGAGACAAGGATGTCCACCCTCACCACTATTATTCAACATAGTTTTGGAAGTCCTAGCCACGGCAATCAGAGAAGAAAAAGAAGTAAAAGGAATACAAATTCGAAAAGAAGAAGTAAAACTGTCACTGTTTGCAGATGACATGATACTATACATAGAGAATGGTAAAGATGCCACCAGAAAACTACTAGAGCTAATCAATGAATTTGGTAAAGTTGCAGGATACAACTTTATTAATTTAATAAATTAATACAACTTTATTTAATTAATGCATAGAAATTTCTTACATTCCTATACAATAATTATAAAAATTCTGAAAGAGAAATTAAGGAAACACTCCCATTTACCATTGCAACAAAAAGAATAAAATATCTAGGAATAAACTTACCTAGGGAGACAAAAGGCCTGTATGCAGAAAACTATAAGACACTGGTGAAAGAATTTAAAGACGATACCAACAGGTGAGGAGATACACCATGTTCTTGGATTGGAAGAATCAACATTGTGAAAATGACTATACTACCCAAAGCAATGTATAGATTCAATGCAATCCCTATCAAATTACCAATGACATTTTTTACAGAACTAGAACAAATCATCTTAAAATCTGTATGGAGACACAAAAGACTCCGAATAGCCAAAGCAGTCTTGAGGGAAAAAAACGGAGCTGGAGGAATCAGATTCCCTGACTTCAGACTATACTACAAAGCTACAGTAATCAAGACAATATGGTACTGGCACAAAAACAGAAACATAGATAAATGGAACAAGATAGAAAACCCAGAGATATACCCACGCACATATGGTCAACTAATCTATGACAAAGGAGGCAAAGATATACAATGGAGAAAAAACAGTCTCTTCAATAAGTGGTGCTGGGAAAACTGGACAGCTACATGAAAAAGAATGAAATTAGAGCACTCCCTAACACCATACACAAAAATAAACTCAAAATGGATTTGAGACCTAAATGTAAGACTGGACACTATAAAACTCTTAGAGGAAAACATAGGAAGAACACTCTTTGACATCAATCACAGCAAGATCTTTTGTGATCCACTTCCTAGAGTAATGGAAATAAAAACAAAAATAAACAAATGGGACCTAATGAAACTTCAAAGCTTTTGCACAGCAAAGGAAACCATAAACAAGACGAAAAGACAACCCTCAGAATGGGAGAAAAATATTTGCAAATGAATCAATGGACAAAAGATTAATCTCCAAAATATATAAACAGCTCATTCAGCTCAATATTAAAGAAACAAACACCCCAATCCAAAAATGGGCAGAAGACCTAAATAGACATTTCTCCAAAGAAGACATACAGATGGCCAAGAAGCACATGAAAAGATGCTCAACATCACTAATTATTAGAGAAATGCAAATCAAAACTACAGTGAGGTATCACCTCACACCAGTTAGAATGGGCATCATCAGAAAATCTACAAACAGCAAATGCTGGAGAGGGTGTGGAGAAAAGGGAACCCTCTTGCACTGTTGGTGGGAATGTAAATTGATACAGCCACTATGGAGAACAGTATGGAGGTTCCTTAAAAAACTACAAATAGAATTACCATATGACCCAGCAATCCCACTCCTGGGTGTATACGCAGAGAAAACCATAATTCAAAAAGACACATGCACCCCAATATTCATTGCAGCACTATTTACAATAGCCAGGTCATGGAAGCAATGCTCATCGACAGACAAATGGTTAAAGAAGTTGTGGTACATATATAGAATGGAATATTACTCAGCCATAAAAAGGAACGAAATTGAGTCATTTGCTGAGACGTGGATGGATCTAGAGACTGTCATACAGAGTGAAGTAAGTCAGAAAGAGAAAAACAAATATCGTATATTAACGCATGTATGTGGAACCTAGAAAAATGGTACAGAGGAGTCCATTTGCAGGGCAGAAGTTGAGACACAGATGTAGAGAACAGACATATGGACACCAAGGGGGGAAAACTGCGGTTGGGTGAGGATGGTGGTGTGCTGAATTGGGCATTGGGACTGACATGTATACACTGATGTGTATAAAATTGATGACTAATAAGAACCTGCTGTATAAAACAAACAAACAAACAAAACAACTAATACTAAACTTTCATTGGGTTATTTGTATGGAAATATGTTAATATAAATGTTTCAGACATTACATGAAATTTCTAAAAATCTTATATGTTCTGGTATAATGTTATGTCATAATTCTAGTTATTACTTTAAAATGTATACCTCAGAAATAACTAAATTTCCTTGTCAATGGCATTATTATGAACTTTCATCAAATCTTTAACCGTGGTCATTTTTAAGTCTTTTGTCATTTACAGACAGTTCTGGGTGTACTGTGATGCTTTTGCCAATATGTTCTTATAAAAGGGTTTCATCTTCAAGGAATTCATGGAAAAGACTCTGACAAGTACAGGTTTCTGGTAACTGACTCTACTGCTGAACTGAATGAATAAGCATGTTCAGAACTCTAATGAAAAACTGATGAACTCATAAAAGTGCCAACAAAAGATCATGATAAAAAAAAATTATTTACATGGGACTGAGTGAGCTGATGAGGATGATTATAATTTTTGTGACTTTCTGTTTGAATTAAAAAAAAATCCCGCTACTTGGGACAGAGCTATTTGGTTCTGTGGTGTAGTGCAGATGCTCTCAACAGAAAATAAGTTGTTACTTCATTGTCCTAAGGGTCATAATCTACATGCTACCTACTACAGGAAAATTATCTGCTTGTCTACCTCAGGGAGATGAAAGGCAGATCTTAAGATCCGATTTTGAAGGATATAAAATCTCTTGAGAGAAACTGTGATAGGAAATTTGATATGATGGTTAGATCTGAAGACAATAATATTAAGTGCTTCTGACTAGGAAATGTTGAGATAAATCTGCTTCAGCCCCTTGGGAGGATTCCTCAATGTTTTGGCTATCTACAGCTATGTAACAAACGTGCCTCAACTCAAAAAAAGAAAGAAAATAAATGGACAGGCAGAACCCTAGGACAAATGGTAAAAGCAAAGTTATACAGACAAAATCACACACAGAAGCATACACATACTCACAAAAAGAGAAAAAGGCAAAAAAATATATATATATCTATATATATATAAAAAGAAGGTAGAGAGCAACTAAATCAATAAACAAATCTACCAATTATACTAAACTCTAAATACTAACCTAAGATAAACATAAGACCAAAAACAAATTAGATGCAGAAAGCAAACCCCATGTCTACAGTTGCTCCCAAAGTCCACTGTCTCAGTTTTGGCATGATTCGTTGTCTATTCATGTATTCCACAGATGCAGGGTACATCAATTTGATTGTGGGGATCTAATCCGTGGCTCCTGAGGCTGCTAGGAGAAAGTTCCTTTTCTCTTATTGTTCGCAGAGCTCCTCAGGTTCGGCTTTGGATTTGGCCCCACCTCTGCCTGTAGGTCACCTGAGGGTGTCTGTTCTTCGCTCAGACAGGATGGGGTTTAAGTAGCAGCTAATTAGGGTGCTCTGGCTCACTCAGGCCAGGGGGTGGGAGGGGTACGGAATGCGGGGCGAGCCTGCAGCAGCAGAGGCCTGTGTGACGTTGCACCAGCCTGAGGCGCACCATGTGTTCTCCCGGGGGAGTTGTCCCTGGATCATGGGACCCTGGCAGTCGGGGCCTGCACAGGCTCCCAGGAGGGGAGGTGTGGATAGTGACCTGTGCTTGCACACAGGCCTCTTGGTGGCTGCAGCAGCAGCCTTAGTGTTTCATGCCTGTTTCTAGGGTCCGCGCTAATAGCCGTGGCTCACACCCGTCTCTGGAGATCGTTTAGGCGGTGCTCTGAATCCCCTCTCCTTGTGCACCCTGAAACAATGGTCTCTTGCCTCTTAGACAGGTCCAGACTTTTCCCCGGACTCCCTCACAGCTAGCTGTGTTGCACTAGCCACCTTCAGGCTGTGTTCACGTAGCCAATCCCAGTCCTCTCCCTGGGTTCTGAACTCCAAAGCCCAAGCCTCAGCTCCCAGCCCCCACCTGCCCCAGCAGGTGAGAAGACAAGCCTATCAGGCCGGTGAGTGCTGGTCAGCACCAATCCTCTGTGCGGGAATCTCTCCGCTTTGCCCTCTGCACCCCTGTTGCTGCACTCTCCTCCATGGCTCTGAAGCTTCCCCCATGTCACCCCCTGTCCCCGCCATTGAAGGGGCTTCCTAGTGTGTGCAAACTTTTCCTCCTTCACAGCCTCCCAGACGTGCAGGTCCTGTCCCTATTCTATTGTCTCTATTTTTTCTTTTTTCTTTTGCCCTACTCAGGTATGTGGGGAGTTTCTTGCCCGTTGGGAAGTCTGAGGTCTTCTGCCAGTGTTCAGTAGGTGTTCTGTAGGAGTTGTTCCACATGTAGATGTATTTCTGGGGAGGAAGGTGATCTCCACATCTTACTCCTCTGCCATCTTGAAGGTCTCCTGTATTTTTCAAATTTTCTATGATAAACATTTATCAAATTTATGATCATAGCAGTGCTATAAATTTTACCTTTCTGTTTTTCTTCCTATTTTTTATGAAGAAATTTGTTAACTAAGTCTTGAGGGTTAACAAGGTGTTAATGATTGATGTTTGACTAAGGGACTAATTCTGTTAAGAAATTTATTATCTTTCATTTTACACACTGTCAGGCAATTTGCTGAATGCAAATGAGAAAAATTTTTATTATTTAATGTCTGACCTCTGCCTGGCAATGCGTTAGCAGTTCCAATTACTTTTTTCATTTTAAAGTCAAAGACTTTTTTTTTCAGATGTAAATTCAAATTATACTCCTTCCTACTTCCCTTCAATCTCCTTTTCTTAATCTAAGTCCATAATACTTTCATTTCTTTTACCTGCATGTAACAGCAGATGTGCAAGAGCCAATTAATTCTTTGGCTGGAGGGAATTGCCACACCCAGAGAGCATCTATACAGCCTTCCAATTCTTTTGAGGCATATTTTATCACACATGTGGAGAGTTTGTGCTGATAATCCCTGCAGACCAGGGTTGGAGTTTTCCCAGGGGAGCTTGATGGATAGGGCAAGAGAGTAGAAGGGGCAAGGGAGTGATTATGAAGTACATCACAGAAACCCACTTGGGGAAGGAGAAAGTGAGGATATGATAGGGATGATGGAAAGTAACAAATTGTGGGCCAAAGAATTGTTGATGTGGGCATGGTAGAGTATGTGAGCTGGTAAGATAGGAGGTGGGCATCCAAGAATGGGGTGTTAAGGAGAGAAATTCCAGACTGGTGTAGTATTGGTTGATAAGGTCCAAGATGTAACTAAGAATAGCAGTGTAGGCCAGGCAATGGATGAGTAATCTACACGGATGATGAATTCACCAAGACTCTTATCAAGATGATGAGAGAAGTGGTGGGAGAAAAAGAGTCACCAAGTTCTAAACTCTTCAATGAATGAGGACACCAACAGTGAGGTGGGTCTAATGATACATCCTTCAATGAAACTGAGTTGTCTGTTTTAGTTTTGGAGTAGGAATTAGGGAGTGGGGAGGAGAAATGATGTGGAGGCAGCAAAGGGGATCAAGGAGGACATTACCCCATGAGATAAAACATACCGTGTAACTCACATAACTCTAGAGACTCACCTTGGAGACTTAAGGCTGGCAACTTTTGTCCTTAGCTCTCATTCATACTTTTTACCTTTCCAATCTACCTAGTTTATAGCTTGACACTATGTATCTGTTTCTCCCTCTTGATTCTAGATTCTCCTGTTGGCAAGGCCCCTCAGTGTTTGCCCAGTAAAAATGCTTAATGAATGTCAGATAAAGAACTCATTTGATTAAAATGGGCTTAGGGAGCTTTCAGGATTTTGGTTTTCCACAAATTGGGAAACAACTCTCTTTGGAAATCTATTCCCTCAGAACCTCAGATGGCCTCATCAAATTCCTCTGGGCTTTGAGTCTTTTAGTAGTTTTGGCTTGGAATTCCTTATGTAGGCACTTACCTTTCCATCAGCATTTCTTTTCCTAAAACGACTTCTCTCATGTACCCTCCACCATTACTTGGTCTCTGGTATCCCTCAGGGGAAGGTCAGATCCCCTGCTCTGGACCCTCCACACATGCAGGGTCACTTGTCTTCTGAAATGCACATGCATGGTAATGTGCAACAGGCCTCTCTTGAATGGAATCTGATTTTGTGTCCTGGCTCACCTAACTGTGAGATCTGTAGAAACTTATTAACACATGGAGAAATTAAGGACCAAAAAGATTGAAAAACTGGCCCAAGATCTTAGAACTCAGTAAGTATTAAAAACCAGGTGATGAGATTATAAAATTTGGGCTTTCTCTATTGCCCCCAAATATTTCTCACATGTTTTCTATCAGTTGGTTTTGGGGGGACACTTTTAATTCTAACAAAGTATCTAAGTGTGGGCCATTCTTTTTCAACTCAAATGGAGCCTATATAAGAATGACAGTAACAAATCCACCCCTATGCATCAGTAACCTGCACATCTTCCTGTTAATAGAATGTGTCTTTAAATTGCATGACCACCGTTTTATCTTGGGTCAGCCCCTAATATTATTTCTGTTAAAAACAATGGTCCAGATGCTCAGTGTTTGGGAGGAAACACCTTTCCTGCATAGCTTGGTCATGTGATGGTGGGCGATTAGGATAACTGTGCCTTCATTGCAATCATGAGTGAGGCAACCAGGAGATCACATGTGGGGCATAGGGTGATCTGCCTAACACAAGCCATTTTCCATAAGCTACTCCTCTGTAGAAATAAGGGATTTTTCAAGTCGTAAAGCTATATACAGTCATGGTTCTGCCCAATGGGCAAGGAAAAGGGGCAACTCATTTAAAGTAGAAAGGGCATGAGACTTGAAATCAAATGTGGATTAGAATCCTGGCCCTGAAAGCTTCTGCCTGTGTATCACCTCATCATTCTTAGTGTCAGAGTTCTCAACAATAAAACATGATTCTGATATCCCTTTCTTAGGTCAGTAGTGAAAAACATATGGAGTGCCCATATATAGGCTCTAAAAGTATTACTTTGTATAAAAGGTTTTTTAGGGAATTAAAATCTTAGTATTTGTTTCAGAAGTGACTTGGTGCAAATAACATTTTACATTATAACTTCCTTGCAGTGCAATATTTTTAATATATTAAAGCAAGGACTGACATGGCTAGTTGAATGAAGATGTTTTTCCTTATGCTTTACATGTTTTGTGGGGTTCTAGATGTTGGGTTCAGTGTTTTTTTCAACCCAGAAAAGCAATGATATTCCTAATATGGTTTTGTATATCTTAACACAGTAGGCAAGAACAGATCTTTGGTGTAAGTTAGTGTTCTTAAGAAATCAGAGTATAATTAAAAGTTGTTTTCTTACTATTACTCACACAACAATAAGAACTCCTCACAAAATGTACAAAGGACTTTCAGGTCAATTATCTTCTTAGAACTAAATCCTCAAAACTCCTGAGAGGTAGGAGGATTAGCATTAGCTCTTGACCTTAATCTTGATCTGATATTTGAGATATCAGCCTCTAATTAAAATGTATTTATCTTTACACAAATTCATCTAAAAATATAATTCTCGGCCCATTTTGTAGACAAAATGGATCACATATATTATCTTCATTGTAATTCTCAACTTCTCCTTGCTAATTTTCAACTTGCCCTCTACATACACATCTGTAAATCTTGTCCATCAACTCAAAATAATAGTGTTTATGCTGCTTGGAGTGGGCGGTGTGTTTAGATGGAAAGCTAACTAGTGTCCTTTCATCCTCTGCAATGCCACCTAACAACTGTCAAAATAATAGTATCCTAAGCCTGTGAGATCCAAAGGCAAGTCTTGGTTTTGTGAAAGGGGAAACACAACGAAAAGAAAACAAGCTGTGGAGTTCACCTGAGCCAAGCAGCGCTCCATCTTGTTTATTATTTGCAGAGTGCTGGTGTTATTTCAGCCATGTTGTCATTTGTTGTCATTTTGAATGCACTACTGCAGTACTGCTGTGGCCATTGAAATTCCTGCCATTACTGTGAGACTTATCATTGTAACCCCATGTTCCAGGGGTGGGCTTTCTGGCCATTGCTACTGACATATATGCAGGGGATGAAAAAGAGCCTCCAGATTAGCTGTGTGTGTGTGTGTGTGTGCGTGTGCCACGTGCTTACATGTGCATGTGTGGTTGGTTAGAGGGGAGGAGGGGCCACAGTATTAGTTACTTAGTTTCAGGTAATCAGTTTCATAGTCTCAGAGTTGGAGGAATGTTTAAATGCCATCAAGACTAGTCAACCCTTATTTATCTATTTTAGCCTCAAAATATTATACAAACAATAAATTCACTTTTTAAAATTAGAAGATACATATAAGCAAAATGGAAACAGCAACAAATTTCACCACTCATAGATAAGTATAGTTAGGAATTAGGTGCATAACTGTCCAGAGTCTTTTCTGTGGATGAGATTGTACTATACCTGACTATTTACTCAACAGTATATTGCTAAGTATATAAAATACATAGCTACGTCTAATTTTTATAGTGTTCCATTGTCTAGGTTTACCATACTTTTTGTAACTAATCCTCTATTGTTGGATTTTAGTTTCTCTTTTTTTGCTATTATAAATTATGTAAAATGAAAATCCTTGTACATACATCCTTTCACACCCAACTGATCTTTGAAAACTTCCAGTATTGGGAAACTGCCTATTGCCATTGAACTACCCACAGCAGATCTCACTAGGGTATGGGTTCTAGAAATGGGACCCTTAACTGAATCTGCATGATGTAGGGTCTCTGGAGCATGGGCCCTGTCACAATGTGATCCCATGGTTCTTCTGTTCTCTTCATATTCTCTAATGTCACCAATTACATACTTCCAGTTGTGGCTTCCTCCATTAGACTGTGGTTGCTCAATCTTCCCAGGCTGTAGGATTATTTATGATGTCAACAATGTCACACATTGTCAAAGGTCTTCCCCCTATCTCTAATTCACAACTTGTCATCTTTTCCCCAACCAACTACTTTATTGTTTTATCAATGATTATGTCCATGTTAGTGAAAATGAAAAGCAATTTTAAAAAAGCCCTGAGTTATAAGTACAGACTTAACTGTGTAGCAAAGGGCACTGAGCCACTGATAGGTAAAAACTCCCAGGAGGTAGCAGGCTGAACAGAGAACCTCTGAGAGCTTCTCTGAGCATTTACAAGATGCCCTGCTTAGGAAGTCAGAGGGAAAGTTCTTGAGTGAGTGCCAGGAGACGAAAGAAGTCTCTGTAGCTGGGCCATCTGTCAGGGCTGTAGTGTAGCTAAGATTCTGAATATCTGGCAGGACAGTAGACTACTCTGTGTTTTGTGTCTAAGCTCACCCTGACCAGTTTCTAGCATACAGGAGTAGGTCCAAGCAGATCACTTCACTGGGGCCAAAGAAGTGACCTTTGTTGATCTAGGTGGTAAGGCATGGAGAGGAGAGCAAGAACTTCATCAATCAGCATGTAGTCCAGGCAAGCCAGCTAAAGCCCTCCTGATTATCTGCTAATCTTCACCCTTGGTTTCTTCTCCCATTTTCTTGAAGGAGTCTTAAGATGTGGAAAATTTTGCAATTTAATTGCAATTTAACAACCAACAGGAAAAATTATTCTGGAAAATCCAGATCTATTCTTAGATAGTTTTTGTGTTCCACTGTGGATCAAAATTGTCTGCGTGTGTGCATGTGGGCATACACACACATACAGAGGCATAAAAAGTGGCCATGGTAGATAAATCACTCATGCTGCAGAGCACACTCAATTCAAGGTTGGGGGTAGTTCCCTTTGATGCAACCTGCTTGATAGCTCCTGTTGGCTGAAAGCATAAAACAGCACCTAGGGCATGTACACACAGGGCACTGTTAGATAATTACATATATATTCATTTATTTTAGAGACAGAAAGTTTTATTGGATTGGTACTGTTTAGGAATAGTGTAAAATGGACTGGAGTATATTATGTTAAAACTGTCTTCCTGCACTAATTGGGCTTAGTTCTCTCCTATTGGCACTACTTAGAATATGTCTCTATAATTGATTGTCAGAGATTAGAAATGGTTCCTGGGTCTTCTCTTATAGTGAGGTAATAGCTGTGTTTTACTTTCAGTCAATACTGTATTTCAAGTGTCATATGTAAATGTGTAGTTCTGTACATCCTGGTTTTGAGAAGGGCAGTAGATGATCAACACAGAGGGCACTGACAGTTTGAAGTGGTGAGTGTGGGGGTGGGAAGTGGTGCAGAAAGGGAAATAAAGAAGGAAGGCAATTGACAAAAGAGAAATGTCCTGGACTGGGGCCCTGTCCTGTCTTTTCATTTCAACTACTCCTGGAATGGTCCAAAGAAGAAAGAAGCCAAGGCATCCACCATTTGGTGTCATACCTGGGCAACCCAGCCTCTCTCATTACATGAAGTTTTCATACACAGGTGTGTTAGGAAGCCAACAAGTCAAACTCAGTAGCTAAATGAGAGACTCAGCATTAAAAATGATAGTATCTTTGGATCAAACATTCATTTTGTAGATGAGAAATCTGAAACACAGAGAGGGGGTGGGATGCACCCGAGGCCACTCAGCGAAGTAAGTGCAGAACTCAGCTCTCCTGTTTTCCAGGTTGATGTCCTTCTCAAAGTGATATTTTGGGAACAACGTGAAGTGAAGCAGTTCAGGTTAGCAGCTACGTTTGGTGACCGGTGTTCTCCAAAAACCGTCCTAAACAAGAAACTGCTTAGATAATTGCACAGAAGATATTTGGCACATTGGAATTCCTTTATTCTAAAAAACTACACTTTTTTTTCTGGTTTTGCATTTAGATTTATGGTTTGGCTATTGGTCTAGCAGGCAGCAAGATGTATGGTTGTTTTGCTAGGTTGTTAAATACCTTTCTTCACTCTCTTCTGAAGAGAATTTTCTGCTATTCCTCTGTGGAACGTTTTTGTCATTCGTTACAAAAAGCAGGCACGCAAAATCATAGAATCACAAGCAAACCTCCCTGGTCCCATCAACATTTGAGTAATAGTGCCCTTATACTTCCATAAACAATGGTTTACCAGGGGATTTTGATGCTGCTCCTGTTATGCCCTGGGAAATGGTTCTTATGATCCCCATTTCGGGGCTGTGGAAACTGAGGCTCAAGAAGGTAATTTATGTGTTCTGAGCATTTGTGCAGATTCTCTGTAACTCAGGTTTCAGAGAGGCAGCAATAGGAACAGGGAGCTCCATTTATCCCACCTACTACATTCCCATTTGGAGCCCCCCATTTTGGGCCCATCCAGAATTACATCCAGTCCTTCCTTTATCTCCTTTCAGTTTAGCAAACCTAATCATTTCAACTTCCCATATGCTCAACATTAGTTGTCCAGATGAGCTGAGAGTGTAGGTCATTGCCAGGCTTGCTCAAACCCCATTTCACAGCAGTTATCTAGGGCCTTGGCATTCTGTGGTTGTATCAGCTATTTGAAGAGTTTATTTTCTTGATTGTTTGTACTTCCCCCCTTAGTATTTGAATTGAATTTATCTCCCATTTTATTCCCATTTTATTATACTTTCATTGCTCTGCCATTTAAAAAAATAAACCATGCTTGAATCAGTTTTTAACACATGGTGTCTGAGGTTGGAAGACATGATTTTGTTTCCCAGTTCTTCCTCTCTCCATATTTGTGACATTGGCTAAGTCTAGGCCCACTTTGGGCTTTCTTCACCTGTAATATATTTCTTCACCTGTAATATTAGGGGTTTGGACTAGATGACCTTTAAGAGCTCTTTCTGGTCTGAAATGCTCTACTTGCATATTTCTTTCTTTTTTTTAAATCAATATTGACTTTCTAAGCTAAAGTTGATGGTCAGGACTTTTGGTCTAGGACTTTTTTTTTAGCAGAACTTGATTATTTTGTTTTAGATTGAAGGATATGGGAACCAGGCAGGTCTGGCCAGGATGGCCTCAGTTTCGGATAATCTCTATATGGTATCTGGGTTTCTCAGAAATTGTCCAGGCAAAGCCCTCTCAGCTCCAGATCCCCGAAGACATTGTGTCAGTTGCTGCAGTCTCCTGCACTGCTCAGTGTCATGATTTGACAGGCTGGGGATATGGATGCTTTCAAAGTATGACAAAACTTGGGAAGGGGAAGCTGGGGATGAAGTGAGAGCAGCACTGGCATATATACACTACCAAATGTAACATGGATGGCTAGTGGGAAGCTGCTGCATAGCACAGGGAGATCAGCTCGATGCTTTGTGATGACCTAGAGGGGTGGGATAGGGAGGGTGGCAGGGAGGCTTAAGAGGGAGGGGATGTGGGTCTATATGTATACATATAGCTGATTCACTTTGTTGTACAGCAGAAACTAACACAACATTGTAAAGCAATTATACTCCAATAAAGATATATAAGAAAAAACAGTGTCACAAAACTCTTTGTAAACTGTTAACAGGTAGAATTGCAGAAGTTTTATTTGGTTATTTCTTTAAAAAAAACATGCTTTACCGCTTCATAGATTATGAAGTCTGTGAGGTAAACTTCATATCCTCATTTTACAGAGGATGTTGCTGAGGTCCAGAGAATGAGTGAGAAAGCTGTGATGGCCTGACTCCATCTCTCTTTCCCCATTTGAAACCTGCCATTTCAGGTTAAGTTTGTGAAGTTAATCTAACACTGTGCCAAGACTCTTTGTGTCACATAGGTGCCGTCCCCTGTATTAGAGTCAGAGACAGAATTCAAGTTAAAGCCCTGTCAACCTGAGAAGTGGCACTACTCTTCTCAAATAATCTTGTTTCACACCACGCTCAATTTGGGGAAAGCCAGTTGACCTCAGGTGCCATGAGGCCATTTGGCCATTGCCACAGAGAATAATATCCAAAATCCATAGCCTGGCATTCAAGGCTGTTCAAACTTGAGTTACAACCTATTTACCTTAACCATGTTTAAACCTGGTTGGCTCATGGTTCTAAGCCTTTCTAGCCTATTCTTTTTTCTTTTTAACGTCTTTATTAGGGTATAATTGCTTTACAATGGTGTGTCAGTTGCTGCTTTATAACAAAGTGAATCAGTTATACATATACATATGTCCCCATATCTCTTCCCTATTGCATCTCTCTCCCTACCACCCTCCCTATCCCACCCCTCAAGGTGGTCACAAAGAACCGAGCTGATCTCCCTGTGCTATGCAGCTGCTTCCCACTAGCTATCTATTTTACATTTGGTAGTGTATATATGTCCATGCCACTCTCTCACTTTGTCCCAGCTTACCCTTCACCCTCTCCATATCCTCAAGTCCATTCTCTGGTAGGTCTGCGTCTTTCTTCCCATCTTGTCCCTAGGTTCTTCATGACCTTTTTTTTTTTTTTTAGATTCCATATATAGGTATTAACATACGGTATTTGTTTTTCTCTTTCTGACTTACTTCACTTTGTATGACAGACTCTAGGTCCATCCACCTCACTACAAATAACTCAATTTCATTTCTTTTTATGGCTGAGTAATATTCCATTGTATCTATGTGCCACATCTTCTTTATCCATTCATCCGATGACGGACACTTAGGTTGCTTCCATGTCCTGGCTATTGTAAATAGAGCTGCAATGAACATTGTGGTACATGACTCTTTTTGAATTATGGTTTTCTCAGGGTATATGCCCAGTAGAGGGATTGCTGGGTCGTATGGTAGTTCTATTTGTAGTTTTTTAAGGAACCTCCATACTGCTCTCCATAGTGGCTGTATCAATTTACATTCCCACCAACAGTGCAAGAGGGTTCCCTTTTCTCCACAACCTCTCCAGCATTTATTGTTTCTAGATTTTTTGATGATGACCATTCTGACCGGTGTGAGATGAAATCTCACTGTAGTTTTGATTTGCATTTCTCTAATGATTAATGATGTTGAGCATTCTTTCATGTGTCTGTTGGCAATCGGTATATCTTCTTTGGAGAAATGTCTATTTAGGTCTTCTGCCCAGTTTTGGATTGGGTTGTTGGTTTTTTTGTTATTGAGCTGCATGAGCTGCTTGTAAATCTTGGAGATTAATCCTTTGTCAGTTGCTTCATTTGCAAATATTTTCTCCCATTCTGAGGGTTGTCTTTTGGTCTTGTTTATGGTTTCCTTTGCTGTGCAAAAGCTTTTAAGTTTCATTAGGTCCCATTTGTTTATTTGTGTTCTTATTTCCATTTCTCTGGGAGCTGAGTCAAAAAGAATCTTGCTGTGATGTATGTCATAGAGTGTTCTGCCTATGTTTTCCTCTAAGAGTTTGATAGTGTCTGGCCTTACACTTAGGTCTTTAATCCATTTTGAGTTTATTTTTGTGCAAGGTGTCAGGGAGTGTTCTAATTTCATACTTTTACATGTACCTGTCCAATTTTCCCAGCACCACTTATTGAAGAGGCTGTCTTTTCTCCACTGTATATGCTTGCCTCCTTTATCAAAGATAAGGTGACCATATGTGTGTGGGTTTATCTCTGGCCTTTCTATCCTGTTCCATTGATCTATATTTCTGTTTTTGTGCCAGTACCAAACTGTCTTGATTACTGAAGCTTTGTAATATAGTCTGAGGTCAGGGAGCCTGATACCCCCAGCTCCATTTTTCGTTCTCAAGATTGCTTTGGCTATTCGGGGTCTTTTGTGTTTCCATACATATTGTGAAATTTTTTGTTCTAGTTCTGTGAAAAATGCCAGTGGTAGTTTGATAGGGATTGCATTGAATCTGTAGATTGCTTTGGGTAGTAGAGTCATTTTCACAATGTTGATTCCTCCAATCCAGGAACATGGTATATCTCTCCATCTATTTGTATCATCTTTAATTTCTTTCATCAGTGTCTTATAATTTTCTGCATACAGGTCTTTGGTCTCCTTAGGTAGGTTTATTCCTAGATATTTTATTCTTCTTGTTGCAATGGTAAATGGGAGTGTTTTCTTAATTTCACTTTCAGATTTTTCGTCATTAGTGTATAGAAATGCAAGAGATTTCTGTGCATTAATTTTGTATCCTGCTACTTTACCAAATTCATTGATTAGCTCTAGGAGTTTTCTGATGGCATCTTTAGGATTCTCTATGTATAGTATCATGTCATCTGCAAATAGTGACAGCTTTACTTCTTCTTTTCCGATTTGGATTCCTTTTATTTCTTTGTCTTCTCTGATTGCTGTGGCTAACACTTCCAAAAGTATGTTGAATAATAGTGGTGAGAGTGGGCAACCTTGTCGTGTTCCTGATCTTAGTGGAAATGGTTTCAGTTTTTCACCATTGAGGACAATGTTGGCTGTGGGTTTGTCATATATGGCCTTTATTATGTTGAGGAAAGTTCCCTCTATGCCTATTTTCTGCAGGGCTTTTATCATAAATGGGTGTTGAATTTTGTCGAAAGCTTTCTCTGCATCTATTGAGATGATCATATGGTTTTTCTCCTTCAATTTGTTAATATGGTGTATCACATTGATTGATTTGCGTATATTGAAGAATCCTTGCATTCCTGGGATAAACCCCACTTGATCATGGTGTATGATCCTTTTAATGTGCTGTTGGATTCTGTTTGCTAGTATTTTGTTGAGGGTTTTTGCCTCTGTGTTCATCAGTGATATTGGCCTGTAGTTTTCTTTCTTTGTGACATCTTTGTCTGGTTTTGGTATCAGGGTGATGGTGGCCTCGTAGAATGAGTTTGGGAGTGTTCCTCCCTCTGCAATATTTTGGAAGAGTTTGAGAAGGATAGGTGTTAGCTCTTCTCTAAATGTTTGATAGAATTCACCTGTGAAGTCATCTGGTCCTGGGCTTTTGTTTGTTGGAAGGTTTTTAATCACAGTTTCAATTTCAGTGCTTGTGATTGGTCTGTTCATATTTTCTATTTCTTCCTGGTTCAGTCTCGGCAGTTTGTGCATTTCTAAGAATCTGTCCATTTCTTCCAGGTTGTCCATTTTATTGGCATAGAGTTGCTTGTAGTAATCTCTCATGATCTTTTGTATTTCTGCACTGTCAGTGGTTACTTCTCCTTTTTCATTTCTAATTCTATTGATCTGAGTCTTCTCCCTTTTTCTCTTGATGAGTCTGGCTAATGGTTTATCAATTTTGTTTATCTTCTCAAAGAACCAGCTTTAAGTTTCATTGATTTTTGCTATTGTTTCCTTCATTTCTTTTTCATTTATTTCTGACCTGACCTTTATAATTTCTTTCCTTCTGCTGGCTTTGGGGTTTTTTTGTTCTTCTTTCTCTAATTGCTTCAGGTGCAAGGTTAGGTTGTTTATTCGAGATGTTTCCTGTTTCTTGAGGTAGGCTTGTATTGCTATAAACTTCCCTCTTAGCACTGCTTTTGCTGCGTCCCATAGGTTTTGGGTCGTCGTATCTCCATTGTCGTTTGTTTCTAGGTATTTTTTGATTTCCCCTTTGATTTCTTCAGTGATCACTTCGTTATTAAGTAGTGTATTGTGTAGCCTCCATGTGTTCGCACTTTTTACAGATCTTTTCCTGTAATTGATATCTAGTCTCATAGCGTTGTGGTCGGAAAAGATACTTGATACGATTTCAATTTTCTTCAATTTACCAAGGCTTGATTTATGACCCAAGATATGATCTATCCTGGAGAATGTTCCATGAGCACTTGAGAAAAATGTGTATTCTGTTGTTTTTGGGTAGAATGTCCTATAAATATCAATTAAGTCCATCTTGTTTAATGTATCATTTAAAGCTTGTGTTTCCTTATTTATTTTCATTTTGGATGATCTGTCCATTGGTGAAAGTGGGGTGTTAAAGTCCCCTACTATGATTGTGTTGCTGTCGATTTCCCCTTTTATGGCTGTTAGTATTTCCCTTATGTATTGAGGTGCTCCTATGTTGGGTGCATAAATATTTACAATTGTTATAGCTTCCTCTTGGATCGATCCCTTGATCATTATATAGTGTCCTTCTTTGTCTCTTGTAATAGTCTTTATTTTAAAGTCTATTTTGTCTGATATGAGAATTGCTACTCCAGCTTTCTTTTGATTTCCATTTGCATGGAATATCCTTTTCCATCCCCTCACTTTCAGTCTGTATGTGTCTCTAGGTCTGAAGTGGGTCTCTTGTAGACAGCATATATATGGGTCTTGTTTTTGTATCCATTCAGCCAGCCTGTGTCTTTTGGTGGGAGCATTTAATCCATTTACATTCAAGGTAATTATCGATAAGTATGTTCCTATTCCCATTTTCTTAAATGTTTTGGGTTTGTTATTGTAGGTGTTTTCCTTCTCTTGTGTTTCTTGCCTAGAGAAGTTCCTTTAGCATTTGTTGTAAAGCTGGTTTGGTGGTGCTGAACTCTCTCAGCTTTTGCTTGTCTGTAAAGGTTTTAATTTCTCCATCGAATCTGAATGAGATCCTTGCTGGGTAGAGTAATCTTGGTTGTAGGTTTTTCTCCTTCATCACTTTTATATCCTGCCACTCCCTTCTGGCTTGCAGAGTTTCTGCTGAAAGATCAGATGTTAACCTTATGGGGATTCCCTTGTGTGTTATTTCTTTTTTTCCCCTTGCTGCCTTTAATATGTTTTCCTTATATTTAATTTTTGACAGTTTGATTAATATGTGTCTTGGCGTGTTTCTCCTTGGGTTTATCCTGTATGGGACTCTCTGTGCTTCTAGGACTTGATTAACTATTTCCTTTCCCATATTAGGGAAGTTTTCAACTATAATCTCTTCAAATATTTTCTCAGTCCCTTTCTTTTTCTCTTCTTCTTCTGGGACCCCTATAATTCGAATGTTGGTGCGTTGAATGTTGTCCCAGAGGTCTCTGAGACTGTCCTCAGTTCTTTTCATTCTTTTTTCTTTATCCTGCTCTGCAGTAGTTATTTCCACCATTTTATCTTCCAGGTCACTTATCCTTTCTTCTGCCTCAGTTATTCTGCTATTGATCCCATCTAGAGTATTTTTAATTTCATTTATTGTGTTTTTCATCATTACTTGGTTCCTCTTTAGTTCTTCTACGTCCTTGTTAAATGTTTCTTGCATTTTGTCTATTCTATTTCCAAGATTTTAGATCATCCTTACTATCATTATTCTGAATTCTTTTTCAGGTAGACTACCTATTTCCTCCTCATTTGTTAAGTCTGGTGTGTTTTGACCCTGCTCCTTCATCTGCTGTGTGTTTTTCTGTCGTCTCATTTTGCTTATCTTACTGTGTTTGGGGTCTCCTTTTCACAGACTGCAGGTTTGTAGTTCCCGTTGTTTTTGGTATCTGTCCCCAGTGGCTGTTGGTTCAGTGGGTTGTGTAGGCTTCCTGGTGTAGGGAACTAGTGCCTGAGCTCTGGTGGATGAGGCTGGATCTTGTCTTTCTGGTGGGCACATCCACGTCTGGTGGTGTATTTTGGGGTGTCTGTGGCCTTATTATGATTTTAGGCAGCCTCTCTGCTAATGGATGGGGCTGTGTTCCTGTCTTGCTAGTTGTTTGGCATAGGGTGTTCAGCACTGTAGCTTGCTGGTCGTTGAGTGATGCTGGTCTTGATGTTGAGATGGAGATCTCTGAGAGATTTTTGCCGTTTGGTATTACGTGGAGCTGGGAGGTCTCTTGTGGACCAGTGTCCTGAAGTTGGCTCTCCCACCTCAGAGGCACGGCCCTGATGCCTGGCTGGAGCACCAAGAGACTTTCGTCCACACGGCTCAGAGTAAAAGGGAGAAAAAATGAAAGAAAGAAAGAAAGAAAGAAAGAAAGAAAGAAAGAAAGAAAGAAAGAGGCTATAATATAGTGAAGCAAAATAAAGCTATTGTAAAGCAAAGCTATACAGACAAAATCTCACCCAGAAGCATATACATATACACTCACAAAAAAAAAGGAACAGGGGAAAAATTAATATATCCTGCTCCCCAAGTCCACCTCCTAAATTTGGGATGATTCGTTGTCTATTCAGGTATTCAACAGATGCAGGCACATCAAGTTGTTTGTGGAGTTTTAATCCGCTGCTTCTGAGGCTGCTGGGAGAGATTTCCCCTTCTCTTCCCTGTTCACACAGCTCCTGGGGTTCAGCTTTGGATTTGGACCCGCCTCTGCGTGTAGGTCGCTTGAGGGCGTCTATTCCCCGCCCAGACAGAACGGGGTTAAAGGAGCCGCTGCTTCGGGGGCGCTGGCTCACTCAGGCCGCGGGGAGGGAGGGGTACGGAGGAGGCGGGGCGAGCCTGTGGCAGCAGAGGCCGGCGTGACGTTGCACCAGCCTGAGGCGCGCAGTGCGTTTCCCAAGGAAGTTGTCCGGGGATCACGGGACCCTGGCAGTGGCGGGCTGCACCGGCTCCCGGGAGGGGCGGTGTGGAGAGTGACTTGTGCTCACACACAGGCTTTTTGGAGGCGGCAGCAGCAGCCCCAGCGTCTCACGCCCGTCTCTGTGGTCCGCGCTGATCGCCGCGGCTCGCGCCCTTCTCTGGAGTTCGTTTAGGCGGCGCTCTGAATCCCCTCTCCTTGCGCGCGGCGAAACAAAGAGGCAAGAAAAAGTCTCTTGCCTCTTCGGCAGCTGCAGACTTTTTCTCGGTCTCCCTCCCAGCCAGCTGTGGTGCGCTAACCCCTTCAGGCTGTGTTCACGCCGCCAGCCCCAGTCCTCTCCCTGCGATCCGACCGAAGCCCGAGCCTCAGCTCCCAGCCCACGCCCGCCCCGGCGGGGGAGCAGACAAGCCTCTCGGGCTGGTGAGCGCTGCTTGGCACCGAGCCTCTGTGCGGGAGTCTCTCCGCTTTTTCCTCTGCGCCCCTGTTGCTGTGCGATCCGCGCTGTTAGCTGCGGCTCGTGCCCGTATCTGAAGTTCGTTTAGGTGGCGCTCTGAATCCCCTCTCCTCGCGCACCAGGAAACAAAGAGGGAAGAAAAAGTCTCTTGCCTTTTCGGCAGCTGCAGACTTTTTCCCGGGCTCCCTCCCGGCTAGCTGTGGTGTGCTCACCCCTTCAGGCTGTGTTCATGCCGCCAATCCCAGTCCTCTCCCTGCAATCCGACCGAAGCCCAAGCCTCAGCTCCCAGCCCCGCCCGTCCCGGCGGGGGAGCAGACAAGCCTCTCGGGCTGGAGAGTGCTGGTCGGCGCTCCTCCGTGCGGGAACCTCTCCGCTTTGCCCTCCACACCCCTGTGGCTGCGCTCTCCTCCGTGGCTCCGAAGCTTCCCCTCTCTGCCACCCGCAGTCTCTGCCCGCGAAGGGGCTTCCTAGTGCGTGGAAATCTTTCCTCCTTCACAGCTCCCTCCCACTGGTGCAGGTGCCGTCCCTATTCTTTTGTCTCTGTTATTTCTTTTTTCTTTTGCCCTACCCAAGTACGGGGGGAGTTTCTTGCCTTTTTGGAGGTCGGACGTTTTCTGCCAGCGTTCAGTGGGTGTTCTGTAGGAGCAGTTCCACGTGTAGATGTATTTCTACTGTATCTGTGGGAAGGAAGGTGATCTCCGCATCTTACTATTCCGCCATCTTCTCTCCTCCCCCTACTGTAGCTTTGTAGTATAGTCTGAAGTCAGGGAGCCTGATTTCTCCAGCTCCGTTTTTGTTTCTCAAGATTGCTTTGGCTATTCAGGGTCTTTTTTGTTTCCATACAAACTGTGAAATTTTTTGTTCTAGTTCTGTGAAAAATGCCATTGCTAGTTTGATAGGGATTGCACTGAAACTGTAGATTGCTTTGTGTCATATAGTCATTTTCACAATGTTGATTCTTCCAATCCAAGAACAGACGTGATCTATTTTGAAGTACTCTTGGACTCATTGATGAGTCCCAAAATAAGGCTGATTTGCATATTCTTAATTGATAATGAAAGTATCTTCATTAATCCTGACCATCAAAGTAATGCAAGTCACAATTATAGTTGAAATCTCTTTCAGCAAGTGAGGATGTAGTTTTTATGAGGAAGTGATCCTATGCTAATACATTCTAAGTCATAGGTAATGTTTCCTTCAATTCCTAAAGGACGTATCTTGTGAGAAAAGTGAAAGCATTTTTCTGTAATATGATGGGTGGGGGTAGGGGTCGAAAGGGGGAAAAAGAAAAAAGTAGAAGTTATACTTGCTGGATCCTGAAACTTTTTTGATAGTGGAAGCATTGTCTTTAATTGATCTGTTTCTAAATTAAAACAAAGTAATTTATGAAGAACATTTCCTGTTGCATTTGTTAACATTGATGTCAGAACTTCTCATTCTATTAAGGCTTCTTCACTGATTTCATAGAGATCAATAAAAGCAAGTCTCTTATTCTTTTCCTCTCCAGAAATCCTGGCACTAAACTGAATGTGGCACTAAACTGAAGGTGGAAAATTAAGGAAGCGCTGTATTTTCACAATATCTGAAGTACGTTTATGACACTGGGCCATGCCCTTCCTCTTTCTGGACCTTAGTATCATATTTTGTAAAATGACAGCCTGGGAGTCATTGAACTTTCTTGACTCCAAACCTGGGGCATCTGGGGAGTCAAACATTTTACACTGAGAATTTAACACCCTCTACTTTCTCCCTAATTTCCTTTCCTCATCTTGCATGGACTTAATATAGTCATATAGTTTGCCTTATATTTGTTAATTTTAATACTTTTTTAAAATAATTGTTTTGTTTTATAAACATATTTACAACCTTTTAACTGAGCTCTATGTTTACTACATTTCAGTAGTTAGCACTGAACCTTTTATACCCTGACTTCTTCATTCTTGGATTCTTACCTCTCTGTTGGCTTGTGTATATCTCCAAAAAAATTTTTTTAAATTAATTTTTATTGGAATATTTTGCTTTACAATGTTGTGTTAGTTTCTACTATACAGCAAAGTGAATCAGCTATATGTATACATATATTCCCTCTTTTTTGTATTTCCTTCCCATTTAGGTCACCACAGAGCATGGGGTAGAGTTCCCTGTGCTCTACAGTAGGTTCTCATTCGTTATCTATTTTACACATAGTATCAATAGTGTATATATGTCAATCCCAATCTCCCAATTCCTCCCACTCCCCCTTTCCCCCTTTGTATCCATCAAAAAATATTTTTAAAAGTATATATTTTCTGATGACTTACAAATCTGAGAATATCTGTCTCTTGTGTTCACAAATGAATGACATTTTGAGTTGGTGTAAAATTCTTGGTCTCTCAGTTTTTGCCTTCTCAGTACACTGTAGCCATTGCTCTGTTGTTTTCTGTGATCTTCTTCTTTCATCTCATTCTTTTCTCTTTTCATTTCATCCTGTTCTCTTTTATGGCTTCTCCTCCACACACCGCCCCCACAACACTCACCTCATTTCAAAACAACCAGTCTTTTTTCTTTATCCTACAAAAGATACCAAATAGCTTTCTAAAATTTTCTTCTGGTTCCTGTCATAATTCTTTTTAAGGAAGTGACTTATTCTCTGAGTTACATGGTTAATATTCTTTTTTGGTTGTTCTATAGAGTTTTTCAGCAGTACTAGCCTGACTTTTCCCTTGAATTCTCCTCATAAGGAAAGCTCCACATGGGTTTGACTTTTAAGTAGAGAGGCTCTGTCAGGTTGGGGTAGAGTGTTCTCCTCCCTCACCACCTGGCCCTTTGACACTTGGAACTGATGTAAGCCATTATGACATTCTAGAGTCCAGCATGCATCGCTCTCTTACTCCTACTCCTGCCTACAGCTCCGACTGTCTTCAGGTGGGTGCTTCACCTCCCAGGTGCACCATGCCACTATCAGACCCTCTCGCATGTCCTGACATGTGATTGCTTAGACTTTTAGTCCTCACATAGGTACAAACCAGCATTTTTGGTTATTTCAAAAAGAAATCATGCTACAGAGTGGAAATTCCAAGTTTTCTGGTTGTTCCTCTCAGGCTTAATTTTCAGTGTTGGTGGAGGTTTTCCTCTTTTTCTCTGACTTCATGTGCATTTTAATGGCAGCAGCTCTGATTGGGGCTGCTAGCCAGATGCCATTGTAAAGTAGAAATAAAATTATTGGGCCAAAGAATCTGTACACTTAAAACTCTCTGTATATATTGCTGAATAGCATTCCAAAAACTTGGTACTGATCTGCTCTTCTGTCAGCCAGAAACTTTTTCCCAAGGTTGCTCTTGGATCTGTATTATTGTTGTCTCATAGAAATGATTCCTTCAGCCAGACATTTTTATTATCATCTGCCTGTGCCCATAGTCAGTCATATTTGATGTTTGTATCTTTAAAGTATCTGACTGACAAACGTATTTTTTTCCTTAAATACAGCATCAGTGGGGTTTATGTAGCAAAAGCCCAGTGTTTGTTATCAGGAGTTCAATCCTTGGTTTCCCTGTTTACCTGCTGTGTGATCAGGACAAGTTGCCCAAGTTCTCTGAGCCTCATCTGCAAAGTGCTGACTGACATACTATATGCACAGTTATGATGGGCATGTGAATTGAGGGCTGGGTAGGTGCTTTGTAAATATAAATTCTGTAGGAATGTTGGCAGAGTGATTGAGTTAGTGGGTTCTCCAGTCAGAAAGGTATCACTGCAGCCAGTGATACTTACTTGCTGCTGATCCAGATTTCTAACCTCCCTGAGACTTGGTCTCCTCATCTGTACAAATGTTGAAAAAAACATATACATGGTGATAAAATGGTTTTAAAAATATATACATACCCCTCAGTGTTGCTGTGAGAATAGTTAATTAAACAAGGAGGCCATAAGACAGAAGTGGCTCTAATGCCATGGTGCCATCAGCAAATCAAAATCCAAGCCTGTAAGTACCTCAAGGTTACAAAACCAAAATGCTAAGGACAACCAATTCCAAATGGCCAGCTAGGCTTTAAGCTATATCCAAATAATTTCCTTCCTCTGCTTTTGCACTTTCTCTGTATGTCTGCCCCTGGCTTCTGTCGGAGGAGTGCTCCTAACCACTTCCAGTTTGGCGCTACCCAATTTGATCAATTTTTGCTCAAATAAACTCTTAAAAATTTTAATATGCCACTGTTTATCATTTAACAGGATTAAATGAGGAAATGAATGTAAAGATCTCTGCACAATATAAGTGGTCAACAAATGTTAGTCATTGTTATAATCATTACATTCTGTGGCAAGACACAATACAGGTCACCCACATGCACATGTATCTGTAGGGGCAGAATCTAAGCAAAATGAAGTATAGCAATTTCATATAGCTATTTCTTTTCTCTCCTAGACTATGACACTATTCTCCTGGACTATGACTCTTTTCTGAAACACTGATTTAGTTCCTTTTTTTCCTTCTTTCCTGTTCATCTTTTTTTTCTTCTGTTTTGTTTTGTTTTACAAAAAGTTGGCGGGACAGTTGCAACAGTTGATTTGCAAAGACATTTTCTTTGTTTCCTTCATCTCACTCTCACAAACAGTAAAACAAAACAAAACAAAACTCGCAAAGACAAACAAAAACTTCCCATCCCTTTTCTTCTACCCAAGATTCCAAATAATCCTTTCAAAAATTATGCCACAGAAATATTTATGTTGGGTTAACATTTTTTATTCTTTTGTTATGTGGTTACAGCAAGATTATTTTTACTCATTGATTTTGCCTGAATCTACTTCTCCTTAATAGTCTGGTGTGTTGAATGGAAATGATATATAAGATTTGGGGGGGATTTAAAAAGTTGCAATATGAAACATGTCTTAGCAGAATCCCTGGCACATGGAGGGAAGTCACCCTGGTGTGCTGTATAGTTTTGTTTGTAGTGATGAATAGAGCACAGGTTATCACCAGCTTTGGGCCTTCCAGCAGTAACTGACTTATTGCTTGTTCATAGTAGCACCTGGGGATCAGCTGAGGCCTTTGTTGTGATAGCATCTCAGCCCAACTTCTCCCTCTGTCCAGTGTGACTTCCTTCACTGCCCCAATAGGTGCTGAGCTTCTGGCACTCTCCAGTAATCTCCCTGCATGCAAATCTGTGCTCTGAACCAGCTTCCCATGGAACCCAACCTGCAACATAATTCCCCTTACATAAAAGCCTAGGTGGACTTTCTGTTGATTCTAGGATGAAGTTCAAAATTTTTAGCATGTCTTCCAAGGCCCTTCCCAGTCTACCCCCAAACTACTTCTCCTGAATCCTCACTGAGAATTTTTTGCCCCTGTATTTCAGCCACAGATCATGTCTCCCCCGTCCATGATAAATGATACTCTGTCCAGTCTCTTTGCTTTATTCACACTTCTTCTTCTGCCAATAGCTGTTCATCTTTTATCTACCAGACAAATTCTTAAATGAAATCCCACTTTTGAAGTTCAGTTTCTTCCATTGTTCTTCTAGAGTGTCTCAGGCTTGCTTTGGCTACCACACTTAACTTCAGGTGATGAACTCAGAGAACCATGACCTTAACCCACCAGTGACCCATCCACCCTGCTACACAAGCTCAATATGCTGCCCATGGAATTTGTTATTCACTTGTCCATCCTTATGCCCTTGCCCTAGTCTTAGCCAGTCCTACCAGCTCTGATCAGGAATTTGCCCCAGGCTTTTGTTTTTTTTGTTTTTTTCTCTATTTGCTTTACTGTTTGCTGTTTCTCTCCCATATACACCTAGATCAACATGTATTCACACATACACACACAAATAATATATATACATAACGTTTTTCTGAATGATTCAAGAGTAAGTTACTTGCATATAGCTCTTCACCCCCAAATATTTCAGTGAGCATTTCCTCTAAATTATAATATTCTCTTACATTTACACAGTAGAGTTTTCAACTTCAGGAAATTTAATATTGATACAGTATTTTTATCCAAGCAAACAACCATATGCCAATTTTTAGTTGACCTAATAATTTCCTATGTGGCATTAATTCTATTTTTTTTGAATTTTTGAATTTTATTTTATTTTTTAATACAGCAGGTTCTTCTTAGTTATCCATTTTATACATATTAGTGTATATATGTCAATCCCAATCTCCCAATTCATCATGTCCCAGGCTTTTGTTCTCTGCTTGGTTTTGAGGATTCCTTTATCTCAGATTTGGTACCTGGCTTTCATTCAATCACAGCAACTGCTCAGCTCCTTTCAAAAGCTGTTGGTTTCTTCCTATGTCCTCAGTACATATGACTTCTCTTTTGCATTTTCATCTTTCCCATTCTGTCTCTGTATTGACAGTTGGAATAAACCCCATTACAATCCTGCCTCTCAAATTGGGAACGGGGGACATTTTTAATGTCTTGATTTCCATGTGATTGTGGACTCCCTGAGTGGAAGGACTATGATGTATCTTTGCATCTCCATTTCCTAGCTTAGGGCCTGGACTGAATAGGTGCCAGTATGATGTGTTTATGGGGTGAAAGGTCATCAGATTATGGAGGTTCTTCATCAGCTGTGCTAAAGTGAGAACCTAACACAAAGACATTTATGGTGCTCACATAATTGAATTGTTTGGAATCTGATATTCTAAGAGGTGGGCTAGTGCAGCAAAGCTCCATTATTACGATGCAAGGGATATTTAGGGCAATTGTCAGTAAATGTTTCTGTGAGAAGAACCTCCCGTATCCTAGACACTGGGCTGAATGCTATGATGATTTAAAAATAAAACCTACAGGGATTATATGCCCAATATGCTCACAATCTTATGGGGCTGACAAGAAACACCTACAAAGTGGATTAGAAAGCAAAATATTTCAAGAGAAATCTACTGATCATAGAACCTGGGAGCTGGGAGAAAGAGGCTGGGGGTCTGGGAGGAAGTGGGATCAGAACTGAATTTTGGTTCCTCACCAGCCTCACTACATTGTGCTTCTCCAAGGCAAAAAATATGTCATATATATTTATATCTGCAGTGTCTCCTTGCACACTTCCAGCTAATTCTCTAATGGAGCGTCTGCAACATATTTGGATTATCATGAATATTGGATGCACAATCGTTGAAGGGCTAGAGAATCAAGCTCAGAGGACGGACAGGAATCCTGGAGAACCAGCACTGGGGAACAGCCTTGGGAACAGTCTCCTTAGGCCTCCACTACTGGCATCACTGGCCCTGGACACTTTTGGTCTTTGTCTCTAGATTAGCGATGCTCCGCCTTCTTTTGTGACTAATTTCCCAAATTACTCTGCATCTTTGCCTCACTCCCCTGGGATCCAATGTTCCAGAGGTAGACATTCTATTCTTTGGCTAGGCCTCACAGGCTGATGTCCCAGCTTATGGGGATAGCAGATGGGAAAAGATGTTGGTTTCATAGTAGAAACATGTTCCTACCTGTCCCTATAGTGATTTCCTTTCCTACTCCCTGCCCCTATATAGGAAGGGCATATAGATTCTGCATAGTCAAAGATGACAATTGTTCATCCAGGGATGATGAGTTACGAACTTAGGCTTTTGGACAAACGTGTAAATTTTCTAATTCTGCCAATCGACCACGTGCTGCACCCACAGAAAAGGCTTAGAAGTGGATAATTAGTCTCTCACATCTTCACTAGGGCTCTGACAGTTGGCAATATTTAACTACTCTTAAAAGAATGATCCATGAAACTTGTCTGGATCTTTTTCAGATATGAAAACTAAATCTAGCTTTCTCCTGTTTGCCTGAACATCTGTGATGTGTATTGTACAACCACAGAGATACCTTTGTAGTATGAGAAGATTTCCCCAAGGGAGAAACACACACATGGGAAACAAGTGAAATAGCCAACAATGAGTGGGCAAGACAGTTGAAATTTGGCTTCATGACCACCCTACACCTTCTGAATCATTGGAAGCATCAGCTTCTAGTGGTAACAAACATGGGCAGCTGGTTGTATCAGCTGTATAATGTCCCCTTTGTATGGGATTAAACATTTTTTCATGTTAATGCTTATGCCATGTTTTCTTTGGAGTTCAAACTCAGCCTGGTGTCTCAAATGAAACATAAACCATTTTCAAAGATCAGGAAATGGATTATTTCTCTGGGAGCTGATCAATTTGTGCAAAGATTAATTAATGAGCACATCACCAATTTCAAATTTTGCTAATTATATTTTGAGTACCCTGAACAAGGACTATATTTTTATTAATTTCACATACTGGTTCTCATCGTGAGGTTGGCTCATTTTGTAGTTCACATCTGTATAGAGTCCCACTATTCATATCTTATGGACTTCTATTTGATTTTCATGATGAAGCTCTGAGGCAGATGAAGAAGGGCTATCCTATTTTACAGGTGAAGAGACTAAGGCTCATAGAAGCTAAAGGATTTGTTAAGGTCATATAGTTGATAAGAGACAGGTTTAGGTCTGCATCCTAGATTTCTTATCTTCAAGTCCATTACTTTTATAACTAACATCTTAATGAAGCCAAATGAAGGAAATTGTCAAGAAATGATGTTTGAGTTGAGACGTCCTGTGTTGCACATTTACAAGGACTTAGTGATATCTTTTAACAAAAGATGTTTTCTTGAGTGATCTTTCTGATGGTTATGAAACCCGTGGACTGATGTATTTTCACAGAAATGTTACAGGATGGCAGCTCCACTCCTCCTCTTTGATGAATAATGGAATTGGTCATATAAAAGAATCTTCATACTCGATCACCGGGATGTAGTGAGAAAGAACCTGGTTTATCTTGTTCTGCTTTGGAGGAAGCAGAGAAATGTTGGTGATCCTAGCATCAGGGATTTGAAGTGAATTTAGGAGGCCCCTAAACCACAAACTTTACCTGTAATAATATATGTGATTACACAGTTAATAATGAAATATTAAAGACGCCTTGTTCATATAGGTCACTTGAGATACAAGGAATGATCTCATTATGTTATTCTGTTGCTCTTGAGAAGATAAGAAATATTTACCCATGGGGTTAATTAAACTATGGGTCAGTAATAAATACCTTTACGCACTGTATTATGATCAAAATAGGTGACATATATTTAACAGTTACCTGTTGCAAAAGCTTTTAAATTATTTCTTAAATTAATATTAAATAAAATATATAATGCATACAGTCTTTACCACCTGCTTGTCACGTTATTATCAGCATTTATAAATCAACAGGAATGGTTTTCCTATGATTACTAGGTGCTTGTGTTTCATTGAATGAAGTGATTCTGTGAAAGCTACACTCATTTGAACCTTAGCTATGAACATGAAAAGTATGTAAAAATGAACTTAGAAGAAATATTCCTAAGCATTTTATGTAAAGAGAGACCCCACTTTATGTGGAAATATTCAAATTATCACAGAAATATGAATGCCCCCTTCCTCTCTTTAAAACTTCATCTCTCTTCCTTAATAGCTACTAAAAGTATAAGTAGATTTTCATAGGTACACAGAAAAATGATATACTACTAATCCTAATGCACTATTGGTAGGCTACTTGAACTTTTGTTCATGGCTTTTTTCTGGTTCGCTAGGGCCATTTCTTGGTTTAAAACTTCATGGTTATCCTTCTGAAAACAAAACAAAAATCCATGGATTAGTCAGGTGCAAGTACTCATGTGAATGGTTTGGTTTTTATTCCCTGCTTGGGTTCTGCTAGTGCCCAGTAACACTGATTCAGGTGGTTGCATTGTATGCTCTTTTCCAAATATCTTAGATGATTGGTCATTCATTCATTTCAAAGTATTTATTGTGTGCCTATTAGGTTCACTCTGTTTGAGGCACTAGATATACATGAGGGAATAAGACAAAACCCCTACCCTCAGTAGAGCATACATTCCATTTGGTTGGAACAGATGTTAAAATAAAGTTAATGTAATAAGTGTGAAAAATTCCATGGAGGAAAATAAATCAATATAAAGGGATAAAAAAATGTGAGGAGATCAGTGATGGCTATGTTGAGAAGATACTCTTTGATCATGGACCTGAAGGATAAAGAGAGAGTGAGCATATGTGAATATCTGGGGGAGGAGTGTTTCAGGCAGAGGGAACAGCCAGTGCAAAAGACCTTGAGGTAACACTTTTTCTTGGGTGTTCAAGGAACATAAAAAGAGGCTAAAGTGGCAGTACAGGTATGGTTATGATATGCACACCAATAACGTGGTACAAATTTCAGTTACCAAGATATGTTAGTTGTTAGTAATTGCATAAAGTACAGACTTTGCTGCTAGCTCTTCAGTCGACAAATTAATATGTAAATAACAGATGCATGTTTTGATCAGCATGTTTGAATCACATCATTTCTTTCAAAGCCTGTGGTGATTAGACATCATAAATCTGTTACTTAGTTCACACGTAGAAGGCAGAGTGTACAGTTATGCTCTTTCTTTGTCTCCCAGTGATAAGACGATACACATAATAACATAAGAATAGTTATGAAAATACAGGACAACACACAAATAATAGCATTGGAAGTTAAGGGTATCAGTCTTCAACATACATGGATGGCTTTGAGAAATGGTCTGGATTTGTGTCTAGTAATAGAACAACTCCAACTGTCAGAAAGGAATTAGAAAAGAAAGTTTGCATCCACTTCACCTATGTATCTCAGACCTGGAGACAGTCTCAGATTGGAAGATCTCACAGTCACCCCAAGGTTTGGAGGGAGTTAACTTTTGGGGCAGCCACAGTTATGTCCTATTCCCTACCTTGCTGTTCACTGAGGGAATCACTGTAGCTGGTCAACTCTCCTTCATCTATGCTACAAACACAACCCTGAGATATATTGTATTAATCTTTTTAAATTTAGAGAGTTTAGAACAAAATTTGCAAACAATGATGTGCTTTTATCTTTTCATTTCTTTGTTCATTTTCAAATTTTTAAACCTCTAGAAGAAAACTAATAGGAATATATTATGAAGGTAAAAGCATTATTATTTTATTTTCTCTCAGTGTTTTTATAAACAAATGTTATGTAAGAAGTTGAAACAAGAGTATAATAAGGCACACGGTGGGGTGTTGCTGCAGAACCTTGCTTCAGACAGTGATGTGGACGAAAGGCTCTTGGTGCTCCAGCCAGGCATCAGGGCTGTGCCTCTGAGGTGGGAGAGCCAACTTCAGGACACTGGTCCACAAGAGACCTCCCAGCTCCACGTAATACCAAATGGCGAAAATCTCCCAGAGATCTCCATCTCAACACAAAGACCCAGCTTCACTCAACGACCAGCAAGCTACAGTGCTGGACACGCTATGCCAAACAACTAGCAAGAGAGGAACACAGCCCCATCCATTAGCAGAGAGGCTGCCTACAATCATAATAAGGCCACAGACACCCCAAAATACACCACCAGACGTGGACGTGCCCTCCAGAAAGACAAGATTCAGGCTCATCCACCAGAACACAGGCACTAGTCTCCTCCACCAGGAAGCCTACACAGTCCACTGAACCAACCTTAGCCACTGGGGACAGATACCAAAAACAATGGGAACTACGAACCTGCAGCCTGTGAAAAGGAGACCCCAAACACAGTAAGATAAGCAAAACGAGAAAACAGAAAAACACACAGCAGATGAAGGAGCAGGGTCAAAACACACCAGACCTAACAAAGAAAGAGGAAGTAGGCAGTCTACCTGAAAAAGAATTCAGAGTAATGATAGTAAGGATGATCCAAAATCTTGGAAATAGAATAGACAAAATGCAAGAAACATTTAACAAGGACATAGAAGAGCTGAAGAGGAACCAAGCAATGATGAAAAACACAATAAATGAAATTAAAAATACTCTAGAAGGGATCAATAGCAGAATAAGTGAGGCAGAAGAACGGGTAAGTGACCTGGAAGACAGAATGGTGGAATTCACTGCTGCGGAACAGAATAAAGAAAAAAGAATGAAAAGAACTGAGGACAGTCTCAGAGACCTCTGGGACAACATTCAACGCGCTAACATTCGAATTATAGGGGTCCCAGAAGAAGAAGAGAAAAAGAAAGGGACTGAGAAAATATTTGAAGAGATTATAGTTGAAAACTTCCCTAATATGGGAAAGGAAATAGTTAATCAAGTCCTGGAAGCACAGATAGTCCCATTCAGGATAAATCCAAGGAGAAACACGCCAAGACACATATTAATCAAACTAGCAAAAATTAAATATAAAGAAAACATATTAAAAGCAGCAAGGGAAAAACAACAAATAACACACAAGGGAATCCCCATAAGGTTAACAGCTGGTCTTTCAGCAGAAACTCTGCAAGCCAGAAGGGAGTGGCAGGATATACTTAATGTGATGGAGAAAAACCTACAACCAAGATTACTCTACCCAGCAAGGATCTCATTCAGATTTGATGGAGAAATTAAAACCTTTACAGACAAGGAAAAGCTGAGAGAGTTGAGCACCACCAAACCAGCTTTACAACAAATGCTAAAGGAACTTCTCTAGGCAAGAAACACAAGAGAAGGAAAACACCTACAATAAGAAACCCAGAACATTTAGGAAAATGTGAATAGGAACATACATATCGATAATTACCTTAAATGCAAATGGATTAATTCATCCCACCAAAAGACACAGACTGGCTGAATGGATACAAAAACAGGACCCGTATATATGCTGTCTACAAGAGACCCACTTCAGACCTAGAGACACATACAGACTGAAAGTGAGGGGATGGAAAAAGATATTCCATGCAAATGGAAATCAAAAGAAAGCTGGAGTAGCAGTTCTCATATCAGACAAAATAGACTTTAAAATAAAGACTATTACAAGAGATAAAGAAGGACACTATATAAGGATCAAGGGACCGATCCAAGAAGAAGGTATAACAATTGTAAATATTTATGCACCCAACATAGGAGCACCTCAATACATAAGGCAAATACTAACAGCCCTAAAAGGGGAAATCGACAGTAACACAATCATAGTAAGGGAATTTAACAACCCACTTTCAACAATGGACACATCATCCAAAATGAAAATAAATAAGGAAAAACAAGCTTTTAATAATACATTAAAGAAGATGGACTTCATTGACATTTATAGGACATTCCACCCAAAAACAACAGAATACACATTTTTCTCAAGTGCTCATGGAACATTCTTCAGGATAGATCATACCTTGGGTCACAAATCAAGCCTGGTTAAATTTAAGAAAATTGAAATTGTATCAAGTATCTTTTCTGACCGCAACGTTATGAGACTAGATATCAATTACAGGAAAAGATCTGTAAAAAATACAAACACATGGAGGCTACACAATACACTACTTAATAACGAAGTGATCACTGAAGAAATCAAAGGGGAATCAAAAAATACCTAGAAACATATGACAATGGAGACATGACGACCCAAAACCTATGGGATGCAGTAAAAGCAGTACTAAGAGGGAAGTTTGTAGCTATACAAGCCTACCTAAAGAAACAAGAAAAATATCAAGTAAACAATCTAACCTTACACCTAAAGAAACTAGAGAAAGAAGAACAAACAAAACCCAAAGTTAGCAGAAGGAAAGAAATCATAAAGATCAGAGCAGAAATAAATGAAAAGAAATGAAGGAAACAATAGTAAAGATCAATAAAACTAAAGCTGGTTCTTTGAGAAGATAAACAAAATTGCTAAACCATTAGCCAGACTCCTCAAGAGAAAAAGGGAGAAGACTCAAATCAATAGAATTAGAAATGAAAAAGGAGAAGTAACAAGTGACACTGCAGAAATACAAACGATCATGAGAGATTACTACAAGCAACTCTATGCCAATAAAATGGACAAACTGGAAGAAATGGACAAATTCTGAGAAATGCACAACCTACCGAGATGGAACCAGGAAGAAACAGAAAATATGAACAGACCAATCACAGGCACTGAAATTGAAACTGTGATTAAAAATCTTCCAGCAAACAAAAGCGCAGGAGCAGATGGCTTCACAGGTGAATTCTATCAATCATTTAGAGAAGAGCTAACACCTATCTTTCTCAAACTCTTCCAAAATATTGCAGAGGGAGGATCACTCCCCAACTCATTCTACGAGGCCACCATCACCCTGATACCAAAACCAGACAAAGATGTCACAATGAAAGAAAACTACAGGCCAATATCACTGATGAATATAGATGCAAAAATCCTCAACAAAATACTAGCAAACAGAATCCAACAGCACATTAAAAGGATCATACACCATGATCAAGTGGGATTTATTCCAGGAATGCAAGGATTCTTCAATATACACAAATCAATCAACGTGATACACCATATTAACAAACTGAAGGAGAAAAACCATGTGATCATCTCAATAGATGAAGAGAAAGCTTTCGACAAAATTCAACACCCATTTATGATAAAAGCCCTGCAGAAAGTAAGCATAGAGGGAACTTTCTTCAACATAATAAAGGCCATATATGACAAACCCACAGCCAACATTGTCCTCAATGGTGAAAAACTGAAACCATTTCCACTAAGATCAGGAAGAAGACAAGGTTGCCCACTCTCACCACTATTATTCAACATAGTTTTGGAAGTGTTAGCCACAGCAATCAGAAAAGAAAAAGAAATAAAAGGAATCCAAATCGGAATAGTAGAAGTAAAGCTGTCACTGTTTGCAGATGACATGATACTATACATAGAGAATCCTAAAGATGGTACCAGAAGACTACTAGAGCTAATCAATGAATTTGGTAAAGTCGCAGGATACAAAACTAATGCACAGAAATCTCTTGCATTCCTATACACTAATGATGAAAAATCTGAAAGTGAAATTAAGAAAACACTCCCGTTTACCATTGTAACAAAAAGAATAAAATATCTAGGAATAAACCTACCTAAGGAGACAAAAGACCTGTATGCAGAAAATTATAAGACACTGATGAAAGAAATTAAAGATGATACAAACAGATGGAGAGATATACCATGTTCTTGGATTGGAAGTATCAACATTGTGAAAATGACTCTACTACCCAAAGCAATCTACAGATTCAATGCAATCCCTAACAAACTACCACTGGCATTTTTCACAGAACTAGAACAAAAAATTTCACAATTTGTATGGAAACACAAAAGACCTCGAATAGCCAAAGCAATTTTGAGAACCAAAAGTGGAGGTGGAGGAATCAGGCTCCCTGACTTCAGACTATATTAGAAATCTACAGAAATCAAGACAGTTTGGTACTGGCACAAAAACAGAAATATAGATCAATGGAACAGGATAGAAAGCCCAGAGATAAACCCACACACATATGGTCACCTTATCTTTGATAAAGGAGGCAAGCATATACAGTGGAGAAAAGACAGCTTCTTCAGTAAGTCATGCTGGGAAAACTGAACAGGTACATCTAAAAGTATGAAATTAGAGCACTCCCTAACACCATACACAAAAATAAACTCAAAATGGATTAAAGACCTAAATGTAAAGCCAGACACTATCAACCTCTTAGAGGAAAACATAGGCAGAACACTCTATGACATAAATCACAGCAAGATCCTTTTTGACCCAGCTCCTAGAGAAATGGAAATAAGAACACAAATAAACAAATGGGACCTAATGAAACTTAAAAGCTTTTGCACAGCAAAGGAAACCATAAACAAGACCAAAAGACAACCCTCAGAATGGGAGAAGATATTTGCAAATGAAGCAACTGACAAAGGATTAATCTCCAAGATTTATAAGCAGCTCATGCAGGTCAATAAGAAAAAAACAAACAACCCAATCCAAAAATGGGCAGAAGACCTAAATAGACATTTCTCCAAAGAAGATATAGACATTGCCAACAGACACATGAAAGAATGCTCAACATTATTAATCATTAGAGAAATGCAAATCAAAACTACAATGAGATATCATCTCACACCAGTCAGAATGGCCATCATCCAAAAATCGAGAAAGAATAAATGCTGAAGAGGGTGTGGAGGAAAGGGAACACTCTTGCACTGTTGGTGGGAATGTAAATTGATACAGCCACTATGGAGAACAGTATGGAGGTTCCTTAAAAATCTAAAAATAGAACTACCATATGACCCAGCAATCCCACTACTGGGCATATACCCTGAGAAAACCATAATTCAAAAAGAGTCGTGTACCAAAATTTTCATTGCAGCTCTATTTACAATAGCCAGGACATGGAGGCAACCTAGGTGTCCATCATCGGATGAATGGATAAAGAAGATGTGGCACATATATACAATGGAATATTACTCAGCCATAAAAAGAAACGAAATGGAGGTATTTGTAGTGAGTTGAATGGAGTTCGAGTCTGTCATACAGAGTGAAGTAAGTCAGAAAGAGATAAACAAATACAGTATGCTAACACATATATTTGGAATCTAAGGGGAAAAAAAAAAGGTCATGAAGAACCTAGTGGCAAGATGGGAATAAGGCACAGACCTACTAGAGAATGGACTTGAGGATACGGGGAGGGGGAAGGGTAAGATGTGGCAGGGTGAGAGAGTGGCATGGACATATATACACTACCAAGTGTAAAATAGATAGCTCGTGGGAAGCAGCCGCATAGCACAGGGAGATCGGCTCGGTGCTTTGAGACCACCTAGAGGGGATGGATTGGGAGGGTGGGAGGGAGGGAGACGCAAGAGGGAAGAGATATGGGAACATATGTATATGTATAACTGATTCACTTTGTTATAAAGCAGAAACTAGCACACCATTGTAAAGCAATTATACTCCAATAAAGATGTTAAAATAAATAAATAAATAGTATAAGAAAAACCCTTATACTCTTTATTTAGATTCAACGATTATTAACGTGCTGCTCTATTTACTCTCTCTCTTTCTCACTCCATAAAATTTTCTGCACCCTTTAAAAGTACATTGTAGACATCATAGCACTTCATCTCTAAATTTTTCAGTAGACATCTCCTAAAGATAAGGACAATTTCCTACATACACATTATGAGTCATAAGAAAATTAGCAATAATTTCATATCATCCAATATTCAGGCCAGGTTTAAATTTTCCCAATGTCTCAAAAAACATTTTTTTGGAGCTTTTAAAAATATTTTTGGAAACAGGATCCAATCTGGGATCACACAGTGCCTTTGGTTGTTATCTCTCTTAGACCCTTTTAACCTGGAATAATCACACCCCACACCCCCGCCTTTCCCCACTATCTTATTTTTCCCCTGATATTTTACATTATGGTGAGTCCAGGCTAGTTGTCTTATAGAATGTTCTGCCTTCTGTGTTTCTCTGATTATTTTCACTTGGTGTCATTTAACTCCTTCCTCTATCCCTTTATTTTCTATTAATTGGAAACTATGTGTAAAGGCTTAATTAGATTGAGGTAAAACATTTTTGTCAGGAATACATCATAGGTGATGTATATTTCATATTTCATCATATCAGGGGGCAAAAAATATCAGCTTGTCCTACTATTAGTGATGCTAATTTGAATTAATTGGTTAGGTTGGTCACTGCCAGATCGTACCAACACTAAAATTGAAAATATAGTAGAAAGAATTCCTATATACCTTTCACTTATATTCCTCAAATGTTTCTATTTTAAAATATTTGCTTTATCATTTCATTCCCCTCTCTGTCTCTTGCCATCTGTTTCCCTCTCTCGCTCTCTCTCTCTGTATATATATGTGTATATATACATATATATATATATATTGTTTCTTTTTCTAAACCATCTGAGATAAATTACAGACACAGGACACTTTATCACTACACACTTCAGTGTGTATTTCCTAAATGCAAGGGCATTCTTTTACACAACCATAGTGTAACGGTCACAATTAGAAAATTAACATTAATACAGTATTATTATCTGGTCTACAAATCTTGTAATTTCACCAATTGTCCTCCTATTATCCATCAGAGCAAAATAACGTATCTTTTTTGGTCTAGGATCCAATTTTGAATCACATGCTGAGTTTAGTTGTCATGTCTCTGTAGTCTTTTAAAATCTGAAACAGTTCTACAGTATTTCTATTTTTGGCATGAACTTGACATTTGTGAAGAGTACTATTCAATTTTTTTTGTAGAATATCCTTTGATTTGGGTTTCCCTAGTGATTTCTCATTATTAGATTCAGGTTTTGCATTTTTGACAGGAGTACCACAGAAGATGTTTTTGTGCCTTGTATCAGAAAGTATGTAATACCTACTTTTCCCATCACTAGAGATGTTATCTTTGATCCCTTGGTTAAGGTGGATTCTGTTATCCTTCTCCAATGTAAAAATCCTGTGGCCAGAGTAATGGTAATGCACTAATTGGCTAAGGCCTAGTTTACATTCTCTTTCCTGAAAATGGGTGTTGATTCAGCTCTTTCCAGTTAATTCTTTTTAATTAAGAAGTACCTTGTGGGAAAATATTTGAGACTATATAAATGTTCTGTTCTCTTCAGATTGTCACTTACTAGTTTTAGCATGTGTTGGTAAGTTTTGTATGAACGATTATTACTGTGATGG
The DNA here is from genome assembly GCF_028021215.1 of Eschrichtius robustus. Taxonomy (NCBI): domain Eukaryota; kingdom Metazoa; phylum Chordata; class Mammalia; order Artiodactyla; family Eschrichtiidae; genus Eschrichtius; species Eschrichtius robustus. The sequence continues at coordinate 53,698,203 of NC_090845.1, forward strand.
CTGCTAAATGATAATTTTCTAATTTTCTTTATCCTTTTAAAGTTGTATTTTATCTCATACTTTATATAAAAAACTTGTCTGTTTTATTGTAATATAAAAATATCCAAAATGTTATTTTTATAAGAAGTAAACTGCGGGAGTAATGTTATAGTCTGTGCTTCATTGGCTTATTTTAATATATTCTCTCTGTACTGTAAGCTCAGTGAGGACAGGGATTTTTGTTTTATTCACTGATGGATTCCCAAGTGGTTAGAACATATAGTAGTTGCTCAATAAATATTTTAAAATTTATTCTGTAGATAGAGGAATGGAGGCTTAAAGAGATAAAGTAACTCTAAAAAATGGCAGAGTCAGGATTCCAACCAAGTTGGCACACTTTCATTCACCTCATTACTACAACAAATGGTTAATGTTTATTTTTCACAAGTTTCCTGAGTTTGAAGAAGCCATTACATTATGTTCTGTTTTAAATGACATTCTGATACTTATAGACTACACAAGGAATAGAAATTAACGAGACAGAATCAGTAGTAGAACTATATGACCAAGTTTATTCAATCACGTCAATAAAAAATGAAAGCAAGACTGTCATACATAATCCAATGGTGGATTATCCCCATTGTATTTCACGATGCCAGAAGAATCTGCTGAGACAGGAGGCTTCTGCATGGCAGGAGGCTTTGGCACCTAATATAGACATTTCAGAGCATGTGATGTGCTTCCTGAGCACTAGACGTGACTTAATGTAGAAACAAACTCATGAGTACAACACATTCCTGATTTCTTTTTCAGTATAGTTGATGCATTGCAGTGATCTGAGGTAAAAGAAACAAGATCTGAAGAAACTGGGGGACTCTTTAGTGCATATCTTACAGTATTTATCAATGTTGTGCTCTGAGGTGAAATGGTTTCAGCAAAAATGATGTAATCTCAGAAGGAAGTCTTTACTTATATTCACTTAAATCTGTACTGGGAAGGGTACAGCTCACCAATTTGTATTCTCTATGTGACCAAGTTCTGGTACAAGAAACATAGTTAGTAGTTGATAATGAATGGATCTCAGGTAGATGTGACATCCTATCTGCCTTCTTGGACATCTTTGTTCTCTACTTCCCTTTGGACTTACCAGGATTGCAAATTAAAATTGGGACACAAGAAAAATCTTTAAATTCAGAATCTTTAGGCTATAGTAAAATACTTTGGGAGAAGTAATGATCAAAAGTTAGTTAAATTTACACATTTTTCATGCCTCTAGCCATAGAGCAATAATTGGCCAAATTATGATCTATCCTTACTGCTATTAAAAAAAATAAGAAAACAAGTCATAGAAGAATTTATTGTAAATAAATTAATTTTCCAGATCACTAAAATTTATCCGTATAAATGACACAACATTTATGATTTTAAATATTCTGGATGGAAATTTTTTTTCTCACCAAATTGTATTACATAGTTTAGGGGATACACAGAATAATTGAGGCTGGTAATACTAGGATAGTTTATTAGTTTTTCTTTCTTTTTTTTTTTTTTTAACATAGGCAGATCCACCTCTTGCTCTTCAAACCTTGTTAATTAAAATACATACTCTGGATATTCCAGGATTAATAGCATCAGGGGCTTATTAACTTAATGGATGTTAATAAATCTCTGGAGTGAGTCTGATACAATAGTATATGTATTTACAATTTTTTTAAGAAAATAATCAAGGGGGAGGAGAGAAGATGGCGGAAGAGTAAGACGCGGAGATCACCTTCCTTCCCACAGATACAGTAGAAATACATCTACACGTGGAACTGCTCCTACAGAACACCCACTGAACGCTGGCAGAAAACGTCCGACCTCCAAAAAGGCAAGAAACTCCCCCCGTACTTGGGTAGGGCAAAAGAGAAAAAAGAAATAACAGAGACAAAAGAATAGGGACGGCACCTGCACCAGTGGGAGGGAGCTGTGAAGGAGGAAAGATTTCCACGCACTAGGAAGCCCCTTCGCGGGCAGAGACTGCGGGTGGCAGAGGGGGGAAGCTTCGGAGCCACAGAGGAGAGCGCAGCCACAGGGGTGCGGAGGGCAAAGTGGAGAGGCTCCCGCACGGAGGAGCGGTGCCGACCAGCACTCACCAGCCCAAGAGGCTTGTCTGCTCCCCCGCCGGGGCGGGCGGGGCTGGGAGCTGAGGCTCGGGCTTCGGTCGGATCGCAGGGAGAGGACTGGGATTGGCGGCGTGAACACAGCCTGAAGGGGTTAGTGCACCACAGCTAGCCGGGAGGGAGTCCGAGAAAAAGTCTGCAGCTGCCGAAGAGGCAAGAGACTTTTTCTTCCCTCTTTGTTTCCTGGTGCGCGAGGAGAGGGGATTCAGAGCACCGCCTAAACGAACTTCAGAGACGGGCGCGAGCCGCAGCTAACAGCGCGGATCCCACAGCAACAGGGGCGCAGAGGAAAAAGCGGAGAGACTCCCGCACAGAGGCTCGGCGCCGAGCAGCGCTCACCAGCCCGAGAGGCTTGTCTGCTCACCCGCCGGGGCGGGCGGGGCTGGGAGCTGAGGCTCGGGCTTCGGTCGGATCGCAGGGAGAGGACTGGGGCTGGCGGCGTGAACACAGCCTGAAGGGGTTAGCGCACCACAGCTGACTGGGAGGGAGACCGGGAAAAGGTCTGCAGCTGCTGAAGAGGCAAGAGACTTTTTCTTGCCTCTTTGTTTCGCTGCACGCAAGGAGAGGGGATTCAGAGCGCCGCCTAAACGAACTCCAGAGAAAGGCGCGAGCCACGGCGATCAGCGCGGACCCCAGAGACGGGCGTGAGACGCTGGGGCTGCTGCTGCCGCCTCCAAAAAGCCTGTGTGTGAGCACAGGTCACTCTCCACACCGCCCCTCCTGGGAGCCGGTGCAGCCCGCCACTGCCAAGGTCCCGTGATCCCCGGACAAATTCCCCGGGAGAATGCACTGCGCGCCTCAGGCTGGTGCAACGTCACGCTGGCCTCTCCTGCCGCAGGCTCGCCCCACCTCCTCCGTACCCCTCCCTCCCCGCGGCCTGAGTGAGCCAGCGCCCCCGAAGCAGCTGCTCCTTTAACCCCGTTCTGTCTGGGCGGGGAATAGACGCCCTCAGGTGACCTACACGCGAGGCGGGTCCAAATCCAAAGCTGAACCCCAGGAGCTGTGTGAACAGGGAAGAGAAGGGGAAATCTCTCCCAGCAGCCTCAGAAGTAGCGGATTAAAACTCCACAAACAACTTGATGTGCCTGCATCTGTTGAATACCTGAATAGACAACGAATCATCCCAAATTCAGGAGGTGGACTTTGGGAGCAGGATATATTAATTTTTCCCCTGTTCCTTTTTTTTTGTGAGTGTATATGTATATGCTTCTGGGTGAGATTTTGTCTGTATAGATTTGCTTTACAATAGCTTTATTTTGCTTCACTATATTATAGCCTCTTTCTTTCTTTCTTTCTTTCTATTTTTTCTCCCTTTTACTCTGAGCCGTGTGGACGAAAGTCTCTTGGTGCTCCAGCCAGGCATCAGGGCCGTGCCTCTGAGGTGGGAGAGCCAACTTCAGGACACTGGTCCACAAGAGACCTCCCGCTCCACGTAATACCAAACGGTATAAATCTCTCAGAGATCTCCATCTCAACATCAACACCCAGCATCACTCAACGACCAGCAAGCTACAGTGCTGAACACCCTATGCCAAACAACTAGCAAGACAGGAACACAGCCCCATCCATTAGCAGAGAGGCTGCCTAAAATCATAATAAGGCCACAGACACCCCAAAATACACCACCAGACGTGGACGTGCCCACCAGAAAGACAAGATCCAGCCTCATCCACCAGAGCTCAGGCACTAGTTCCCTACACCAGGAAGCCTACACAACCCACTGAACCAACCTTAGCCACTGGGGACAGATACCAAAAACAACGGGAACTACAAACCTGCAGTCTGTGAAAAGGAGACCCCAAACACAGTAAGATAAGCAAAATGAGACGACAGAAAAGCACACAGCAGATGAAAGAGCAGCGTCAAAACACACCAGACCTAACAAATGAAGAGGAAATAGGTAGTCTACCTGAAAAAGAATTCAGAATAATGATAGTAAGGATGATCCAAAATCTTGGAAATAGAATAGACAAATTGCAAGAAACATTTAACAAGGACGTAGAAGAACTAAAGAGGAACCAAGCAATGATGAAAAACACAATAAATGAAATTAAAAATACTCTAGATGGGATCAATAGCAGAATAACTGAGGCAGAAGAAAGGATAAGTGACCTGGAAGATAAAATGGTGGAAATAACTACTACAGAGCAGGATAAAGAAAAAAGAATGAAAAGAACTGAGGACAGTCTCAGAGACCTCTGGGACAACATTCAACGCACCAACATTCGAATTATAGGGGTCCCAGGAGAAGAAGAGAAAAAGAAAGGGACTGAGAAAATATTTGAAGAGATTATAGTTGAAAACTTCCCTAATATGGGAAAGGAAATAGTTAATCAAGTCCTAGAAGCACAGAGAGTCCCATACAGGATAAACCCAAGGAGAAACACGCCAAGACACATATTAATCAAACTGTCAAAAATTAAATATAAGGAAAACATATTAAAGGCAGCAAGGGAAAAAAAACAAATAACACACAAGGGAATCCCCATAAGGTTAACATCTGACCTTTCAGCAGAAATTCTGCAAGCCAGAAGGGAGTGGCAGGATATACTTAAAGTGATGAAGGAGAAAAACCTACAACCAAGATTACTCTACCCAGCAAGGATCTCATTCAGATTCGATGGAGAAATTAAAACCTTTACAGACAAGCAAAAGTTGAGAGAGTTCAGCACCACCAAACCAGCTTTACAACAAATGCTAAAGGAACTTCTCTAGGCAAGAAACACAAGAGAAGGAAAACACCTACAATAACAAACCCAAAACATTTAAGAAAATGGGAATAGGAACATACATATCGATAATTACCTTGAATGTAAATGGATTAAATGCTCCCACCAAAAGACACAGGCTGGCTGAATGGATACAAAAACAAGACCCATATATATGCTGTCTACAAGAGACCCACTTCAGACCTAGAGACACATACAGACTGAAAGTGAGGGGATGGAAAAAGATATTCCATGCAAATGGAAATCAAAAGAAAGCTGGAGTAGCAATTCTCATATCAGACAAAATAGACTTTAAAATAAAGACTATTACAAGAGACAAAGAAGGACACTATATAATGATCAAGGGATCGATCCAAGAGGAAGGTATAACAATTGTAAATATTTATGCACCCAACATAGGAGCACCTCAATACATAAGGCAAATTCTAACAGCCATAAAAGGGGAAATCGACAGCAACACAATCATAGTAGGGGACTTTAACACCCCACTTTCACCAATGGACAGATCATCCAAAATGAAAATAAATAAGGAAACACAAGCTTTAAATGATACATTAAACAAGATGGACTTAATTGATATTTATAGGACATTCTACCCAAAAACAACAGAATACACATTTTTCTCAAGTGCTCATGGAACATTCTCCAGGATAGATCATATCTTGGGTCATAAATCAAGCCTTGGTAAATTGAAGAAAATTGAAATCGTATCAAGTGTCTTTTCCGACCACAACGCTATGAGACTAGATATCAATTACAGGAAAAGATCTGTAAAAAATACAAACACATGGAGGCTACACAATACACTACTTAATAACGAAGTGATTACTGAAGAAATCAAAGGGGAAATCAAAAAATACCTAGAAACAAACGACAATGGAGATACGACGACCCAAAACCTATGGGACGCAGCAAAAGCAGTGCTAAGAGGGAAGTTTATAGCAATAAAAGTCTACCTCAAGAAACAGGAAACATCTCGAATAAACAACCTAACCTTGCACCTGAAGCAATTAGAGAAAGAAGAACAAAAAAACCCCAAAGCCAGCAGAAGGAAAGAAATTATAAGGATCAGGTGAGACATAAATGAAAAAGAAATGAAGGAAACAATAGCAAAAATCAATGAAACTTAAAGCTGGTTCTTTGAGAAGATAAACAAAATTGATAAACCATTAGCCAGACTCATCAAGAGAAAAAGGGAGAAGACTCAGATCAATAGAATTAGAAATGAAAAAGGAGAAGTAACCACTGACAGTGCAGAAATACAAAAGATCATGAGAGATTACTACAAGCAACTCTATGCCAATAAAATGGACAACCTGGAAGAAATGGACAGATTCTTAGAAATGCACAAACTGCCGAGACTGAACCAGGAAGAAATAGAAAATATGAACAGACCAATCACAAGCACTGAAATTGAAACTGTGATTAAAAACCTTCCAACAAACAAAAGCCCAGGACCAGATGGCTTCACAGGTGAATTCTATCAAACATTTAGAGACGAGCTAACACCTATCCTTCTCAAACTCTTCCAAAATATTGCAGAGGGAGGAACACTCCCAAACTCATTCTACGAGGCCACCATCACCCTGATACCAAAACCAGACAAAGATGTCACAAAGAAAGAAAACTACAGGCCAATATCACTGATGAACATAGATGCAAAAACCCTCAACAAAATACTAGCAAACAGAATCCAACAGCACATTAAAAGGATCATACACCATGATCAAGTGGGGTTTATCCCAGGAATGCAAGGATTCTTCAATATACGCAAATCAATCAATGTGATACACCATATTAACAAATTGAAGGAGAAAAACCATATGATCATCTCAATAGATGCAGAGAAAGCTTTCGACAAAATTCAACACCCATTTATGATAAAAGCCCTGCAGAAAATAGGCATAGAGGGAACTTTCCTCAACATAATAAAGGCCATATATGACAAACCCACAGCCAACATTGTCCTCAATGGTGAAAAACTGAAACCATTTCCACTAAGATCAGGAACAAGACAAGGTTGCCCACTCTCACCACTATTATTCAACATAGTTTTGGAAGTGTTAGCCACAGCAATCAGAGAAGACAAAGAAATAAAAGGAATCCAAATCGGAAAAGAAGAAGTAAAGCTGTCACTATTTGCAGATGACATGATACTATACATAGAGAATCCTAAAGATGCTACCAGAAAACTACTAGAGCTAATCAATGAATCTGGTAAAGTAGCAGGATACAAAATTAATGCACAGAAATCTCTTGCATTCCTATACATGAATGATGAAAAATCTGAACGTGAAATTAAGAAAACACTCCCATTTACCATTGCAACAAAAAATAAAATATCTAGGAATAAACCTACCTAAGGAAACAAAAGACCTGTATGCAGAAAATTATAAGACACTGATGAAAGAAATTAAAGATGATACAAACAGATGGAGAGATATACCATGTTCTTGGATTGGAAGAATCTACATTGTAAAGATGACTCTACTACCCAAAGCAATCTACAGATTCAATGCAATCCCTATCAAACTACCACTGGCATTTTTCACAGAACTAGAACAAAAACGTTCACAATTTGTATGGAAACACAGAAGATCCCGAATAGCCAAAGCAATGTTGAGAAAGAAAAACGGAGCTGCAGGAATCAGGCTCCCTGACTTCAGACTATACTACAAAGCTACAGTAATCAAGACCTTATGTTACTGGCTCATTCTTTTTTACTCAGTAACATGTATTTTAAGATCCATTTATGTTGCCATGCCTATGTCAGTAAGGCATTGTTTGGTTGCTTTTGACTGCTTGATTTTTTTCTTTATCCACAGTATATTCCTTGAAGGCCAAACCTGTCTTATTATTGTTAGGATCTCCAATGCCAAGTTTGCAGGCTGGTGCTTAAAAAGTGCTTAAACAATTTGTGTTGAGGATTGAAAATATGATATGAATAGAAGTGTTTAATTAAAATTTTGGTGAACTGAAAGGAATGAAATGTTACTGAAAAAGCAGCGAGTATTATAGATATTAAGGATTCACTTAGGAAAAATTTTATGTTGTCAGAATCTTTGACAATCATTAATTAGCTTTTCTAACTTCAACTTAATACCAGTGAGCAGTAGTCATAAGTATGATTACCTTGGGACTTCTGAGTGTAGTTGAAAAGGTTTAACACAGTCTCATTTAAAAGTACAGCTTTAGGAAAACAAAAGTGATACACTCAGCACATAAATTCCAACTTAACTCACAACTGGGGTAGGATTAACTTTTAATGGAAATCAGTTAATAGTGTCACTCAAGTCCTATCAGTTCTTTGAAATTCAAATCCCTGCCTTGAATAAAGTTAAATGCAGAAAATTCCACCTTCATTTCCCTCAAGTAGGAAACTTGAATGTTTGTGTAAGAAAAAGACATTGACTCTGACAGTAACAGCACAATAATCAGGGACCTAATAAAAAAATTTTTTTTGAGCTGAAAAATATGAACAATATTAGTGAATTCATGCCTTGATCTTTTGTTTTCAACTGCTGTTTATTGAGGGAGCCCCCAACATGCATTTGACTGGGAAACCATGTGGAGGTGTCACTCAGTATCAGCACAGCCATATGAACTACGTGTTGTAGAAGAAAAACCATAATGTGATTGAATGGGGCTTGGTGGGACTTCTTAGAAGCAGGGCCCTAGAATCCAGTCATTATCCTGCTGTCCCCTGCCTGTCCCTCAGGAAGAGAGGAAATACTCAAAGGACACTTAGCTTGTCCTCTGGGATTCAGGGGACTGGCTAGGGGTTGTAGAGGCAGACATGCAGATGTTGGTATGAAGGGACACTAGGGCAAGTTCATCCTTGGGTTCTGCACTTTCAGAAAGAAGCCTTCTTACAAGAAGATTATTATAAGTTCCTTCTCAACTTTACAATATTGTGCAGTCATTAAAATCATGGACTTTGGAGCCAGATCACCCTGGTTTACAGACCAGTTCTGCCATTTACCAGGTGAAGGAGCTTTGCCAAGTGACAGCCTCCATGAATCTCCATTTCATCATCTTTTTTGTTATCCAAATGACAAGGCTGAACAGGTTTCTTTACAGCAGAATTTCTTAGGGTCTTTCATATGGTAATGTCAACTGTGAATCTCTGAGCGATTGTTAGGGTAATATAGGACTTCCAAAAGTATTTCATCGTGGAGTACTTTTTTTTCTCAAAGCATCTTATAGGGCTAACTTTCTGAGCCACACATTTGGGGAATGCTGTCGTATTAGGACGTTCTAGATACTTATATTTAATAAGTCATGACTGAATAATAATTATTGTTTGATTGACTGGAAACTAAGGCACTATTCTGATGTTTTATATTTATTTTTATACATCAACCCTGTAAGACAGGTACTATTATTATCCCTATTTTGCAAATGAGAACACTGAGGCACAGAGAGTTAATAACTAGCCTAAGGTCATATAGCTCTCCTCAGCCCTCTAATTTGCTGTTTAACCTAGATCTCAAGTTTTTAGTTTCAATGACTACATTTTTCATTTCTCCAAGTTCTATTTGTTTCCTTTACAGATCCATCTGTTCTTTTTAATAGTGTCCTGTTCTTTCATTATAGTTTCCATTCCTTCTTTTCTCTCTTTAATAATTTAAGGCATTTATTTTGTATTGTCTGAGTTTGTTTTATAATTTCTGGTTCTTGAAGTACAAATTATTGCATTTTCTATGTCTACTGACCATCCATTATTGTGGCTCATTTCCTTATATAAGTTAAAAATTTTTGTGAGTGACTTTGTCTCCAGGACACATGGTTATTTGTGGCTTGTTGCTGTTTATTTCATTGCTGAATTTAGCAAATAAAAATACAGAATACCCAGCTAAATTTGAATTTCAGAAAAATAACTAATTTTTTAGCATAAGTATGTCCCCAAATTGCAACTTAAAAATTGTTTGACTTAAATTCAAACTGAACTGGGTAAACTGTATTTTATCTGACAGCTCTATCTGGAGGAGTCCTCAGTACCATGCTTTGTGAAAGTCTGTGCATAGAATGATTGTATAATTGAGTCCATTTGAATCCACAGGGACTCACAGGGGTCAGACTTATTTTTATATACTTACTTGGCTTGGGTTTCCTAGAAAATGTGCGTTGTGTATATCTGGATGCTGTCTGGTATGATCAAACTTCCAGGTTGCCCTGGGGCAGAGATACTGCCTAAGATACAGGATTTTCAGTGCTAAAACCAGGAGAGTATTAGCAAATATGATAAGTTGGTCACCCTAATGCCATGCCCTTGTGTGGTGTGGACTTGGAGTCCAGATTTCTTACAGAACCTTTTTTTTTGCCTAACTCCTGACTATTTAGCAAATTCCCTTGATATATCTGAGAGTTATTGCTTAGGGCTTTTCTAATTCTAATTCTCTTTTTATAAAAAGGGCAAATTTTGAAGGTCCAAAGTTAATGCAGGTATCTCTCCATCTGGCCATGTTTCCTATCCCAAAATGGATGTTAAATTCCCATCTCTTGGCCCTCTGGCCTATTTCTGGGTTTAATACTCATAGTCCAGGGTGCTTGCTAAACTTTACTGGTCAGACTTTGAGTTTCCCCTTTGTTTCTTATATTTTGTTTTTTCTTTTTCTTAAACTTTACTGTGTATACATATATTTTTTAAATTAAATTTTAGCTTTTTTTTTTAATGAATCGGGCTTGATGCTTGCTTTATGTTGATAGACTCAATTTTTTAAAAATTTTATTTATTTATTTATTTATGGCTGTGTTGGGTCTTCGTTTCTGTGCGAGGGCTTTCTCTAGTTGCGGCAAGTGGGGGCCACTCTTCATCGCAGTTCACGGGCCTCCCACTATCTCAGCCTCTCTTGTTGCAGAGCACAGGCTCCAGACGCGCAGGCTCAGCAATTGTGGCTCACGGGCCTAGTTGCTCCGCGGCATGTGGGATCTTCCCAGACCAGGGCTCGAACCAGTGTGCCCTGCATTGGCAGGCAGACTCTCAACCACTGCGCCACCAGGGAAGCCCCTGTGTATATTTTTAGTTGTTAAAATTAATACAGCATATTTATGCATTTTTATGAGACAGAGTTCCTCATTAACTGCCCACCATCTTGCCAGAGTGGTAAACATATCTATAATAATTGCATTTTCTATAACAAGGATGTAAATAAAAAATAAATGCTGTAAAGGGTATAATGATGCTGAAACTCTCATTTGCTGATGGGTAGGAGTGGAAATAGGTGTAACCTTTTGAAAAGATAACTTAATAAGAATTACCAAATGCCCTGAAAATGTTTACATGCCTTAAACTAGGAATTGATCTTAAAGAAATAATCTAAAATGTAGGAAAAGTTTCAAGCAGAGATATATTTTTCTTAATGTTATTTATGGTAAACAACAATTGGAAGCAACTTAAACATCCTAAAATAGGAGAATGGTATCTTAAAGTACTTTCATATCCTGCAGTCTTTTATAAAATTTTGTTTACAAAAATTTTACTGAATTGGAAATTTTATTCCATATTTTTACTGAGGACTGTATGTACCACAAACTGTCCTGAATATTTTACATTAACTTACTCTCCATAATTCGTGAACTAGCTGTCATTATTCTCTCCATTTTACAGGTGAAAAAAACTGAACTTTCAGAGAGAATGCCAGTCTGCCTGACTCCAAAGCTTATTCTCAAAACCACCAAGCTAGGACCTCACAGTTGTATTTAAATTCTAGAATAAAATCAAAAGTGCCTTCATATCCTTTATCAGATATGTGTTTTGCAAATATTTTCTCTCAGTCTATGGTTTATCTTTTGATTTTCCTAATGGTGTTTTTTGAAGAACAGAGTTTTATATTTTGATGGAGTTCAATTTATCAGTCTTTTCTTTTGTGGATTATGTTTTGTTAGTTTATGTAAGATATCTTTGCTTAACCTAAGGTCACAAATATTTTGTCCTGTTTCTTTCAAAAGTTTCATACTTTTAGGTTTTATTTTTAGTGCTATGATTCATTTTGAGTTAATTTTTATATGTTGTGCATAGTATGGAGTTCTGGTTCTCTTTTTGCACATGAATATTCAACTTTTCCAGTACCATTTGTTGAAAATGTACCTTTCACCTTTGCTTAAAATCAAATGTGTGAGTCTACTTCTGGAATCTATTTTGTTTAACTGATCTATGTGTCTGTTCTTTTGCCATTTCCATACTGTCATGATTACTATAACTTTATAATAAGTCTTCAAATCAGATAATGTGAATTCTCCATTGTTGTTCTTTTCCAAGTTGTTTGGATTATTCTGTTTCTTTGCCTCTCCATATAAATTTTAGAATTGATTGTGTATTCCAAAATTGTGACTGTGTTGAATCTATAGATCGAGTTGAGTAGAATTGTTGTCCTAACTATATATAACTCTTCCAGTACATGAACACTGCATGTCCATTCACTTAGTCTTTCTTTGATTTTTTTATCTGCATTTTGTTGTTTTCAATATATAGATTTTGCACATATTTTGAAGATTCATTTTTAAATATTTCATGTTTTCAGGTGCTATTTTAAATGTTATATTTTTTCAATTTCAATTTATAATTGTTCGTTGTTAATATATAGAAATACAGTTGATTTTTGTTGTATTAACCACGTATAATGCAATCTTATTAAACTCACTTAGTTTTAGTAGCTTTTTTTTTAAAGATTTATTTATTTTTTATTTATTTATTTTATTTATTTCTGTCTGACTTGGGTCTTAGTTGCAGTCTGCGGTATATTCATCAAGGCATGCAGGATCTTTCGTTGTGGCATGTGGGTTTCTCTCTAGTTGTGGCGTGCTGGTTTTTTTCTCTTCTCTAGTTTTGGCGTGCAGGCTCCAGGGCTCGTGAGCTCTGTAGTTGTGGTGCATGGGTTCCAGAGCGCGTGGACTCTGTACTTTGCAGAATGCGGGCTCTAGTTGAGGCACGCGAGCTCAGTACTTGTGGCATGTGGGCTTAGTTACCCTGCGGCATGTGGGATCTTAGTCCCCTGACCAGGATCGAAAAAGTGTCCCCTGCATTGTAAGGTGGATTCTTTACCACTGGACCATGAGGGAAGTCCCTTAGTAGCTTTTTAAAAGATTCCTTGGGGCTTTTCATGTAGACATGTCAGTGAAGAGAGTCAGTTTTATTTCTTATTTTATAATCTGTATGCCTTTTATTTCCTTTTCTTTCTGTATTGCACTGGCTGGGACCTCTGATATGATGTTGCATAGAAATGGGGACAGTGGACTACAAAGTAGGTTTTATGTAGTTAACAACAATTTAAAGCAATTGAAATTAGAGGAAAATTCATATGTATGTTGTGTGTATGTGTTAGGGTGACCAAGTGGTTCTGGTTTGCTAGGGACTTTCCAAGTTTTATCAATGAAAGTCTTGTGTCCTGAGAACCCTCTCTGTTCCAGGCATACCTGGACAGTTGGTCATGCTGATGTGTGTGCTCTGTGTGTTTGTGGCATGTGTGTGTGTGTGTGTGTGTGTGTGTGTGTGTGTAGGGGCATTTGAAGGTGGAGAATAGTGGATAAAATAACTTAATTCTCTTTCTAGACCCACCTTTAAATTACATGGTAACTTCTACTTATTAACATTTTACTATAAGAAATATGTATATAAGAACAGGAAGCTGGGAGAAAAAGAAGTCTTTAACTATCATTCAGCTGTTTTTTGGCACGAACAAGTAATTATAATTAAAGAGAAATAAATATCATTTTGTTTTCTAAAATGGGCACTGTTTAATTGAGAGTAAAATATGTGAAGAAAACACTACAGTAAGTAAAAGACAAAGAGCCCAATAGAAAGACAGACAAAATATAAAAATAGTTCACAGAAATGTAAATCAAAATGGCCTATAAAAATATTAAAAGATGCTCTACCTCATTAATAATCAGGGAAATGCCAATTAAAGCAGAGAAGTACCATTTCACACTTATACAATTGACCAAAATTAAATAGTTCAACAGTGCCAAGTTTCCATAAGAAATAAGCACGGTCATTCTGGGGGGAGTGCAAATTGTTTATACCCCTTTAGAGAGAGATTTGGAAATACCTTGCTAAAATGAAGATATGTGTCTCTATGACAGCTAGTTTTATGTCTAGATAAAGGTACCCTAGAAAAACTCTCTCCTATGTGTAATATGACATTTAGGATGTTTATTATTGAATTTTTTGCAATATCGAAAATTTAAAAACAATGTAAATGCTCATTGATAAGGCAATGGAAAAGCAGTGGACATTTCATAGCCGTGAGCCTCATGAGCTAGACACATATATCAGGAAGGATGATTTTGGAAAGCCCAAGTTGAGTGAAAAGAATCAAATCTTGTTAATACACCATTTACATACATGTTTAAAACATATAAAGCAATATTGTCTGTTACTTATGGATTTAAACATATGTGGGGTAAAAGCATAAAAACAGAAAGAGCCATACAAGTTCAGGAGGATGGTTTCTTGGAGGAAGGGTGAGGAAAATAGGCTCAAGGACAGTACAAAGAGGATTCAACTCAACCTATAATGTTATATTTCTTTAATAAAAAAAACTAAAACAAATTCCACCAGGATCTTAACATTATAACATTCTATGCTATGGATATTGAGTGTTTGATGTAGTAAACAATTCAAGAAAGACAAAGTTAAAAAAAAGAGAGAGAGTAAAATTAATGCAGGTGATTTAGAACCAAAATTCTTTTGGGCTGCACTTTACATTTCATAGATAAACAAGCTTTGTTTTTCCAATTTGGTTAAAGTGCTTTTTTTAATCTTTATGTTTTCTGAGCAAGTAGTTATAAGAGGAAGATTCATGTATGGCTCATAACAAAAAGAAAAAAAAATGAATCCTGTAAACTTTTCCAGTATACAGTTTGGTACAAATCTGTCGTATGTCCCAATGAATAAAATGAATAATTATTTATCCTAATATATACTTTAGTGCCTAGTCACATTAAAAAAAATGTAGTTTTGGCATAATCTTTCATAGTAATCCTTAGGACGCTCATGAAAACCATACTGAAAGTATCATCTGAGTCATTTATGTTTTGATTATGATTTGTGGAGTGAGTTAAATCTAAAATGAAGAAGTCCTTAGTTATATTAACTATAAATATTACCATTATAATTCTTTTTATTTTTTGTTTCTGTCATTTTATGAATCATGGGCAGTCATGCATGGATCTAAGACACAAATGGAGCTGAGCAAGAGTAGTTTGATCCACCCAGTTTTTCTGAGTCTGAAAAGCAAACTCTGATATGTTTTCCAGTTTCTCTAATAGACCTTCAACCCTCTCCTTTACACTATTTGACCAGTTTTTTCCTGCCTCTTCCTCCGCATGCCAGGGACCCACTCTTCACCATCAACTTTAGAGTGTTCTTCCCACCTCAAAAATATCATGCCTGTTCTAAAAATGACAGTGGTGCTGTGGATTGTTATTTTTTCAATGACACAGATATATCTCACATGTAATCTATAATTGTGGTTGGTTTGGAGAAATGAAATTGGGAGTTGTCCAGGTATTCCTGTACTTTTGAAATGTTCAGCTTTATACTTTGGCTTCTGGACTATGATTCAAGAGTGTCTGCTATAAGCCAGATATTGTTCTTCAAACTATACCACATAGCCTCATAATTTGCAGGACTTTAAGGAACCCTCCCTCCCTCCGTTCCTTCCTCCCTTCCTTCCTTCCTTCCTTCATTCCTAATCTAATGTGCACAGAGAAAGCCTAATAGCCTACCTATCTGCTTTTAAATGCAAAGTTTAAGGAACAATAAAATGTATGACTTTTATTTTCAAAGTCTGACTTACTTCTTCCACATCAGCTCTTCCTTTTATATTCTCAGTCTCAGTTAATGACCCAGATAGAAACCACAAAACCATCTTTGATGTTTCTCCTCATTTCTTCCTCAAATAACAAGTGCCCATTTTCGGTCCATTCTGACTTCATTTCTTTAATCTGGCCTCTCCTCTCTGTCCATGTACCTTCATCCCCATTCAGGATTTGTTTTCTCTCCTAGACTAGAGCAAGAGCCACTTAACCTCCCTGTGTATTAATTTCCTAGGAATGCCATAACAAATCACCACAAACTTGGTGGCTTAAAGCCACAGAAATTTTTTCTCTCATAATTCAGGAGGCCAGAAATCTGAAATCAAGGTGTCAGCAGAGTTGGTTCCTTCTCGAGGCTCTGAAGGAGAAATTGTCCCATGCACCTTTCCTGGCTTCTGGTGTTGCCAGCTCTCCTTGGCATTCCTTGGCTTATAGATGTATCACTCCAGTCTCTGCCTCCATCTTCATGTTCCCTTCTTCTCTGTGTCCTTTTCTGTCTCATAAGAAGCCTTTCATTAGACTTAGGGCCCACCTTAATCCAATATGATCTCATATAAATTCTTACCTTAAATACATCTGCCAAGACATTATTTCCAAATCACGTCACATTCTGAGGTTCCAGGTGGACATGAATTTTCGGCGAGCACCATTCAATTCATCTATTCACTCTGCATCTCATATCTCTCCACGCCATGATTTTTACTCCATACAGCACAGGAGAATTTTCTTCAGCACAGATTTCATTTTGCTATTTCCTCACTTAAAACTCTTCAGTGACTTTTAATTGCCTACCAGCCAAAGAGCAGTCCTTTGACTTGGAAATCAAGGCTCTTTATGCTCTGGGTGCAAACTTCCTTTAAAGTTTTGTTTCTTTTCACTCCCTCCCAACTGCAAGCATCCAGATACTCTTGCCACATGGGAACACTTTCTCTGTGTGCCTTGGCTCCTGGTAATCTGTCTGCTTGACTCTCTCCAGTATCCCCATTCACCTTGTACAGACCTATGCTGCTCATCTTCCAGGCCCAGCTTAAATGTCACCTTCTGGATGAAATATCTCAAGCTTTCTTTCCTGCTCCACCCCCCTCACGCACGTTTTGCATCTCCAGTACAGTGTATGTCACCCTAGGCATCATAGTGAGATTACTAGTTTATTACATGATGAAGTTTTAAAGAAGGTTGTTTCCTTACTCTTCTCTGTAGCTCCATGAGGAAACTCATGGCTGGCATGTTGCTATAGCATAGTGATTGAGCACTTGGACTCTAGACTGGGATTGTCTGGGTCTTTCTGCTTCACTGCTACCTATGTGGCTTTGACAAGCTACTTACTTAAGTTTCTCTCATCTGTAAAATGGGTGAAATAATAGTGCCCACATAATAGGGTTGTTATGAAGACTTAATGAGTTACTCCATGAAAAGTGCATAGAGCAATGCTATCTTATTACCAGAGTTGCTCAGTTTGTTTTCATTGAGGGAGGATGAGATGAGTGGAAGGATGAATGGGGAGAATGAATGTATGAATGAACACCCAAAGATTGGTTTCCCCTTTTCTGACTTTCTTATTTTCATTAATACTAACCAGGTTTCTCCATTTTTGCCAGGCTTCAAATCTCAGGCATCTCCTCCTTACCTTGCCACTCATATCCATCTGTCCATGTATGAATCAATTCATCCAACATGCATTTATTTATTTCATTAATTCTACAAGTATTGAGTGCCTGAGTAAAAATTCTTAGAAATACTTTAACTTCTCAATTGGAAACTAAGAGGTTAATTCTTGTCACTCAGAACTTCTAGTCTAGTAGAAAGGAGTACACTTGATCAAAATAGAAGGCACAGAGTAACACAGGTACAAATAAAGTGCTGTCAGAACCTGAGGCAGAAGGTATATGTAGAGTTCTCTTCATGTGGGAATATCTGGAAAGGCTAATTAGAGAAGGTGGCATCTGAAGTTTATTTCTTCATCTCATAAAGTTTAAAATAGGTATTTCTGTTCAGTGAGTGGCTCTCTGCTAGAAGACATTCAAGGACCTAGGACCCCTACATTTGTGATTCTTCCATCTTCATCAGATGACTTCCAAGGTTGCCATACTTGTCTGCTTCAGGCTGGCAGAAGGGAGAAGAGCATAGAGGATTACATGTGAGAGATTTTGATGGGTCAGATCTGGAAGTGGCACCCATCACTTCAACTCACTCTGTACTGTCTAGAACCAAAGCTCATGTCCATGTCTAACTACAAGGAAGCCTGGGAATGGTAATCTCACTGTGTGCCCAGGGTGAAGAGGGAATGGGTATGGTGAACAGCTAGTTAGTCTCTGTCTCAATGCATGAAGAATTTAGAATATCTGCGTATGCTATGAGAGTATGTACATAATAGTTAAAAATAGCCAGCCCCTTGCCAACTAGGAGCAGTTGTCATCAGGAAAACACTGCTGCAGAAATACACATGAGGAACAGAAGAAAAAGGAGATTTGCTCAGAAGCAAATGATGTTAAAGGGATAATTAATTAACTTTCTGTGCTGGTTCTGCAAAGTGTATTTTCAAAAAGAGAGGAAGAACAAGTTCCCTTTTCGTTTCCATGAAGCTCTGGTACAAATCATTCTTCTGAGAAACCAGCTCATTCAACTAATGTCTACAGTATACCATTGCTTTAGTGTTTCACAGTATACTCTGAAGCTCAGAGTACCAAAGATTGAACTCATTATCCTTTCCCCCTATTTTTCCACACTTACAGGATTCTTAATTTCATTTATCAAAATAAGGGTAAGAAAAACCCAGCTATAGATTTTTAAAAACTTTTTCTTGCATAATAATATATACATGTTACTCATGTATAGCTCAATGACTTTTCACAAACTAAACACACTCATGTAATCAGCACCCAGGTCAAGAAAGAGAACATGACTAACACTCTAGAAGCTATCCTGGGTTGGCCTTCCAGTCACTGTTTACCACCCCGACCCCAGTCCCCCAGTCATGATCCTTACTTCTAACAACAAAGATTATATTGTCTTATTTCTATACTTTTTATAAATGGAATCATGTAGTATATACTCTTTTGTTTCTTGACACCTTTTGCTTCACATTATGCTCTTGAGATTTATCCATATTGTTTTGTGTAATTGCAGA
This sequence comes from Eschrichtius robustus, assembly GCF_028021215.1. Taxonomy (NCBI): domain Eukaryota; kingdom Metazoa; phylum Chordata; class Mammalia; order Artiodactyla; family Eschrichtiidae; genus Eschrichtius; species Eschrichtius robustus. The sequence continues at coordinate 53,717,021 of NC_090845.1, forward strand.
TCATTACAGTAGTTCCCCCCTTATCTGCGAGGGGGGTACATTCTAAGAACCCTGGTGGATCCCTGAGACTGTGGATAGTACCAAATCCTACATATACTATGTTTTTCTCCTATACATACATACCTATGACAAAGTTTAATTTATAGATTAGGCACAAAAAGAGATTAACAACAATAATAAAAAGAACAATTAAAGAGACCGTCTTTTTTTCCATTGTATAGTCTTGCCTCCTTTGCTGTAGATTAATTGACCATAGGTGTGTGGGTATATTTCTGGGCTTTCTATCCTGTTCCATTAATCTATATTTCTGGTTTTGTGCCAGTACAATACTGTTTTGATTACTGTAGCTTTGTAGTATAGTCTGAAGTCAGGGAGCCTGATTCCTCCAGTTACATTTTTCTTTTTCAAGATTGCTTTGGCTGTTTGGGGTCTTTTGTGTCTCTGCACAAATTTAATTTTTTTTTGTTCTAGTTCTGTGAAATATGCCTTTGGTAATTTGATAGGGATTGCACTGAATCTGTAGATTGCCTCAGGTAGTATAGTCATTTTGAAAATATTGATTCTTCTAATCCAAGAACATGGTGTATCATCTTCCAATCTGTCTGTGTGATCTTCATTTTCTTTCATCAGCATCTTATAATTTTCAGAGTACAGGTCTTTTGCCTCCTTAGATATGTTTATGAATTAGAACATTCTCTAACACCATACACAAAAATAAACTTAAAATGGATTAAAGACCTAAATGTAAGACCAATTACTATAAAACTCTTAGAGGAAAACATAGGCAGCACACTCTTTGACATAAAGTGCAGCAATATCTTTTTTCAATCTGTCTCCTAGAGTAATGGAAATGAAAAAAATAAAACAAATGGGACCTAATTAAACTCAAAAGCTTTTGCACAGCAAAGGAAACCATAAACAAAACGAAAAGAAAACCCACAGAATGGGAGAAAATATTTGCAAATGATGCGACCGACAAGGAGTTAATCTCCAAAATTTACAAACAGCTCATGCAGCTCAATATCAAAAAAACAAACAACCCGATCAAAAAATGGGCAGAAGACCTAGATAGACATTTCTCCAAAGAAGACATATAGATGGCCAATAGGCACATGAAAAGATGCTCAACATTGCTAGTTATTAGAGAAATGCAAATCAAAACTACAATGAGATATCACCTCACACCAGGCAGAATGGCCATCATCAAAAAGTCTACAAACAATCAATGCTGCAGAGGGTGTAGAGAAAAGGGAACCCTCCTACACTGTTGGTGGGAATGTAAATTGGTACAGCCACTATGGATAACAGTATGGAGGTTCCTTTAAAAACTAATAATAGAGCTACCATATGGTCCAGCAATCCCACTCCTGGGCATATATCCGGAGAAAACCATAGTTTGAAAGGATACATGCACTCCAATGTTCATTGCAGTGCTGTTTATAATAGCCAGGACATGGAATCAACCTAACTGTCCATTGACAGATGAATGGATAAAGAAGATGTGGTACATATATACACTGGAATATTACTTATCCATTAAAAAAATGAAATAATGCCATTTGTAGCAACATGGATGGGCCTAGAGATTATCATACTAAGTGAAATAACTCAGACAGAGAAAGACAAATATCATATGATATCACTTATATGCAGAATCTAAAAAAAATGATTCAAATGAACTTATTTACAAAACAGAAACAGACTCACAGACTTAGAAAACAAACTTATGGTTACCAAAGGGGAAAGGTTGGGGGGAGAGATAAATTGGGATTTGGGGGTTGACATGTACACACGATTATATTCAAAATAGATAACCAACAAGGACCTACTGTATAGCACAGGGAACTCTGCTCAGTATTCTGTAATAAACTAAATGGGAAAAGAATTTGAAAAAGAATAGATATATGTATACGTATAACTGAATCACTTTGCTGTACACCTGAAACTAACATAACATTGTAAATCAACTATAGTCCAATATAAAATAAAAAAAATTTTAAATTAAAAATTAAAAAAAGAACAATTATAACAATATTCTGTAATAAATGTTACGTGAATGTGGTCTCACTCTCTCAAAATATCTTATTATACTGTACTCACCCTTCTTCTTGTGATGATGTGTGATGATAAAATGCCTATGTGATGAGATGAAGTGAAGTGAATGACATAGGCGTTGTGACATAGTGTTAGGCTACTATTTATCTTCTGACAATATGTCAGAAGGAGGATCATCTGCTTTGGGCGATCCTGGATCATGGAGCCGTGATGATGTCAATGGTTAGATGTCAGGAGTAGACGTCAATGGTTGGGGAACTCAGGCAAGATGGAATGGGATGGTGTGAGATTTCATGATGCAACTCAGAACAGTGTGCAATTTAAAACTTATTAATTGCTTATTTCCTGAATTTCCAATTTAATATTTTCAGACAGGGGTTGACCACTGGTAAGTGAAACTGTGAAAATAAAACCGTGGATAAGGAGGCTACTATAATTTATTTATCCGTTATGTTACTGATGGACATCTGGGTAATTTTCTGCTTTTGGCTTTATTAATAATACTGCTTATGAACACTCTAGTACATGCCTTTTGGTGACAAAATATATGCTTTTCTTTTAGGGATATACCTAGGAGTGAAATTACAGGTCATAAAGTAGTAGGCAATCTTTTAATCTTTAGAACCAATTATAATTTTAAGTTTTTCTTTTCATTCTCTGCATCATCCGAGCTCCCAAAATCTAACGCTCCTGATTGGAGCAAGGCTAAAGAGGAGGTAACCACTCATTCTCTTGCAGTTCTTCCATCCTGATTATGGATAGGAGAAACTAGTTGTCTGTCCCCCAGCTTTCTTGGCCTGGGTTGATAGGCTCTCAGAGATCTCTGGAGTGTCTTCTCACCTAGTCTGGAATAAGAATTGGGAGAGAGAAGGTACCTGACCTAGCTGATGATAGTGAGACCCTGGTGAGGACTGGGCTATAATAAACTCTTTCAAAGGACCAAAAGCCTTTTAAAATTATCTATTCATAGGTTTCCATTGTTGTATCATCAACAGAAAAAAGTCTCTATGTCCTTCCCTCAAATGCCGGTGGAAGGCACGACTAGGTCGTGAAATGGTCAAAGAGGAAGGATGGCAGGAGCCACAGCAGGACAGGATGCCAGAAGATTAAAGTAATGCCCCCTCTACTCTTGCTGCTCTTCCAGGCATCTGGCCACCCAGGCCAGGAAGCTGGGAGTCAGCCTTCTCTTTGTTTTACTTTCACATCTAATCTATCATTAAGTTTCATTTATTCTACCATTATTGTCTCTCAAATCTGTTCTTTCTCTGTCCTCCCTGCCATGGTTCAGTCCCACATCATCTGTCTTCTTCTCTATATCACCAGTGTCTTAATTGTCCTTATTCCTCTATTCCTCACCCCTTCTCAGACACTTGCCCTCCATTTATCACTTCTCCTCCTTTGCTAGCACAAGTGATTCTAAAATAGAAATCTGGTTGGGATATTTATTCCCTGACCAGAATCCTTCATTAATCCCCATGACCTTCAGTATAAAGTGCAAACTCCTTATTTGGATATACCTGACAAGGTCAAGGATCAAGGATGAATACAATTTGATTCCTGTCTATTTCTTTAGTCTCATGCCTTACCACTTAGCTCTCTCCCATAGAACGCTTTGTTCCAGCTATACTACACAGCTTGTAGTTCTGGAGAATGTCATACTATCTCTCATTTTGGACACACTGCTCCCTCAACCCTCATTCCTTACCCTGCCTTCCTCTGTTATCTCCTTTTCTCTTCAAGTATAATACAAGATTTCAGGTGCCTTCCAGCCAACCTGTGACTCCCTCAAAGTTGTGATGGGATCCTTGCTTTAGGTCTAATAGATCTTATACTTTCCTCAATAACAGTGTATGAAAATGATCTATTTGTCTGTCTCTTTCCTAGTTATTCTCAACTTTGGCTCCTCTTTGGGCTTCGCCCCAGTGATTATAATTTAATTAGTTAGTAGAGAGGCCCATTGGGAATTTTTTAAAGGCTTAGGTAATTTTAATGTGTATTCAGGGTTTAGAAACACTGTCCCAGATGCTAAGTTCCTCTGATCTTGAACCCCTTCTTAACTAACAGTATATCTCCTCAGGACCTGCGTAAGAGTGGGTTTTCCAGCCTCTGTCACAATTTGTTGAGTAAATGAGTATAGATCATGAAAGAGGAAGTTTTGGGGGCATAATTAGAGGTTCAGGAAGGGGAGAGGTTATTCCAGTCTCTGGTTGAGACCAAGCATCTTTCCCTGAATACTCATCCCTGCAGAGCTTGGCCAAGCTTAAGATGCTGGAAAGGTGCCAATCCTCTACCTGGGAGATGTTTAATCTTGGAATGTTTCATCTCCATTTACACATTTCAGCCTCACTGGTCTGTCAATCACAAACGTTCTATGCATGAGTGAGTCTGGAAAGAGTGTGAGTTTCCTAGCTCTGTAGCTTATGGTATAATACAATAATTAATAGAATAGACAGAGTTTATTTAAGTGGGAGGACAGGGGATCATGGCTGTTAAAATTATTTTTTATGGGTCTTCTCTAATCTTTCAGAGTTACATTTAGTAGAAGACATTCCTGTTATTCAAAGAGAAGCTATTAAAGCAGCTTATATCCCCCCACCCTATGTACACTACAAATAAAAGAATGCTTAAACTGATAATATTGGCCATGCTCTCAGTGAAGGCTTTAGTTCTGAACTCATATTTGTCTTCATTATGTCTTTAAAACATGTACCCTATCAGCTCTTTTTTGGCACTTTGTACATAGCAAATACTGAAAATCTTTCTGAATTCAGAAAGGAAAAAAAAGAACAGATATATTTTCAGTGGATACCAGACTCCAGCCTCTTATTTTTCCTTTCTTCCTCTCTCTCTGCCAGAGTGATGAACATATCCTATTTTGCTATTTAGCATTGTATTCTTTTGAATATTTTAATGACTAGAGTAAAAGCCTTCACTGAGTCTGACCAGTGAAATGAAATGAAATGCAGTGAAATACAGACCATCTAATGGAGACAACCTTGTTTATAGCTCCTGTCTTTCTGTTGGTTTTGTAGCCTTCAGTGGATCCTGGGTCCTAAGGCAAAGAGTAAGGACACAGGTTGTCATTTCAGAAAAAAAAGCAAAAGGAGGATAGAGATTAACAATCTTGTGGACCCTAAGTAGATCTTTCCTTGTAAATGCTGCACAGATAGAAATAGGGTATTGATGTGATGGGTGGGTTCCCGAGCCCTTCTGATTATATGCTTTCATTCCTAACAGAACCAGCTGAGAATGGGTTCCTGTACCTCATTCCTGAGTCTTTTGTATCACTGGTTTGCTTACGTCTTGTCTCAGTCCCTCTACTTAATTCTCCATACTGCTTCCAGAGAAGTCCTCAAAATATATGATTTTGCTCTGCATTTCTAAATTTAAAAACCTTTAAGCGTCACCAACTGCCCACTACTCAACTCAACCTCTTCTACTGGCATTCAAGGCTCCCAAATATCAGGCCCCAATATTCTTCTCCTGGGAAGTAAACATGCTAGCCTGATATTTTAGTTGAATTTGAGGCCTGAGAAGTAAAGTGACTTCCTCAGGGTCACACATATAACACTAGAGTTGAGGTTCAGCCATCTGACTCCTGAACAGGTGCTCTTTCCACCACACTACATTATCTTCACAACCTCTGCTGTTACACCTGTAAAATGGGTTAATGATAATAACTTACTTCTCTGAAATCAGGGGGTATGCTGGCAAGTCTCCACAATGGCCCATATTAGTTTCACCTCCTGGTATTCATGCCACATGTAGTCCCCTCCTACACTGAATAGGGCTGACCTGGGTAAACCAATAGAATATTCTGGAAATGATAATATGTCACTTTTAAGGCTAGGAAAACTTGCTCTGGAGTTTTCATATGGCAAGGAACCAAGGCCTCCTGCCAACAACCAGAAAGGAACTTACACGTCTAGCCAATAGCCATATGAGTGAGCCATTTGCACTTGGAGCCTCCAGCTTCAGTCAAGCTGCAGATGACTGCAGCGTGGATGACAGCTTGACTGCAAGTTTCTAAGTTAGAACCACTCAGCTAAGCTGCTCCTGAATACCTGACCTGTGAGATAATAAATATTATTCCATAAGATGTTATGGAAAAACCCAAACGAACATTTTGGCCAACCCGATATTTGTTGTTTTAAGGCAATAAGTGTTGGGGTAATTGGTTTGCAGCAATAGATAACCGCTGCTTAGTGGCTAATGATTTTTTTATTCCAGTGATTATAGTTAATTTACCAAATTATCCCCCTTTAAATAGAGAGGTATTCATAGACAAAAAAGGAGAGGTTTCACGGATTCCTCCGTTCACTCTTGCTCCACCCAGTGGGTACTAATACTGGTGTATTCTATCCTCTAGAGTTCTCCTCTCTGTCCCCTCCCCTCCATCTCACAGCCAGAGCCACAGTCCAGGCTTTTGTCTTGTCCTCACCTCCTGACTGAGCTATTCCAATGACTTTCAAAGTCTCTCCCTCTCATTTACCTTCCATGCTGCTGACATGGTCATTCCCAATCCCAAATCTGGCAATTTAACTGCCCTGTTTGAAAAGACTCTCTCTCAATCATCCTTAAGCCTCTCGGCCAGTGGCACAAAGCCCGCCATGATCTGGCTCCTGCTGGCTTCTTAGCTCTACCTTCTTTGGCTCTAGGTTCTAGCCTTACTGTATTACTTGGATCACTCTAGTTCCTCCACACTTCTCCATCCTTGCTCATGCTGTTTCTTCTGCCTGGACTATCCTTCTCTAATGCCTACATGGTCTTCTCTCTTTCCTGCCTGGGAGGTAGGTAGGTAGCCCCTTCTCGTCTTTAAGGACTGGCCCCTGGAGGTATCTCCCTTGGTGTCCCACAAAATTGTTTACTTTCTCTCTTGGCCCTCCAGGCTCCTTGTGTCCCCTTCTATTAAGGCACTTAACACACTAGGTAGGAACGCTTTGTTCAAAGATCTGTCTGTCCACACTAGATTGGGAATTCCAAAAGGATGATCATTGTGTTTTATTATTTATCTTAGTGTCTCCAGCACTTTGTTTTGAGCCTGGTATGGCATAGACATCTGTCAATGGAAAGATGGATGAAATAATTAAAAATGCTTTAGTTTCCTCCAGGAATATATCGTATCCTTAATTGTTTAGAGTACATCTGGGCTCTGTTGAGTCTTCTTTTAAAAGTTGATCTATCTCCTTTATTCTCCAAAGCGTTTGGAACATTTTACATTTTAGCTTTAATCTGTGAAAGTTACAAGGATCCTAAGTCCTGAAGAATTACTCGGGACAAGACTGGGTAGGTTTTGGTGACTGCTCAGGGTTTGGTTTGATAAGGGGTCTGGACTGTGCCCTAGACTGGACAAGTGGGGTGAGGCAGGAGCCAGGGATGGTTCTCAAGGACACCCAGGGTGGCCAGCAGAATGGGATACAGAAAGAAAAAGACAAAAGTGGAAAGGGGGTCTGGGAGAAAGAAGGTGGTTCCTGGAAACATAGGGGTCTAGGTAGGCAGATGATCAGAGTGATGGAGGATAAAAATCTGGGAGAAGGGATGTCTGGAAATGCAGCTGGACAGGGAGATCTATCTGAAGGGAGCAAATGTGGCCAAATCATCTAACTTCTCCTTACCTTATTTTTTTTTCTTATCTATGAAAAGGGAAAACTAATAGCATTTACTTGATAAGATTGTTATTAGGATTAAATGCACAAATGCATGTAAGAGTCTTAGAACAGGGCCTGCTACAGAGCAAGCACTCACTACATATTATTTCTTCATATTCATATTACTATGATATTAGTATTAATGCAAGGTCCTAGGGATACCAGTTCCTGAGGGCAGAGTCAAGAGGTCTGATGGGCTAGAACAGGGTATAAACCCATCCGCAGGACTCAATTCAGGGACATGGAGCAAGACAGAGGCTTGATAGTAGATCCGAGGCACAAAGTTGAGATTGAGTCTTGGGAATATAGCAGGACTGTTCTAATGAACAAAGTAAAGTAAAACAAAACAAAAAATAAAAGAGAACACAAAAGACTTTTTATTGAAGGTTGCTTATATTTCAGACTCTACAAAATCCCCTTTAAAAGGTATTGGTAAAAACATAGAATTACTGTTTGCAAGGATCAATAATGGTGGAATATTGGTGATTTCATACAGTTTAACCTCGTACATCACATAGCATACCCCAATAGTTTGGAGTATGATCTTTGGAGTTCTCCATTTCCTAGCTGTGTGACTTTGGGCAAGTTACTTACCCTTTATGCCTCAGTTTCCCCATTTTGGAGGAATGGGGAAAATAATATATTATCTCTTCATTGGATTATTGTGAGGATTGAAGAAAGTCAGAGGACTATTGTGAAGATTTAACCTGTTTAGAAATTTGAACTGTTGAAAAATAACAAGTTTATCAAACGGATGGACACAGGAAAACTTTTGCAGGTGATGGATATGTTTACTACCTGTACTGTGGTGATGATAATATGGGTGTATACATATGTACAAATTCACCAAATTGTATACATTAGTGATGTGCAGTTTTTTTTGTATACCAATTATACCTCAATAAAGATGGAATTTAAAAAAAAGAAATAACTTGCTTTGAAATGTGCCTGTCACATAGGAAATGTTCAATAGAATTAACTATTATTCCAGACCTCAGCAAACAGTGCCCAATAACATGGTAGTTAGTCAATAAATATGCATCAGATGAATGAATGAATCCACATAAAGTGCTATGCACAGAACCTGGCTCATTTTACTCCCTAAGTGTTAACTACTATAATTATGTTTTCTTATAAAATCTTACAATGATCTTGGGCTTCCCTGGTGGCGCAGTGGTTGGGAATCTGCCTGCCAATGCAGGAGACACGGGTTCGAACCCTGAACCGGGAGGATTCGAACCCTGAACCGCGGAGCAACTAGGCCCGTGCGCCACAATGACTGAGCCTGCGCTCTAGAGCCCGCGAGCCACAACTACTGAGCCTGTGTGCCACCACTACTGAAGCCCGCGCACCTAGAGCCCGTGCTCCCAATGGGAGAAGCCACCACAGTGAGAAGCCTGCACACCACAGCGAAGAGTAGCCCCCGCTCGCTGCAACCAGAGAAAAGCCGGCATGCAGCAACGAAGACACAACGCAGCCAAAAATAAAATAAAATAAATAAATTTATTAAAAAACAAAACTCTTACAATGATTTTGTGAGATAGTTACTGTTGTCTTTGCTTTATTAGGTGAGATAAACTAAGTTACAAAAGGGTGAAGTAACTTTCCACGGGACATATGGTAAGAACAGGCAAACCCAGCATTGAAACCATGCTTGTCTGACTCTATCATCACAGTGGGTTCAAAGTCAAGGCATGGAGAAGACAGAGGATAGTTGATGTTTCCTATTTTTGAGCTGAGGCTTAAATCCCTCTTGCTTCAAAATAGGATGGGCCCTTAATTTTGAGTGGGGCTGAGCCTGCTGATGGGGGATCACATGGCCCAGTTGTGTATATAGTAGGTTAGGCTAAGACTATGGTTCTAAAGCTTTAGATTATAGTTCATTGCACCATTTATTTTCTAAATTTAGCTCTGGAAAAGCATTTCCCCCCAAAGATTATTGTAATGAAAATAGAGATCATTATGAGACAGATGTTTCTGGAAGTCCTGAACTGCAGCTGAAAGGGGTTGGATAGTGAGAGTGTGCCTTCCACTGGCCTTGGTACAGGGCCTGGTTTGAGGGAATGGGTGAGAGTCTTGAGCCTGCCTCTATCCAGCTCTGCCTTCCAAGGGACTCGTGGTATGAGCTGATGTCTCGGGTATGATAGCTGCAACCTGATTTCACCTCACGGGGTCCTGAGGCTGTTCTTAAGAAGGACATTCTTTGTATTCTGCTTAATAGCTCTGCTGGATAGCCCCTCTCCTGGCCAGCCAAGAAGCTACTTCTTCAGTGCTGTGTTAAATCTGTAGGGCCTGCTCAAAGCATCTAGTGTACAGCCCATCCCTGCACCTGCTTACAAACCTCAAACCTACCAGCAGTTACTTTTTGTTCAGTTATAAGGAATGCTTTTTTAAATCTAAACTCTGAACCCAGAGCAAAGTCTATAGTAGCTTCCACTCACTGAATGTGTACTGTGTGCCGGTTACAAAGCGTTTAGGAACAATAAAACTGAGACTCAGACCAGTTCTTCTCAAACTTTACTGTGCATATGACTCACTGTGGGATCTTGGTTTTGTTTTGTTTTGTTTTGTTAATTTATTTTTCGCTGAGTTGGGTCTTCATTGCTGTGCGTGGGCTTTCTCTAGTTGTGGTGAACGGGGGCTTCTCTTGTTGTGGAGCACGGGCTCTAGGAGCGTGGGCTTCAGTAGTTGTGGCACGTGGGCTCAGTAGTTGTGGCTCACAGGCTGTAGAGCGCAGGCTCAGTCGTTGTGGCACACGGGCTTAGTTGCTCCTCGGCATGTGGGATCTTCCCAGACCAGGGCTCGAACCCGTGTCCCCTGCATTGGCAGGTGGATTCTTAACCACTGTGCCACCAGGGAAGCCCTGGGATCTTGTTAAAATGCAGATTCTGGTTGAGTAGGTCTGGGATGGAGTCTGAGATTCTGCATTTCATGCCAATGCTGCAGATCCGTGGACCATCCCTGTGAGTAGGAAAGGCTTTGCTCTGAATCAGAATCTGCATTTTAACAGGATTACCAAGTGAGTCATGTTGAGAAGTTTTTTCCCTCAACACCAAATATGTGGTGTCTTTGCCAATGTCAGTTCTGCAATTATCCAGACACCAATTGGGTGTCCAAGAATTCAATTCAACTATGACACTCCCTACCTGGAGTTAGTGTCAGATCGCATTAGTTAAAGGGTTTAGTCCCACAAGACTGCCCCTACTGCAGACACCAGATGAAAATGGGTTGTCCAGGCTACCCACATTTCTGATTGGCAAACTACAAATTTGAGAGTTCCCACAACCTTCCCTCAGATTTGATAAATTGCCAGAATGACTCACAGGACTCAGGAAAGCTCTTTACTTAACTATTCCTGGGTTATCATTAAGAATAAAATTCAGGAACAGCCAAATGGAAGAGATATATAGAGTAAGGTATGTGGGAAGAGATACAGAGATTCCATGTCCTCTCCGGGTATACCACCCTCCCAGCACCTCCGTGTGTTCACCAACCCAGAAATTCTCTGAACCTGTCTTTTAGAGTTTTTTGAAAGTTTCATTATGTAGGTCTGATTGACTAAATCATTGGCCGTTGGTGACTGAACTCAATCTCTACCCCCTTTCCCCTCCTGGTAGGTAAGAGTAAGGGATGAAAGTTCCAGCCCTCTAAGCATGGCTTTGTCTTTCCACCAACCATCCTCTATCCTGAAGATATCTAGAGTCCTCTAGAGAGTCAACTCATTAGCATAAACTTAGATATAGTCTAAAGTAGCTTGTTATGAATAACAGAATACACTCCTATCGATTCTATCCTCAGGAAATTCCTAGTGTTTTAGGAGCTCTGTGCCAGGAAATGGAGGCAAAGACCAAATATATATTTATATTTCCCATTATGCCACACACGTAAAGGTAAATTTAGGTGTGCTTAATAGTATTTATATTTTCTGCATGTTGCTTCGCTATTTAGAAAGTACTTTCCCATATTTTATCTTCTTTCCTCCTCATCAAACCCTATTCAATATGTGTGGAGTAGAATTAGTCCCATGGGTGTGTCAGTCACATCTGTAGTTCAGATAACTTGCTAGGTTGACATAGTTGTGAATTTTTAAAAGTGCACCCAAACAACTGAGGCTTATACACACCTCATTCGTTATAAGAAATGACACTTCTTTAGGAAGAAAGGAGAGTGGAGATAAAGTAATGAAGTGTGAAGTTGCCTGGGATTTGCTTAGCCAACTGTTAAAATGCTAGTTAGCATCCTTCATTTGCCTGGGTTGGGTCTGGGAGTGGAACGGGAGCAGGAGAGCCAAGAGGAACTTAAGAGCTCAGAGAAGTCATGTCCGAGATTGAGGAGAGGAGAACTGGCAAAGATTTCCACCAGGGGCTCATCCAAGCTGCTAATAAATGGTTTGAGTAAAAACCAAATCACCTGCATCTAACAAATCTCAGTTCTGGGCATTTATTTTAAGGAGAAACTATACCTACGTGTTAATTTGTTGTAGCTTTTTTTGAAATAACACAGAACTGGAAACAAGTCAAGTGTTCAAATTACTGGAGGATTGACTAAGAAAGTTACAGTATTTGATGAACTGTGCAGACAGAAAAAACTGTAAATTTTGTACCAAAAAATGAAATAAAAAATAAAAATTACATACCAGCATTGAAAATATTTGCAATTGAGAGTGAAGTGAAAAATTTATGTGTTCTATGATTGCAATTCTGTAAACTAAAGCTAGGAATGGGGTTAGAATGAAAATAAATTTTTTGATGGAGTGTTGGGATTGGAGATGATTTTTCTTCTTTAAAATTTCCTTTAATGTTGTTACTGCTTTTACAATGAAAAATTAAATAGTCTTGAGAGTCTAAGTTTGCTGTTTCAATAAGTACAATTGTTGTGTCCCAACAGTTCATGACGAGGGAGGACAAAAGCTATAAACAAACTTTATTAACCTAATAATATTTGTATGAATAAAATTAATTTTCTTTTTTTCCCCCTCTAAATGTGTCCTGTGAGTATGATTGGAAATTGTTGTCAAATTCAAAACTATATCTGGGTGGATCTGACTCAAAATATAGGTCATGTGGCATTCATGGCCTTCTCTTGGAGAGGTCTTAGTGTGGCAGCACATAGAAGCAGGCAGTCATAGTCCAGGGTTCCTAAGCTGGGGACAGAGAAGGCGAATAATCATTTCAAGTGTGAACCGAAGTCAATGATCACCTGACACATACCTCAAACTATGGACATTGATTATGATGGGACTTTTTCTCTCAGGGGCAACTCTATGTAGAAAACTAACGGTAAATTTGAGCAAGTGCTTATATATTTAACGATAGAGAAAGAGTTGTGCCGGCAACACCAGGGATGCTGCCTAGTTACCTAATAATTAAAACATCTTACATATCAAAAACTGTTTCTATATTACAATTAAAAATTAAAATTAAAAAATGTTTCCATGCTTTTATAATTGTATATCCTATAACCATATTGCTAAAATATGGGTAATTATGAAGAAATGAAATATTTTGTTACTCATGTAGTTTCTTTAATTTACTCAGTTGATGCGATTGGAAGGTAGATGGACTCAGTAGTTCTCAGACTACCCCATCCCACCCACCTGCCCGGGAGTAACAAGTGACACTTTTACTAAAGGCACTAACACAGGCTTAGTGGAATATGCCAGCTTCCTAGAGGCTCCTATCACATACAGGAGCCTGGCCCATGCCATCGAAATCAAGCCTGAATTCTGCCTGCCAGGAGCTGTCTGGTATATCTCTGACAACTTCCTGCCCAGCAATGTTCACCCATTGGTCCAAGCCCACTACGTGACTCCATTCCCAGAAGCCTCACCTTAGATTCCCTTCCTCATGCAGCCCCACTTACTACCATTACTGATCATGTACTGATCATTTGCTGGTCCTTAGGATCTATGAACCAGCTTTCAGAAAATGAGATTATATATCAAACCAACAAAGACATTTGATTCCCTTCTATCAGTGGTGAATAACAATGATTCTGAAAGTATAGAAAATGAATATGATTAAAATATAGATCTTTGGAGATATATTATTGGTGGAAGAAAATCTTTTGAAAGAAGATCCAAGTGTTTAATTAGAGACGCTTACAACACTAAAACAGCCATTCCCTTTTAGTTACGGCACAAGTTAAGGCATCTTGAAACTATTTTTAAAGGATAATTTAACCTCGAAATCAAAATTTAGCGCTCAAAACCTCTAAACAAACAGCTGAGGTGAAATTACAGCAGCATGTTTACCAGAGAAGGATTTTGGGTCAACTGTGAAGTAGAAGTGGATGCATCATGATAAACAGGAGTGGGGTCCTTCTCACACCATTTAGAAGTGTTACCAGATGGACAGGATAAACTGTCTTTATACACACTACCCCCTCATCCTTGCACTCCTCTCTTTCCCCTTCTTTGATATCTGGCTGACACCCCCGTTTGACTTGGAATGCTTAACTTAACTCTAGAGAAAACTTGAGTTCCTAAGTTATCTTTCCCAAGGTCACACAGTTATGAAGAGGCTGGATCAATTCTGATTTCAAAACCCATGATTTTAAGCTCTTTGTTTTACTGCCTCTTATTTCAACTGTGAATATCTTTCCCATGGATTTCTATGTAACTCTCATCATCTCTATTCTCTAGGAAATGGGGAACATATTCCAGGCTCCTGTAGGAAGGAGTGATCAGGGCCCTCTGTCAGCATAATTTATCTCTCTCCCCTACTCCTAATGAAAATGAAAATATAAATGTAAAAAAAATGAACTGTGTCACTAAATGTGATATAAACACTAAGCTAATGGCTATCAAACAGTTTCTAATAGTTGTCACCTGGAGGTTCCCTCCCTGGAAGACAGTCTCAGGGGTGGGGGTCTCAGCTCACAATCTCTTGGCACTTCTGCTTGACCTCTTCTGGAGATGCAGTCCCAAATCCTTTTGCCAAGACTCCTCCCTGACAGAAGCAGAACTTTTAGTACCACTTGACTGAGAAAGTTCCTGATGATGCTTAAAACTGACGTCTTAAATATCCTCTAGACTTGGCTTTGGCTCTCCATTCCCCAGCTGTGTCACATTGGTTGAGTTATGTAACCTGAGACTCAGTTTCCTAAACTGTGAAGTGAGGGCAACACCTCTCATAGAGAATTGGCTAGAGCTTAAATGAGATAATAAACCAGAGGAGATACAGAGGGGTTATGCATGAGATTAACTTGACTTAGGCCTCAAAGCTAGTAAGTGAGGGATCAGGATTTGAACCCAGTCTGACTCTAGAGTCCCCCTTGCAACATGGTAAAGGCTAATTTAATGGGAGAACACAGGCGGGATCCAGGCCAAGAAGGAAGGGGACAAGGAAAGCTTTTCAAGGGTGATAACATCAAAGTTAGAAGCTGTAGGAATTAATCAAAGAAAGGGAGGTGGTGTGGTGGTGGCAAGGTGGGATATTGGATGGTGAGGGCGGGGTGGGAGAGAATGTTCTAGGCAGAAGGAACAGGACGTACAAAGACCAGAAGGCAAGAGAGCATGGCACATCTGGCTTGATTAGGCATACCTAGTCATTGGTGACTAAACAATATGACAGAAACATTGCTATGCTAGTGCCTTCTGTGCCAGGATTACTGCATTTACAACTCTTTTTTGTACATAGAACATTTGGGCTCTATGGCCCATGGCCAGTGAGGCTGATTGTGGTTGCCTTGTGTGTTCTTTGCGATTCCAGTGCCATTACAAGATTCCTGAGGGCAGGACCCAGGCTTTGGATCTAGTTCTTCTCCAGAACAGAACACATGCCAATATCTCCAAATATACTGGGTATAAATTTATCCATGAATGACTTAGTAAAACTACCCTGCTGTTAACAGAGAACATTCTCTAAGTACCAAGAATATGGAGTGGTAGCCAGGATTTGTTTTTATCTTTGGGGAACACCAATGCCACATGGTTTGTGTGGACAGTTAGTGCCGGCATAGACTCATGAAGCAGACAACTGACAGGTACTGCCCAGAATCAGATGGCAAATTCAGAGAAGAGGCTTTGCGTTTCATTGGGATGAGCAGGCATTGCCATTGCTATTCTGGGTCAGTGTAAATAATGACTATAAATGAAGCTCTGTCATGAAGCTGATTGTTCAAGCCTCCAGGGAAACGGTTATTGTCTTCCCTCATTAGAACCTCAGCATGGCCTGATGTGACCATTTTCCTGTTCATATCCAGAAATGTACCCTTTAGCTTTTTGTTTTTTTAAAGAGAAAACATGTGGGTTAATTATTTTGCTGTAATCAGTAGGTATCAATTTTCTCATTGCAATATTCAGGATAATAGAAAGGTTTTTTTTTTCTCACCATGAAAGATCATAACAAAATGGGCAAATGGCAGCAGTCCCAGAAGGGGTAGTAGCCCAAAATCAAGACATAAACACCAAGTTGGGAGGCCGTCTGAGGTGACCCTACTCATTGCTTTCATTTATTGAGATTTTGGTTTTGTAGTAAATAGGCATGAAGGATGTCATGACTATATTTTTGGAGATGTTCTTAAAATGCCCTCCTTTGCTCTTGAATGAAGAGTGGTTATAATTTTGTGGTGCTGGTGGTAATCATTTGCATGGCTTAAGTTTTCTTTAACTTTTTATTTGGAATAAGTTCAAACTTAAAAATAGAGCAAAGAATACTCTTAAAGCCTATATCCAGGTTTATCTGTTGTTGATATTTTGCCTTAATTGTTTTATCTATCTGTCTGTTTGTCTATATACATTTTTTTCTGATCAAATTGAGAGTAAGTTGCATGTCATGTTCATTTATCCTTAAATACTTCACTGTCCATTTCCTAGGAATTAGGATATTCGCTTTTATGAGCACAGTTATCAACCTTAATAAGTTTAACTGTGACTCATACTTTTATCCAGTTTATGGTCTATATTTCAATTATCAATTAACCCAATAATGTCCTTTTTAGCACTTCTTCCTCTAGTACAGTCCTGTCTAGGCATGCATTTAGTTGTCTCCTTTCATCACAAACAGTTGCTCAGCCTTTCTTTGTCTTTTATGACACTGATATTTTTGGAGAATATAATTTCTTCCCCCTTTTTAAGTTAAAATGTTCCCTATTTGGTGTACATTCCATGTTTCCCCCCAGCTAGATTCATGTTATTTGTTCTCCACTGGATGTGTGACTTTTCAAAGAGACTTGATCACATATATAACAATCTAATGGGTCACCTAGTCGCAAATAGGATATTTTTGTGAGCTGTGTGCCACCAGCCTGAGTTATGGGCTCAGCCTGCCAGTGACTCACTGTTCCATCCTGAGCTAGTTACCCTTCTGGGCCTCAATTTCCTCACTTACAAAAGAAGGGATTGAGTTAGATGGCCTTTAATAGCCCTCTGGATGAGACCATTCACGATTTTTTATGAATCTATGATAAATGCTTGCATTCAAAGGCAGTTAATACTCTTATTAAAAGGGAAAACAAGAATTTCCCTGGTGGTCCAGTGGTTAGTATTCCATGCTTCCAATGCAGGGGGCCTGGGTTCGATCCCTGGTCAGGGAACTAGATCCTGCATGCCACAACTAAGAGCCCACATGCGGCAATGAAGATCCTGCGTGCTGCAACTAAGACCTGGCACAGCCAAATAAATAAATATATATTTTTTTAAAGTGAAAATAATAGTAGCAACTTTCTTAGCTGTCTAGATCTTTGGAAAGCTTGGTCTGGATTTGATAGCAAAGCTGAAACTTTAAACTAGAAAAGTCCATTGTATCTTGATTAGTGAGGGGGAAAGATTATGTCTTGGCCTGGGCACAAAATGCAGTTTATTTCATGCAGATAAACTGACACATTAACACTAAAGTTTCAAGATGCTCACATATTTCAAACCATATACCTAGGATCTAAAGCCTTCTTTCTGGCTGATAACAAGATTCCTGTAATAACATGCATTTAGGCTATTTTCCAAATACCCAAAGGCACGCATGACTTTAAAGAACACACGTGCATTTCATTGCAGTAATCCACTTTTGTGCTTAATTAAATTCCTTTTGGTAGAAGTGGCGTTTGGAATTTGATACACTATTATCGCATCACATTACCAATACGCCTCTCTGGCTCTTGCCCTGGACACCCCAGATATAAAGCACTGTGCAGCAGAAAGAAGAAGTCTGTGGAGCTGCTAAAAGGCAGGCTGAGCATCCCCTAGGGCAGCCCCCAAAGACGGAGAAAGAGGAACATGAGTGCTCACAGGAGGCACAGACTCATGGTGCCTTGGAAGGCTGCCCAAGGACCCCTTGCCCAATTGGGGAGCAGCTTTTTCAGTACTAGCAAGTGGTGAGACCCTTTCCCACATTTGTGTTTAGACAGTCAATTGGGCTCTCAGACATTTGTGTTGGAAGCAGTGTTCATGCAAGACTGTAGAGTTGTGTGGCAGTTTCCAAAGCATTTGTGTTTGTATTCCATGGGAGGCAGCCTGGAGGAAGGAACGCAACAGGGAACAACTTAGGAGATAGAGAAACTGTGTACAAAATCTGACTTTAACACTTCCTAATAATACGACCTTAGGCAAGTTACTTAGCCTCTTTGAGCCTCCTTAGTCTGCAAAATGGTCTTTACATTGCCTGCTGTCACTGTGAGGATTCAAGAAGATATAGGTATGTAAGCTGCCTGCCAGGCACAGAATTGACACTCAACATATATTTCTTTCTCTTTTTTCCCTTTCTTTTGAAGTAGGTAGGCAAAACAAATATTGCCAATCCCGTTTTATGTAGGAGAAACTGGAGGCTCATAGAGTTTTTTTTTAAAATTTATTTTATTTATTTATTTATTTTTGGCTGCGTTGTGTCTTCGTTGCTGCGCACGGGTTTTCTCTATTTGCGGCGAGCGGGGGTTACTCTTTGTTGTGGTGCATGGGCTTCTCCTTGGGGTGGCTTGTCTTGTGGTGGAGCATGGGCTCTAGGCTCGAGGGCTCAGTAGTTGTGGCTCATGGGCTCTAGAGCGCAGGCTCAGTAGTTGTGGCACACGGGCTTAGTTTCTCCAAGGCATGTGGGATCTTCCTGGACCAGGGCTCGAACCCGTGTCCCCTGCATTGGCAGGCAGATTCTTAACCACTACACCACCAGGGAAGCCCCTCATAGAGTATTAAAGTCAGTCAACTGTTAAGGTCCCAGGATGGATTTGAACTTGTGATTTTTGGCTAGTCCATTACTATTTATCTCCCTTGCAAAGCTGTCTCCTGGAAGTTGATTACATCACTGAGCCAGTTTCAATAAGAATTGTGGCAATTTGCTTCTTAACAAACTTAAAAGTTTTTTACAATAGTTTTCGATTTACAGAGATGTTGCAAAGATGACAGAGTTCCTGTAAACTCTTCATCCAGTTTCCCTGATTGTTAACATCTTACATCACTGTGCTACACTTGTCACAACTAAGAAACCAACATCAGTACATTACTATTAGCCATTAATTACTATATTAACTCAGCTCTACACTTTATTTGGATTTCACTAGCTTTTCCCTAATATCCTTGTTCTGTCCCAGGATCCCATGTCATATTTAGTTGTAAGACTTTCATTGTTTTTGATGACCTTGACAGTTTGAGGAGTACTGGTTAGGTAGAATGCCCCTCATTTGAGTTTGACTGATGTTTGCTCGTGGTTAGACTGGGGTTATGGGTTTTGGGGAGGAAATGTTTTCTGCTCTGAAAACATTTTTATTGTTCATCTTTATTACCCTCAACTGGGATCGATCTTGTGATTTTTATCTTATCATGTGCAGAACCCAACTCTAAGGTAAAACCCCTTGTGACCAGCCTTGGGCTGCTCAAAAGATTCTTTCACATGCTATTTAATTACATATCTGGGTTGACTCTCCATTTGTTTTACATGCATTTAGTTACCAGATTGCTCCAGGTGAAATATTCTTTAATAATTACCTTATTGAAATACCAAAAAGTGACTCAAATAAAATTTATGGGTTATTTATAGGATTTAAAAGTAAGTTCAATTTTCCCATCAGATTCAGACATTCTCTTCTCTGTGCAGTCTTCCTTGTTCTTCTTGTTTCTTTTTTCTTGATATTTTAGACCTTTCTGGTAACATGTTAATTATAGTGTCTACAGGATGCATTCCTAGGTTAAAAACAATATGCATATGATAACTACCTAGATAAGTCAGCATTGCCTATTTGGTGTGTCTTGTCATCCAGATGTACCCCAAACCCATTTCAGATTGTTATGTCAACTTTTTTTTTTAAATTTTATTTATTATTTATTTATTTATTTTATTTATTTTTTTTTTAATTAATTTATTTATTTATTTTTGGCTATGTTGGGTCTTCGTTTCTGTGCTAGGGCTTTCTCTAGTTGTGGCAAGCGGGGGCCACTCTTCATCGCGGTGCGCGGGCCTCTCACTATCGTGGCCTCTCTTGTTGCGGAGCACAGGCTCCAGACGCGCAGGCTCAGTAGTTGTGGCTCACGGGCCCAGTTGCTCCGCGGCATGTGGGATCTTCCCGGACCAGGGCTCGAACCCGTGTCCCCTGCATCAGCAGGCGGACTCTCAACCACTGCGCCACCAGGGAAGCCCTATTATTTATTTATTTATGGCTGTGTTGTGTCTTCGTTTCTCTGCGAGGGCTTTCTCCAGTTGTGGCAAGCGGGGGCCACTCTTCATTGCGGTGTGCGGGCCTCTCACTATCGCGGCCTCTCTTGTTGCAGAGCACAGGCTCCAGACGCGCAGGCTCAGTAATTGTGGCTCACAGGCCCAGCCGCTCCGCGGCATGTGGGATCTTCCCAGACCAGGGCTCGAACCCGTGTCCCCTGCATTGGCAGGCAGACTCTCAACCACTGCGCCACCAGGGAAGCCCCTATGTCAACTTTTGATCAGTGTGTACATTTAATTTTGTTTCAACTGAGAATACATATGCTTCAGAAAAGTAGTACAGAGAAAAATCAATCAGCATCAAAATGTGGTTTTATGTTGGTTGGAACACACGTAGTGCTTTGCCTAATGAATGTATAGAGAGGACAATTTGTAAAAGTTCTCAAGGAGTGCCAAAGAGTGATCAGGTGAAAGACACAATAACCATTGATGTAATTCAATTCCAGCTGGGTGCCATCAATGTTTGTCACAAAATGTATTTGTGCGAAACCTCTACAAATTAGTGTGGATAATAGTTGTCCTAATGAAGGGCAAGTTTCTTAAGAGCAGACGTCGAGTAATCTATCTTTGTACTCCTCATAGCACTTAGCCTACTGCTTTGAACAGAGTAAGTGTTCATTTGATGAGTATTTTTATAGAATCATTATTTTGCCAGGCATTGTGCTAATTATTGGGGTGATAGGTAAGTATAAGACATAGTCTTCTGACTTGAAGAACTCACAGCTCAGTGGGGTAGATGGATAAGTGATCAGATAACTACATTTCAGTGTGATCAGTACTCTAATGAAAGAAGGGCATGGCTAGGTCTACCTTGAAAGGTCTCGATGATTTTCGGGGGATGGGGCCTCTATACTGGGTCTTGAAGTACAATTAAGAGATCATGAGGCAGAGAAAAGGCACAAGAGTAATATTTGCAAAGTAACAGGCTGTCTTGTTGAGAAATAAATCATCAAATGTTGGAGAAGAGGCAATCTGGTGTGAGGTGGAAAAGATCAGGCTCGTAGGTTGGGGCCAGATTGTCAAGCACTTGTCTACCTACCATGCTGATGAGTTGGTACTTCACTCAAAAAGTAACATTCAAAGGTTTTACACAGGGGAGTGACATGATGAGATTTATATTCTAGAAGTATCACTCTGAGATGATGCTATGGAGGTGGGAGGAAGCAGGGAAACTGGTTAGGAGACTCTTGCAACAGTTCACCCAAGACGTGAAGTGGGTGTGAATTTACCATAAACCAATGTTTGTTGCATCTACTTACTGTCTCATTTGCTTGGTAAAACACTTAGCTCATGTTATGCATCATAAGTACAATCAAACTATACAGTTCTGAATGAAAAATCATCCCACTTTCTTAGATCAATATAGAAGCAATTAAGTGAGAGCAATAGGGAAGTGTTTACTTGAGATGCAAAGCAGGGGAGCGCCCAGGAAATGAGGTAGATAGTGTGTGATACCCGCCTCACACTCTGGAATCCAGACTCCAGCCCTCTGGAGTAGCAAGAACTGGTGTCCGTCAGAAGCACAGGTTTATATTTGCATTTCCCCTTCTTTGCTTCCTGATCTCCATTGCTCTTGTTGATTCTGGTGTCTGCAACATGCATGGATGCAAAGAGCTAACCTGAGGAATTATCTAATAATGTGGTCATGCTTTTAGCAATCTGTATTAACCTTATCTGACACACCATCAGGGTACAGGGACAAAGAGAGATCGTTATATTACTGGTTTCAATGTTAAATCCTGTCAGAAACTGTTCAGTTATACTTCATAGAAAGAAAAATGTATTTGGTGAACAACGGAGTCAAGTTAAAACGAGAAAAAGAGCATGTTCTGTTCTTTGGTAAATTTTCCTTTGCCAAGTGTAAAAGTCCCACAGTTTTCAGGGCATATACAAGGCTAGGGGCTAAAAGGGCCAAGAGCTGCACACAAGGCCACCCAGGGTAGACAAAATTCATGGAATTGATGAGGGTCAGAAGGTGGTATGGTGGGTAATTATGGAACATGATTTAAAGAACACTTGAAATTAGCTCTTTTGAGTTGAACAACTTTATGACTGATGGTTACATGTCCTCTCTATATGTGGTAGTGAGAGGAACAAGCAAGAGGCATCAAAGCAGAGCAGAGAGGTCCGTGACTGAGGTGAGACATCTGAGTTCAGGTCCAGCTGCTAACCCTAACCCCTGTGAGACCTTGGCAAAGTCACTTCAGCTATCCGGGGGTTATTTTCTTTATCAGTAAAATGAGAGGGTTGAGTTCGATCATCTCTAAGTTACCTTTTGCTCTGACAAATCTTTCACTCCGTGATGCCTAATCTGTGAAGAGTTACTAACAGCCAGTATGTAGTAGTGAGGGCCCTGTTTCTTTCTCGTGAAACAGGAGTGATACCACCTACCTCACTAAGATGGCTTGAGGATCACATTTAAAATGAGATCATGAGTGAAAGTGATTAGTACCAAACCTGTCAAATAGTGGTTTTCAGTTAATTGGAGTGTCCTTTATTAGGTCTCCCATTCATTAAAAATGTTTATTGAGCTCCTACTATGTGCCAGACAATGTTCTAGGAGCTGGGTACATAATAATGAATAAAATAGATGAATTTGCTGCCTCCATGGAGCTTTTAGTAAACAGACTGATGAATATATGCTAGCACAGCGTTTCTTCCCTTCCTTTCTCCCTGACTCCCACTTCTCACCTCCTCTTTAACCCATTTGCTCTCAGCTCCTGTTGCAGATCCTGGTTGGCTAGAATCTAGCCCCAGGAGTGATAGATCTGAGGTCAGGACTGGTGTGTGAAACTCAGTGTTTTCACCTGATGGTCAGGGCTTGGGAAAGTGTGTGGACAAATGAGCATGAATTGCGACAAGAGTAGGAACAGAGTTAACCAAAGTAAGTGGACACTGGGACTGTACTTTAGGATTCCCTGCATCTAAGAATGTTGACAACACTACACTGGTTAGTTCTTTAGATGAAACACCTGGAAAGCCATACATACAGAAGAGTGTAGAAAGAAAACCAAAACATTTATGACTCTACAATCAACCTACATTTACATTTTTCTATAAATTTTTCTCTATAAATTATCTTGGTATATCTATCAAAGTAGTAACTAATAAGAAAACTTGAAATTAAGGTTGTTTTAAAAATTATTTTTATAAATTATTTTTAAAGAGGAGATTGTTTTTGGTTTTGTCCAATGTCTGTTGAAGCTTTATCTCATGACTAATAACTTCTAAACACTATTTGATAAAAAAAAAAAAAAACAATTCTTTGTTCTTGAAACCAAAGACAAAGGATCATATGACCCTGTTTCCTCTAACTTACTTCATTTGGTTTGACTTAACTTTGACATCTATTCCATGTCCTGTTTCAATAAACTATTTGACATTGATCTCAACATTTCATTAGGAATTCATGGTGGAAAGAAATTACTCTGAACATTTGTACCTTGTTCTTACAGTAAATGACATGTCATTTACATTTCATATCTTTTCTTGCTAACCTGTAACCCCTTGAAGACTTTGGTACTTTTCTATTGTTAGCTCAAAGACATTTATTATCATTTTCCCTCTTGATTTATGCTGAGACTTCAGTGATTGAGCCATGATTCTCGGGGTCATTATATAAAATTGCATAAATGCTCCATGAACAAAAAATTTTCTTTAAACTTCTCGACAACAAACTAAAAGGAGTTGGTTTCCTAGCTTTTCAGTTTAAAAAGGGCTGTGTTATTATAATAGCACAGTTTTAGCTACTGTGGTTGATCTTCTGGATGTGAAAAGGTACAAATTTAGATTTCAGAAATGACATTTTCAAGTGAAAAGAGCACCAGCTTTAGAAATGACAGACCTGAGTTCTCATTCAACACTCAGATAATTACTCTCTGTGTGTTCTTAGACAAATTACTTCACTTCTCTGAGCTTCTATTTTCTCATCTTAAAGTGAGATTAACCCCCACCCCCAACTATCTTTCATGATTGTTATAAGGTTGAAAAGTAGAATATACCAAGTACCATGTATGTAGTAAATGCTCAATAAATGGTAGTAATAGCTTGTTCATATCTTTGCTTTCTCTTCTGTTAATTCCTATGTTGGTGGAACAACTGATACAATATGAATGATGAATTACCAACTGTGTCTCTGAGTTTGGGAATTTAGGAAGGCATGGTTTGGGACTCATGAGCTCTTACCTGTACAGTAGCCTTGAAAATTCAACTGCTTTTTTATTGTACAAACATCAGGGTGCTCAGTCACACATTTGTAGTGACTAAGTTGAGCAGCTGCCATAATTGACATTTTAACTACTTTAAATTACAACTGAAAATCAAAGACTGCCTAATCTTGTTAACTGTGAAACTCATTGGTTTTTAAGTTCAATAACTATTCACTGAGCTATTACCAAGTATCTGGATACAGAGTAAAAAGGACAGGTAAGGCTCCTGGTTGCAAGGAATGGCTTTTGAGTGGGGAGAGAGTTAAGAAAAAAACAGATCTGTGAATAAATAAAATAATTAGAGCTTGTCCAGAGTGTTGGGGGACTGAGCTGGAGAGTACCAGAGAACTTACTGAGATAGAGTGATCCTACTCCTGGAAGGCCTAGGGCTGTGGCTGACATTTAAGCTTCAATGAGAAGCAGCAACTTCTGCAGAGAGCAGGGACAAGACTGGCCCCAGAAGCTAGAAAAGCATATACAAAGCCCTAAGTCTAGAAACATGGAACTTTTGATGAATATCCAGGTTGTTTTCAGGGCCATGATAATCTTTTCTTCTATCATTCCAGTTGTTGAATAAGTACTGAAGTGAGACTTATGATCATTTGAGACTTGTTAGCCATGTATTAAAATATTCTGGAATAAGATTATCCAGAAGATTATATATAGGCACGCATAATTTCTACTAAAATAGGTTTACAGGTCACTAAATAAAAGTTATTCAGTCCTCTTGTTTGTGATTCTAAGTAGTAATGATGATGATAATAATAATAATACCACTGTTTCTGTATAACATACTTGTAGTCCTCAGAGAGCCAAGGAAATATTAGAATACTAAGTGGAGCTGGGGAATTGTGGTTGGTGTCTATTTCCCCAGGCTCTCGTGAACACTACTGATGTCCTCATCATCCAAGTCTACGGAGTATCTTAAGTTCAGGTGGCTCTGAAGCTTCCATCACAAACTTGACTCCAGAATTTTTGCTTAGCCTGGGAGCCCCAGTGACTACACGTTACTCATAAGACCTCCCCGACTCCAACACCTTCTTTGCCTTAGGGATTCTCTCTCTTCCATTCCTTTGTCTTCCCCTCTCCCTACTCAAAGGCACTCACTGCTCCAATTTCCCCGCTCAAAATCCTCTCAAGATCTCACTTTTGGAAGACAAGAGCCAGGAAGGGAGGTTGACTGTGGGCAAGAGAATGACCTTGGCTATCCTTTCTGAATAGGTTGGGAAAAACATAGTGAGAACCAGACCCTAATACTTGCCATCAGAAAGCACAGAATGTAAGAGAATATATTTTCTTTTTTGAAATTTAGGTTCTATTTTATGAAAGCTATACATGTACATAATTCTATGAAAAACAACACTTCTTTATCTATTCCTATATTCCTCTTCTTAGAGGCAACAACTTGTAACACTTCTAATAGAATCTTTTAGCGTTTACCTCTATATATTTGAACCAAGCTTATGTTGCTATTTCTTGATATGTGAAAACTACTGTAAGTACTATTACTATTTTAAATACTACAGTATGGTAGATGAGGATTTATCCCTATCCACATTTCTCATGTTTTTTCATTCTCTTAATGTAATTGTATGACCATATAAAGATGACTTATATCTGGGCATGCAGTATTGTATGATTATTTTCTTGCACAATATTTTCTTGTCCTTGGGGTTAATCGTGTTATTATCCTTTGCTTAGGTTTCTATGTACTCAACATTCATTCATCTCCAAACTTAACACCCAGTTGTATAAATTTAAAACATATAAGGTTGTCTATCAATTCCATCTCTTTGAAGAACTTTCTTCTGGACACTTTTAACCTGCTCCAACCTGGACCAGTATGGTGGACATGGAGATGTGTTGCCCAGAAACCCCTTCAAGGAGGGACGTTTTGTTCCAGCTACTGGGAATGAGTCAGCAGACAGCCTCCAGCTGTCAGCATCTTCATCTTTTGTCGCAGCTGCAGAGAGCTGTCCCACCCAAGAGCATGCCTTTGCCCTGGCAGCCCTATTGTAACTGCATCATAATTCAACGTCTCCTTCTGCTCCATTTTGCTTCTTCCCTCTCACTTCTTGCCAATTCCTGAGAAGTATTGATTTCTAATAAATATTCTGCATGCCAAACTCCTTCTCAGCCTCTGCTTCTGGAGAACCCAACCTGAACTAATTACTCTCTTAGGGCTTCTGCATAGGAGTTTTCTTGCAACATCCTGGAGATTCCCTCGGATGTATTGTTATGTTGCGTTCTCTCATTCTCAGATTTCCTGACTTCTTCTCTTTGGTTTATTCTCTTGTTTTGATGGAGCACATTCTCTAGTAGTTTCCCGAGGAAAGATATCCAGAATATAAAAATTTGAAAACCTTGTGTGTCCAAATATGGCTTTATTCCCATCACATTTAACTGATAGCTTGGTTGGATATAATCTTCTGGGTAGGAAATAATTTTGCTTCAGAAGTTTGAAGGCATTGCTCAATTTTCTTTTCGTTCCAAGATTTCTATTTAGAACTATGATGCCAATATAATTTTTGAACTTTTATATGAAAACTGTATTTCTTATCTGAAAACTTGTATGATCTCCTTTATTCTCATTGTTTTGAAATTACTTCTTCCAGTTTAGGATTCTGCTAAGTCTATTCCAACTGATCCAGTTACTTTCCACCTTCCAAAATTCTGCTGCTGTTAGCTTTTTCTATTTTCTTTTCCTTTGTGTATTTATACCTTAAACCAAGCAAACAGATAGGCAGACAGACAAACAATAACAAAGCATTATAGTGCCTAATGACATTTAACTAGACTTTTGGGAAGGATGGATCAGAGGTTAAATATGTGTGTTCAGCTTAGCATATTTAAACAGAAGTAGAATTCGATTTTTTCAAGGAAAAGTTTATCTGGGGAAGCTGCTGTTTGTATCTTTCTTCCTTCCTTTCTCCTCCCTCCCCCACTTTTTTTGACTCTTCCAGCAAACAAAAGCCCAGGACCAGATGGCTTCACAGGCGAATTCTATCAAACATTTAGAGAAGAGCTAACACCTATTCTTCTCAAACTCTTCCAAATTATAGCAGAGGGAGGAACACTCCCAAACTCATTCTATGAGGCCACCATCACCCTGATACCAAAACCAGACAAAGATGTCACAAAAAAAGAAAACTACAGGCCAATATCACCAATGAACATAGATGCAAATATCCTCAACAAACTACTAACAAACAGAATCCAACAGCACATTAAAAGGATCATACACCATGATCAAGTAGGGTTTATCCCAGGAATGCAAGGATTCTTCAATATATGCAAATCAATCAGTGTGATACACCATATTAACAAATTGAAGGAGAAAAACCATATGATCATCTCAATAGATGCAGAAAAAGCTTTCAACAAAATTCAACACTGATTTATGATTAAAACCCTCCAGAAAATAAGCACAGAGGGAACTTACCTCAACATAATAAAGGCCATATATGACAAACCCACAGCTAACGTTGTGCTCAATGGTGAAAAACTGAAACCATTTCCACTAAGATCAGGAACAAGACAAGGTTGCCCACTCTCACCACTATTATTCAGCATAGTTTTGGAAGTTTTAGCCACAGCAATCAGAGAAGGAAAAGAAAACAAAAGGAATCCAAATTGGAAAAGAAGAAGTAAAGCTGTCACTCTTTGCAGATGACATGATACTCTACATAGAGAATCCTAAAGACGCCACCGGAAAACTACTAGAGCTAATCAATGAATTTGGTAAAGAAGCAGGATACAAAGTTAATGAACAGAAATCTCTTGCATTCCTATACACTAATGATGAAAAATCTGAAAGAGAAATTAAGGAAACACTCCCATTTACCATTGAAACAAAAAGAATAAAATATCTCGGAATAAACCTACCTAAGGAGACAAAAGACCTGTATGCAGAAAATTATAAGACACTGATGAAAGAAATTAAACATGATAGAAACAGATGGAGAGATCTACCATGTTCTTGGATTGGAAGAATCAACATTGTGAAAATGACAATACTACCCAAAGCAATCTACAGATTCAATGCAATCCCTATCAAGCTACCAATGGCATTTTTCACAGAACTAGAACAAAAAATTCACAATTTGTGTGGAAACACAAAAGACCCCGAATAGCCAAAGCAATGTTGAGAATGAAAAATGGAGCTGGAGGAATCAGGCTCCCTGACTTCAGACTATACTACAAAGCTACAGTATTCAAGACAGTATGGTACTGGCACAAATACAGAAATATAAATCCATGGAACAGGATAGAAAGCCCAGAGATAAACCACGAACATATAGTCATTTTATCTTTGATAAGGGAGGCAAGAATATACAATGGAGAAAAGACTGCTTCTTCAATATGTGGTGCTGTGAAAACTGGACAGCTACATGTAAAAGAATGAAATAAGAATACTCCCTAGCACCACACACAAAAATAAAGTCAAAATGGATTAAATACCTAAATGTAAGGCCAGACACTATCAAACTCTTAGAAGAAAACATAAGCAGAACACTCTGACATAAATCACAGCAAGATCCTTTTTGACCCCTACCTAACAAAAGGGAAATAAAAACAAAAATAAACAAATGAGACCTAATGAAACTTAAAAGCTTTTGTATAACAAAGGAAACCATAAATAAGACAAAAAGACAACCCTCATAATGGGAGAAAATATTTGCAAATGAAGCAACTGACAATGGATTAATCTCTAAACTGTACAAGCAGCTCATGCAGCTCAATATCAAAAAAACAAACAACCCAATCCAAAAATGGGCAGAAGACCTAAATAGACATTTCTCCAAAGAAGATATACAGACTGCCAACAAACATATGAAAGGATGCTTAACATCACTAATCATTAGAGAAATGCAAATCAAAGCTACCATGAGGTATCACCTCACACTGGTCAGAATGGCCATCATCAAAAAATCTACAAACAATAAATGCTGGAGAGGGTGTGGAGAAAGGGAACCCTCTTGCACTGTTGGTGGAAATATAAATTGGTACAGCCACTATAGTGAACAGTATGGAGTTTCCTTAAAAAACTAAACATAGAACTACCATACGACCCAGCAATTCCACTACTAGGAGGCATATATCCGGAGAAAACCATAATTCAAAAAGAGTTATGTACCAGTGTGTTCATTGCAGCTCTATTTACAATAGCCAGGACACGGAAGTTCTTCTATTTCTTTGTTAACCTTTCCTTTTATCTTCTTAATCCATGCTTCCATTCTTTTTCCAAGATCTTGGGTCATCTTTACTATCATTGTTCTGAAATAATTTTCAGATTGATTGCTTTTATTGTCTTTATTTCATTGGTCTTTTACGTTTTTATCTTGCTTCTTCATCTGCAACCTATTTCTTTGTCATCTCATTTTGTCAAAATTACTCTTTTTGTGGTCTCCTTTCCATGGGCTCCAGGACTGTAGTTCTTCTTGTTTCTGGTGTCTGATCCCTGGTAGGTGAGGTTGGTCTAGAGGCTTGTGCCATTATCCCCTTGATAGGGGATTTGATTTTTGTTTTGATCAGAGCCTGCCCTAGATATTGAGTGGGGTCTCCCCTTTGTTCTGTGGTTGTCACTGCCCTGTCAGGGGCGGGACTTACTCCCCAGTCGTTGGAGTAGAGGCCCCCAGATCTATTTCTTAGCTGTGAATCTGATCTGCAATGCAAGGTATTCAGGATTGGATCACTCCCACTGGGAGAGGAGCCACCGAGTATTCCTCCTCTGGAGCTGTTCACCTGTGAATGTGCTCTGTTATGTCCCCTTTCACCCACCGTGTAGGCTCACAAAGTATACTGTTGTTGGCACTGCTCTCAGTCCTCCCTTAACTGTGGGTATGCTGGCAGTTGGTCCTGTTGACTCTCAGGTGTTGTTTTCACCAGGTCACTGGCACAGACCCACTGATTGTCAGGTCCCAGGACTGCAGTAGTCGTGCACGTTGACCCGATGTGGGAGCTATGGAGGCAGGTTTGATCCTGGACTGGCCCAACCCCCAAGTGTATGTGCTCACAAAGCCCACAGCTGCTAAAGCCAGACCCATCCCAACTGCAACAACACTTGTCCTTTCAAATGTTTCAAATGTGCTAAATTTAGGAAGCCATCAGCAGAGGTGTAACTCTGCAGTTAGCATACCTGTGAGGAGAGTTTTCAGCTCTTCTTCCTTAGTCACACAGCCCCTGGGGCTCTGCTGTGGTTTCATCCCCTCCTCTGGGCGGATTTCCTAGTGGGGGTAGCTATCCGTGCCCTCCCAGCACAGCGTGGGCAGGTCCTGGCACCCACTGACTGATTTTCTAGTAACAAGAGCTATCCACATGCTCCCAGGAAAGCAGGGCATGACCCATGATCTCCTAGTGGATTTCCTAGTTGGGGGAGATATCCCCACCCTCTTGAGACAGCAGGGTAGGTCCCAGCACCCACTGGTGGATTACCTAGGAACAAGAGCTATCCGCATGCTTCTGGGACAGCAGGGCAGGTTCTGCTTCCAGGACACCAGGGCAGGTTCCGGCACCCACTGATGGATTTCCTAGTTGCGGAAGCTATTTGCGCCCTCCCAGGACAGCAGAGCAGGCCCTGGCACCCACTGGCACATTTCCTAGTAGCAAGAATTTTCCCTCTACTCCTGGGACAGCAGGGCAGGTCCTGGCACCTACTGTTGGATTTCCTAGTGGGAGGAGTTATCTGCACCCTCCCACGTCAGCGAGACAGGTCCTAGACCCCACTTGTGGATTTCCTAGTAGTGAGAGCTATCTGTGCGCTCCCAGGACAGCGGGTCCTGGCACCCACTGCTGGATTTCATAGTGGGGACAGTTATCCCTGTGCTCCCGGGACAGCAGGGCATGTTCTGGCACCCACTGATGGATTTTCTCATCACAGAAATTATCCGCACACCCTGGGACAGTGTGGGCAAGTCCTGGGGCCTGCTGGCAGATTTCCTAGTGTTAGGAGCAGTCCACGCCCTTCCAGGTCAGCAGGGGTGGGGCCTGACATCTGCCCACGGGTCCGGAAGTGGCAGCCAGTGCCCACCTCTGGAGCCTAAGATGATGGCGGTGACTTGCCCCCACTCTTGGAGCTCCTATACATGGTGTCCTGTTGCCTGGGGCCACTCACAGGGAAGAAAGCTCTTATGGTGGTCCCACCCCTCTCCTCATGTGCCTCCCAATAATGATGACTTGCCTCTCTGGTGGGCTCAGGCTTCTTCCTAGTACAGCCTCAGTTGCCATGGCCCAACCTCTTCAGGCTGTTTCTGCACCTAACCCTCGTCCTCTCCCTGGGACTGAGCTTCAGAGTCTGAGCTTCAGCACCTGACCCCCACCCTCACAGACAGAGAAGCATTTCAGGTTGAGGAGCGCAGAGTGGCGGTGCCAACCCTCTCTGCAGGTTAGTTTCAATTCTGCCTTCCACAAACCTGTTGGACTGGAGTAGGACTTGGTATATTTCACGATGCTCTTTGACAGAGGGATGCCACACAGTGTAACAAGAGTCTGGGAATGGCTGCATATATGTATGTCTACAGGAAAACCATCCGTAATCATCTTCAATAAACTGGCTTTTAAGAATGTGGCCAGGGAGTTGATGGGGTGGAGCCCTCTGCATGAACTGCTGGACTCCAGGTCCAGACCAGTGCCCCTGCAGTGCAGCAGCCTTACCTATAATGGACATTAAGTCTCCAGCACTATCTAATCCCTCCCTGCTGGCTGCCCTTCTGCTATCTGCTTTTAACAGGCCAAGGAGATCTGGACATCTTAGTTTGCTTTTCTTGGCCCAGGGCTGTCGGACATTGTCATCCTCAGTGGTTCAGGCCAGCAAGTGGTGACATGGGCTCATCCATATCCATCAGCAACCTCTGGTTTACATGTCTTCCTTTTCTATGGTTGAATTCATAGCCCATAACTTAACAACTTCATATATGCCCTCACCCCATTCACCTTTTCCCAGTTCTCCCTGGTGAAATCTCAACTTTCTTTCTGAAACCTACCTTCTACTAAGTGACTAAGATGTACTGGATAAAATAACACCAAATTATATATTGTGCTACAATAAATTAAAAATAATAACATAAACTTAACTACATCTAATAATCAGCCTTAACACTTCATGGAGATAATCCAATAGTTCCATAAATGTTGTGTCTTCTTTGTAGAGTTAGAATATATCAATGTGAAGACTAGGCAAAGCATCTTGCTTCTTGTAGCTTATATCATGTGAGATGAAATCTGTTCCACAAACAGACAAATAAATATTTTATTCTTTAGAGGCTTTATGGTTTATCTGACAACTACTGACATTTCTCTTAATTCTGCAAAGCAGACATATACAGTACATGAACAAATGAGTGTAGTTGTATTCCAATAGACAAGGACATTTGAATGTCATATTACTATGCATCATGAAATATACTTCTTTAGATGTTTTGCAAACATTAAAAAATGTAAAAACACCTCTTCACTAATCCACTGTATGAAAAAGGCAGCAAGCAAGATTCAGCGGGTGATCTGTACTTTGAAGACCCTGGACTTGCATAATTGTTCCTATAATCAACTCTCTCATCCTTAGCAAACTTATTTCAAATAATCATCTCTTTACCAAACTTCTATCACCAATCCTCTCAACAGATGTTCTGGAGCCCAGTTCATAAAAAAACAAACACAAACACAAAACCAAAAACAGAAAAAAATTCTTTGAAACTTCTCTTCACCAAATGAAAAAGAATCTCTTGTATCCCAATCTTCCTTTACTCCTTGTATCTTATTATAGTAATGTCGACTAAGAAAAACAAAACAAAACACACAATGTGAGAGCTGTAAGTTCAGTTTTATTTGGGGACTTACTGAGGACAATAGCTTGGGAGACAGCCTCTTATATAGCTCTGAGGAACCACTCTGAAGAGTTAGGGGGGAGGTCATATATGTATGATTTTGGTGAAGGGAGTACATGCATTCAAGCACACATCTTGGTAGAAGGCTGCTGCTAGCTATGAGGAGCAGATGTCTCTGCTAATAATTTTAGTACTTCTCTAGGTATGAGAAAATGCAAGAAATTGGGTTAATAAAATTTTCTCCTGAAAATATCTATCTGAAGAAAAACTGTTCTGCCAAATTTTCTCAGAGCACAGAGTGCCTCATTTCTGATCTCCACCATGAATTCCTTTCAGGTAGTGTTAAAGGTCAATGACTGCAGTGGCTAGTGACTTCATTCTTGTAAAACAAGATGGCAAGCAACATTTTTTTTAACATCTTTATTGGAGTATAATTGCTTTACATTGTTGTGTTAGTTTCTGCTGTATAACAAAGTGAATCAGCTATACGTGTACTTATATCCCCATATCCCCTCCCTCTTGTGTCTCCCTCCCACGTTCCCTATCCCACCCCTCTAGGTGGTCACAAAGCACGAGCTGATCTCCCTGTGCTATGTGGTTGCTTCCCACTAGCTATCTATTTTACATTTGGTAGTGTATATATGTCCATGCCACTCTCTCACTTCATCCCAGCTTACCCTTCCCCCTCCCTGTGTCCTTAAGTCTTACGTCTGCGTCTTTATTCCTGTCCTGCCCCTAGGTTCTTCAGAACAATTTTTTTTTAGATTCCATATATGTGTGTTAGCATACGGTATTTGTTTTTCTCTTTCTGACTTACTTCACTCTGTATGACAGATTCTAGGTCCATCCACCTCACTACAAATAACTCAATATCGTTTCTTTTTATGGCTGAGTAATATTCCATTGTATCTATGTGCCACGTCTTCTTTATCCATTCATCTGTTGATGGACACTTAGGTTGCTTCCATGTCCTGGCTACTGTAAGTAGCAAGCAACATATTTTTATTGTCAGTGCCCCCTCATGGTAATAAATTTGACCATGGTTTGGGAGGTGTTTCATGACCATTTTGTCCTACAGTGCTAGGAATGCTCATGCTTAGATCAGGCCAGGATTTTGTTGATAGACCACTCAATGTGCTATTACTGGACTAGGTCCTATTAAGAGTAGCTGAAGTTCTCTGGGCCCCCTGTCTTACTAGCTTGTTATGGTCTAAGAAATTATTCCCTCTTGTTGCCTCTTCCCGTATCTAGAGTTACACTCTTGCAATCATTGATCTTATATAGAACTATATATTTGGTCAACTGTTACAAGTTACCTGGTCATCATTTTATCAGAGGCTCAGTCACACATTTGGTAATGCAAGAAACAACAAACTTGTAAAATAGCAGAATAAAAAAAATATAGCTAGTAGCATTAGTAAGGACATAAGTAAGAATTTAAACCAAGAACTTTCATTAGGTGTGGCCAAGTATATCCCCAGGTCTCCTGACTTAGTCTGTTCCTTACCAATCCTTATCTTTAAGGGAAATGATATATTGGCATTATTCATAAGCCACCCAGACCAATCTCCTACTTGTATTAGACTGATTATCTTTGGTATGGTTTCATTGTTCCCAACATTGGGAGGGCTGCTTAAAGTTAAATTGTCATAGCCTGGTGTTAGCCATATAAATACATCTCCCAAGTAAGGGATGTTATATCCTTTGATTGAAATTTTGCTTGTTGCTCTGAGTGAGTTTGAGTAACTTTAAA
Source organism: Eschrichtius robustus (assembly GCF_028021215.1). Lineage (NCBI taxonomy): Eukaryota > Metazoa > Chordata > Mammalia > Artiodactyla > Eschrichtiidae > Eschrichtius > Eschrichtius robustus. The sequence continues at coordinate 53,752,142 of NC_090845.1, forward strand.
AGAACATTCATATTTATGGCTGTGGCCAGAGCAAGTATGATTGGTTGGCCAAGTGAAGGAGTCCCATCTAGTAATATCAATAGTGGTCTGAACAGAACTATAACTTCTTTCTTCTAGAATAAATTCCCTAAAGCTTATCCAATCAGAGCCTTGGACAGAAGAAATCCATCAAGGTAAACCAAAAGTACTAGACACAGGTAGTTGAGCACAAACCCAACAATTGGACTGATTTTTAAAACTAGCATTTTAAAACATGCCCATGATAGAAAAATATTGATTTATGCAAATGTCAAAGAAATTAAGAAAACATTATAATCATATGGGTCAGGTCCAGCATCTTGTCATAGCTGTCTACTTCTGATGTATTTTTTTCTTCTCATCCTGGTGTGAGTGTAGTTTCTCCTCTGTTTGAACATTGTTTTCCGGTGATTTTGAGGCCAGCAGTCTACTCTATAGACCAGTCTGGTGCAGGGGCCCTGTCTAAGTGGGAAATATGAATCCAAGAGTCATTACTTTCAGCTTTGTTGAGCATGAGCTAGCTAAAAGTACCTTATAAGGTCCCTTCCATCTAGGTTGGATATCGTCCTTTGAATTATGTCTTTCACTGTATGCATAATCTCTTAGTTGCAGTTTGTGGGGCATCTGATCTTCATCCAAAGATAGATTACTGTCCTAAACTTCAGAAACAAGCTTAGAATGTCCTTTTAATAATTCAAGTAAACTTTACAATAATGTAACATGGTAATGATGTGCCATTTAGAAAGTGAGTCTTGGACAATTAAACAACACTAGTATTTAATATCCACAAAGGTATATTGCTGAAAGATATGTTTTTCTCTCTAAAATTCCTCTCAGTTCCACCAAATATATCCAAATTAATACTAATTTGTTTGCAAAATAAGTCTGGTTTCAACTTGGCCTGATTATTTACATAAGTGTAATTGATCACTCAGACTATTTTAAAGTTACCTTTGTTGAAACTTTTTATAAAGAATCTCAGATTGAATATTTAAAAGTCCTCTCAAGGCCAGAAGGACTTGCCATCAGATTCCACCGTCAATATCTATAGATTGGGGTGAATTTCTCTCTTCTCAAGGTTCCCAAAATATCTTGAGATTTCTGCACCTGTCAGGAGGTGGCCTTCTTTATTCACCTGATAAAGCTGCTGTGAACTTAAGAGTTTCCAGTCTTTGGAGGGATCAAGTAGAGAGAAAAGATAAATGTTACAATTCTGCTTACAATGGTATAGTTTACCAAACTGCTTTAAGTCATAATTAGCTTCAGGGGAAGGGTTTCCTTATATCTGGAAAACACAGATTAAAAGACAGTAGTATTTCAAACAGAACCCATACTAATTATAACCATATTCACCAGTTCACTCAGTCTTATGAACGAACCCTTGATCTCTTGTTAACAGCTTTATGAAGGCGTCAGAGTTTCCATTAGAATTCCTTAATTTCTTCCCAAGTTCAGAGGTATGATCTGAAAGTTATCAGAAACTTGTACTTGTCTAAAAGTCCTTTCTGTGTATCTTCCTGAAGATGCTAAATTTTGGCGAAAGCATCAGACTACAACTGTCTATGAATAACAAAAAAACTTAAGAAGGCAACGTTAAGCATCTTATTACAATGCAATTAACAAAGAAACTTGGTTATTGCTGTGTCATACAAAATTTTAATATAATAAATAGAATTATGACTGATAACATTTTACCAGCAAATACCAGATTTTTAGGAATTCCATATAATCTCTAGAATATATTAATAATATTTACCCATACAATATAACCTAAGAAGATTTAATATTCATTTGACAATGCTTTCCATGTAATTTAACATACCAAATGAACCTAGTTAGTTTAAAGAGTTCAGGGGCCATTTGAAGTATTCCAAAGTTAACTAGATGTCAAAGGAAGTACATTAAAATTTGATGTGGGAAATTTGTCAAAAAATATCAAAAAGTTTTAAAAATCATATGGTCAAAGAGGATCATAGATCACTGTAAAACAATACTTACTTAACCAAAGTGACAATAAAAGATTTCCAAGGCAAATACAGAAAGTTATAACAGATTACCAGTTAAAGGTAGAGAAACTAACAATCTGTTATCAAAAACAGATGAATATTTTAAGAAAACTTTGTTGTCTTAACAGAGAGAGAAACCGAATTCAGGTTTGCATCACTTTACCTTTAATATTATAACTCAATTAAATTTATTCTAATATTAATTCTGGCCACACACAGAATACCATTCTAAAGTTTTTTTTTCTTTCTTTCCCAGGAACCTTCTACAACTGCTTGCATCCATATTAATTTTTCCCTTATTTTGTTATTTAGAAATAACCTGCTTTATTACATATTCAAATTAGAATCATCAACTCTTAAAAACCTTAATTGCTAGTGAAAACTAAGAAGTAAGGAGTTATGAACTTTTACATTAGCATTCTGTATATTGGCAAACTTATAAATACCAATAATAATTTCTGAAATCATGTGCTTTCTTATATAAAATGCCTCAGTGTGGCACCAAACATATATATTAATAGTCCTAAATATCTTTTGTTTCTGTATAAAAGAAGTCAGTGTTCAGTAATTAATGTTTCTGTATCTTATTTTATTTAGGAATCACCTAGATATTCAATAAACTTCCATCATTTTACTTAATTTAGCAAACCTCTAAAGTTTCACATTATCAAATATCTGGAGAGACTCTAAGTAGAAGTTCCCAAAACATAGTTATTCCTAAAGAGTATACCTAAAAGTCTTTTATCAACTTTATATTTAATTTACTTATAAAAATTTTATCATACCAAGTTATTTTTTCTTGTTGACAAATTTGCAACAGATATAAAATCTTATTTGACTTCTAGTAAACCTAGGTACAAAAAAATGTACTATACTTAATGTTGATGAGTCTAAAGACATGTCTGTATTAATGAAACCAACAAACTTTAACTGTAATACCAAATATAAATTTAATACTGAATATTTCCCAGAACACATTAACCTGAAATTCATTTGGATTAGTTTCTTTTATATTTCTGAGTGTTTATATCAGCAATTAATTTTCTTTAACCCAATTAAATAGAGCTCATTTACAAATTAAATTTGGGAATACTGTCCTGAGGTAGACATATCGTATCTATAAGGTAAACACAACTAGAGATCTCATAGTTTCATTTTAAAACTTAGTCATAAATCAGGTAGTACAATATAAAACTCACTATTTATAAATAACAGTAGGAATAAGTTAATTTTTTAAAAAAGAAGACCTCTTTCTCCCCTATTTTCACTCAGTCTCAAGAATTAGAGATGGTCTAGATAAGTGTTCCTGAAAGCCCTGGTAGAACACGTATATCTCAAGGCACAGGGAGAGAAAAGTGACTTCTCCTAGAAGGATTTGTTCCCTCCAGGTCATAATTCTGAAAAGATGTTTCATCAAACTAGTTTTCTCAAACTTAACTGTGTATGCAATAAAAGAGCCCCATTTTGGCCATTTTCAGAGCAAGATGTCCTTTAATTTCCACTTAAATAAGTGCTTGTAATGATAAGTTTTTTATGTACATACACCTGGGGTGTTAGGTTTTTTTCCATTATAAGTTATTACAAGATATTGAATATAGTTCCCTGTGCTATACAGTAGGTCCTTGTAGTTTACCTACTTTATATATAGTAGTGTGTATCTGTTAATCCCAAACTCCTAATTTATCCCTCCCCACATTTCCACTTTGGTAACCATAAGTTTGTTTTCTATGCCTGTGAGTCTGTTTTTGTTTTGTAAATAAGTTCATTTATATCATTTTTTTAGATTCCACAGGTAAGTCATATCATATTTTATTTGTGTTTCTCTGTCTGACTTACTTCACTTAGTCTGATAATCTCTGGGTCTATCCATGTTGCTGCAAATGGCAAAACTTAATTCTTCTTATGGCTGAGTAGTAGATCTATATATATATATATATATATATATATATATATATATATATATATATATATATATATATATATATATATATATATATATCCCACATTTATGATATATATGTTGAACATCTTTTCATATGCCTGTTGACCATCTGTATGTCATCTTAAGAGAAACATTTATTTAGGTCTTTGGTTGATCACATTTTCTTTATCCATTAATCTGTCGATGGACACACAGGTTACTTCCATGTCTTACCTATTGTAAATAGTGCTGCTATGAACATTAGGGTGCATGCATCTTTTTGAATCAGAGTTTTTGTCTTTTCCAGATATATGCCCAGGAGTGGGATTGCTGGATCATATGGTAGTTCTATTTTTAGTTTTCTAAAGAACCTCCATAATGTTTTCCATAGTAGCTCTACCAATTTACATTCCCACCAACAGTGTAGGAGGGTTTCCTTTTCTCCACATCTTCTCCATCATTTATTGTTTGTAGACTTTTTGATGATGGCCGTTCAGACTGGTGTGAGGTGATACCTAATTGTAGTTTTGATTTGCATTTCTCTAATAATTAGCAATGTTGAGCATCTTTTCATGTACATGTAGACCATCTGTATGTCATCTTATGAGAAACATCTATTTAGGTCTTCGACCCATTTTTTGATTGGATTGTTTGTTTTTTTTGATATTGAGTTGTATGAGCTCATACAACTTTATATATTTTGGAAATTAATCCTTCATCAGTTACACTGTTTCCAAATATTTTCTCCCAGTCCATAGGTTGTCTTTTCATTTTGTTTATGATTTCCTTTGCTGTGAAAAGGCTTATATGTTTGATTAGGTCCCGTTTAAAAATTTTTGCTTTTATTTCTTTTGTCATGGGAGAACAATCTAAGAAATTATTGCTATGATTTATGTCAGAGAATGTTTTGCTCATGTTCTCTTCCTGGAGATTTATTGTGTCGTGTCTTATATTCAAGTCTTTTTTTTTTTTTTAAACATCTTTATTGAAGTATAATTGCTTCACAATGGTGTGTTAGTTTCTGCTTTATAACAAAGTGAATCAGATATACATATACATATATTCCCATATCTCCTCCCTCTCGCATCTCCCTCCCTCCCACCCTCCCCATCCCACCCCCCCAGGCGGTCACAAAGCACCGAGCTGATCTCCCTGTGCTATGTGGCTGCTTCCCACTAGCTATCTATTTTACATTTGGTAGTGTATATATGTCCATGACACTCTCTCACCCTGTCACATCTCAACTCTCCCCCTCACCATATCCTCAAGTCCATTCTCTAGTAGGTCTGTGTCTTTATTCCCATCTTGCCACTAGGTTCTTCATGACCTTTTTTTTCCCCTTAGATTCCATATATATGTGTTAGCATACTGTATTTGTTTTTCTCTTTCTGACTTACTTCACTCTGTATGACAGACTCTAACTCCATCCACCTCATTACAAACACCTCCATTTCATTTCCTTTTATGGCTGAGTAATATTCCATTGTATATATGTGCCACATCTTCTTTATCCATTCATCCAATGATGGACACTTAGGTTGTTTCCATGTCCTGGCTATTGTAAATAGAATTGCAATGAACATTTTGGTACATGACTCTTTTTGAATTATGGTTTTCTCAGGGTATATGCCCAGTAGTGGGATTGCTGGGTCGTATGGTAGTTCTATTTTTAGTTTTGTAAGGAACCTCCATACTGTTCTCCATAGTGGCTGTATCAATTTACATTCCCACCAACAGGGCAAGAGTGTTCCTTTTTCTCCACACCCTCTCCAGCATTTATTGTTTCTAGATTTCTTGATGATGGCCATTCTGACTGGTGTGAGATGATACCTCATTGTAGTTTTGATTTGCATTTCTCTAATGATTAAAGATGTTGAGCATTCTTTCATGTGTCTGTTGGCCATCTGTATATCTTCTTTGGAGAAATGTCTGTTTAGGTCTTCTGCCCATTTTTGGATTGGGTTGTTTGTTTTTTTGTTATTGAGCTGCATGAGCTGCTTGTAAATCTTGGAGATTAATCCTTTGTCAGTTGCTTCATTTGCAAATATTTTCTCCCATTCTGAGGGTTGTCTTTTCATCTTGTTTATGGTTTCCTTTGCTGTGCAAAAGGTTTTAAGTTTCATTAGGTCCCATTTGTTTATTTGTGTTTTTATTTCCATTTCTCTAGGAGGTGGGTCAAAAAGGATCTTGCTGTGATTTATGTCATAGAGCGTTCTGCGTATGTTTTCCTCTAAGAGTTTGATAGTGTCTGCCCTTACATTTAATCCACGTCTTTAATCCATGTTGAGTTTATTTGTGTGTATGGTGTTAGGGAGGGTTCTAATTTCATACTTTTACATGTACCTGTCCAGTTTTCCCAGCACCACTTATTGAACAGGCTGTCTTTTCTCCACTGTATATGCTTGCCTCCTTTATCAAAGATAAGGTGACCATATGTGTGTGGGTTTATCTCTGGGCTTTCTATCCTGTTCCATTGATCTATATTTCTGTTTTTGTGCCAGTACCAAACTGTCTTGATTTCTGTAGATTTCTAAAATAGTCTGAAGTCAGGGAGCCTGATTCCTCCAGCTCCATTTTTCGTTCTCAAGATTGCTTTGGCTATTCGGGGTCTTCTGTGTCTCCATACAAATTGTGAAATTTTTTGTTCTGGTTCTGTGAAAAATGCCAGTGATAGTTTGATAGGGATTGCATTGAATCTGTAGATTGCTATGGGTAGTAGAGTCATTTTCACAATGTTAATTCTTCCATTCCAATAACATGGTATATCTCTCCATCTATTTGTATCATCTTTAATTTCTTTCATCAGTGTCCTATAATTTTCTGCATACAGGTTTTTGTCTCCTTAGGTAGGTTTATTCCTAGATATTTTATTCTTATGGTTGCAATGGTAAATGGGAGTGTTTTCTTACTTTCAGTTTCAGATTTTTCATCATTAGTATATAGGAATGCAAGAGATTTCTGTGCATTAATTTTGTATCCTGCTACTTTACCAAATTCATTGATTAGCTCTAGTAGTTTTCTGGTAGCAGTTTTAGGATTCTCTATGTATAGTATCATGTCATCTGCAAATAGTGACAGCTTTACTTCTTCTTTTCCGATTTGGATTCCTTTTATTTCTTTGTCTTCTCTGATTGCTGTGGCTAACACTTCCAAAACTATGTTGAATAATAGTGGTGAGAGTGGGCAACCTTGTCTTGTTCCTGATCTTAGTGGAAATGGTTTCAGTTTTTCACCATTGAGGACAATGTTGGCTGTGGGTTTGTCATATGTGGCCTTTATTATGTTGAGGAAAGTTCCCTCTATGCCTATTTTCTGCAGGGCTTTTATCATAAATGGGTGTTGAATATTGTCGAAAGCTTTCTCTGCATCTATTGATATGATCATATGGTTTTTCTCCTTCAGTTTGTTAATATGATGTATCACGTTGATTGATTTGCATATATTAAAGAATCCTTGCATTCCTTGGATAAACCCCACTTGATCATGGTGTATGATCCTTTTAATGTGCTGTTGCATTCTGTTTGCTAGTATTTTGTTGAGGATTTTTGCATCTATGTTCATCAGTGATATTGGCCTGTAGTTTTCTTTCTTTGTGACATCTTTGTCTGGTTTTGGTATCAGGGTGATGGTGGCCTCGTAGAATGAGTTGGGGACTGTTCCTCCCTCTGCAATATTTTAGAAGAGTTTGAGAAGGATAGGTGTTAGCTCTTCTCTAAATGTTTGATAGAATTCACCTGTGAAGCCATCTGGTCCTGGGCTTTTGTTTGTTGGAAGATTTTTAATCACAGTTTCAATTTCAGTGCTTGTGATTGGTCTGTTCATATCTTCTATTTCTTCCTGGTTCAGTCTCGGTAGGTTGTGCATTTCTAAGATTCTGTCCATTTCTTCCAGGTTGTCCATTTTATTGGCAGAGAGTTGCTTGTAGTAATCTCTCATGATCGTTTGTATTTCTGCAGTGTCAGTTGTTACTTCTCCTTTTTCGTTTCTAATTCTATTGATTTGAGTCTTCTCCCATTTTCTCTTGATGAGTCTGGCTAATGGTTTATCAATTTTGTTTATCTTCTCGAAGAACCAGATTTTAGTTTCATTGATTTTTGCTATTGTTTCCTTCATTTCTTTTTCATTTATTTCTGATCTGCTCTTTATGATTTCTTTCCTTCTGCTAGCTTTGGGGTTTTTTTGCTCTTCTTTCTCTAATTGCTTTAGGTGCAAAGTTAGGTTGTGTATTCGAGATGTTTCCTGTTTCTTGAGGTAGGCTTGTATTGCTATAAACTTCCCTCTTAGCACTGCTTTTGCTGCGTCCCATAGGTTTTGGGTCGTCGTGTCTCCATTGTCATTTGTTTCTAGGTATTTTTTGATTTCCCCTTTGATTTCTTCAGTGATCACTTCGTTATTAAGTAGTGTATTGTGTAGCCTCCATGTGTTTGTATTTTTTACAGATCTTTTCCTGTAATTGATATCTAGTCTCATAGCGTTGTGGTCAGAAAAGATACTTGATATGATTTCAATTATCTTAAATTTACGAAGGCTTGATTTGTGACCCAAGATATGATCTATCCTGGAGAATGTTCCATGAGCACTTGAGAAAAATGTGTATTCTGTTGTTTTTGGGTGGAATGTCCTATAAATATCAATTAAGTCCATCTTGTTTAATGTATCATTTAAAGCTTGTGTTTCTTTATTTATTTTCATTTTGGATGATCTGTCCATTGGTGAAAGTGGGGTGTTAAAGTCCCCTACTATGATTGTGTTACTGTTGATTTCCCATTTTAGGGCTGTTAGTATTTGCCTTATGTAGTGAGGTGCTCCTATGTTTGGTGCATAAATATTTACAATTGTTATATCTTCCTCTTGGATCCATCCCTTGATCATTATATAGTGTCCTTCTTTGTCTCTTGTAATAGTCTTTATTTTAAAGTCTATTTTGTCTGATATGAGAATTGCTACTCCAGCTTTCTTTTGATTTCCATTTGCATGGAATATCTTTTTCCATCTCCTCACTTTCAGTCTCTAAGTGTCTCTAGGTCTGAAGTGGGTCTCTTGTAGACAGCATATATATGGGTCTTGTTTTTGTGTCCATTCAGCCAGTCTGTGTCTTTTGGTGGGAGCATTTAATCCACTTACATTCAAGGTAATTATCGATATGTATGTTCCTATTCCCATTTTCTTAAATATTTTGGGTTTGTTATTGTAGGTGTTTTCCTTCTCTTGTGTTTCTTGCCTAGAGAATTTCCTTTAGCATTTGTTGTAAAGCTGGTTTGGTGGTGCTGAATTCTCTCAGCTTTTGCTTGTCTGTAAAGTTTTTAATTTCTCCATCAAATCTGAATGAGATCCTTGCTGGGTAGAGTAATCTTGGTTGTAGGTTTTTCTCCTTCATCACTTTAAGTATATCCTGCCACTCCCTTCTGGCTTGCAGAGTTTCTGCTGAAAAATCAGCTGTTAACCTTATGGGGATTCCCTTGTGTGTTATTTGTTGTTTTTCCCTTGCTGCTTTTAATATGTTTTCTTTATATTTAATTTTTGACAGTTTGATTAATATGTGTCTTGGCGTGTTTCTCCTTGGATTTATCCTGTATGGGACTCTCTGTGCTTCCAGGACTTGATTAACTATTTCCTTTCCCATATTAGGGAAGTTTTAAACTATAATCTCTTCAAATATTTTCTCAGTCCCTTTCTTTTTCTCTTCTTTTTCTGGGACCCCTATAATTCGAATGTTGGTGCGTTTAATGTTGTCCGAGAGGTCTCTGAGACTGTCCTCAGTTCTTTTCATTCTTTTTTCTTTATTCTGTTCCGCAGCAGTGAATTCCACCATTCTGTCTTCCAGGTCAGTTATCCGTTCTTCTGCCTCAGTTATTCTGCTATTGATCCCGTCTAGAGTATTTTCAATTTCATTTATTGTGTTTTTCATCATTGCTTGGTTCCTCTTTTGTTCTTCTACATCCTTGTTAAATGTTTATTGCATTTTGTCTATTCTATTTCCAAGATTTTGGATCATCTTTACTATCATTATTCTGAATTCTTTTTCAGGTGGACTGCCTATTTCCTCTTCATTTGTTAGGTCTGGTGTGTTTTGACCCTGCTCCTTCACCTGCTGTATGGTCGATTTTCTTCTCATTTTGCTTATCTTACTGTGTTTGGGGTCTCCTTTTCACAGGCTGCAGGTTCGTAGTTCCTGTTGTTCTTGGTATCTGTCCACAGTGGCTAAGGTTTGTTCAGTGGGTTGTGTAGGCTTCCTTGTGGAGGGGACTAGTGCCTGAGTTCTGGTGGATGAGTTTGGATCTTGTCTTTCTGGTGGGCACATCCACGTCTGGTGGTGTGTTTTGGGGTGTCTGTGGCCTTATTATGTTTTCAGGCAGCCTCTCTGCTAATGGTTGGAGCTGTGTTCCTGTCTTGCTATTTGTTTGGCATAGGGTGTCCAGCACTGTAGCTTGCTGGTCATTGAGTGAAGCTGGGTCTTGATGCTGAGATGGAGATCTCTGAGGGATTTTCGCCGTTTGGTATTACGTGGAGCTGGGAGGTCTCTTGTGGACCAGTGTCCTGACGTTGGCTCTCCCACCTCAGAGGCACAGCCCTGATGCCTGGCTGGAGCACCAAGAGCCTTTTATCCACACAGCTCAGAATAAAAGGGAGAAAAAAATAGAAAGAAAGAAAGAAAGAGGATAAAATAAAATAAAATAAAGCTATTATAATAAAAAATAAGAAAAAAATTTTAAGAATAAATGTATTCAGAAATTTTTTTTTAATTTTTAAAAATAGATTTATTAATTTTTTATAGTAAAAAATAAGAAAAAAGTTATTAAGAAAAAATTTATTAAGAAAAAAAATTTTTAATTTTTTAAAATAAAAAATATGAAAAAACTTATTAAAAATTTTTTTTAAATTTCTAAAAATAGAAAATAAGGAAAAAATTATTAAGAAAACATTTATTAGGAAAAAAAAATTTTTAAGTAAAAAAAAAACAAAAACAAAAAAAAACCACTTATGGACCTAACCCTAGGACTAATGGTGAAAGCAAAGCTATACAGACAAAGTCTCACCCAGAAGCATACACATATACACTCACAAAAAAAGCAAAAGGGGAAAAATTAATATATCCTGCTCCCAAAGTCCACCTTTTGAATTTGGGATGATTTGTTGTCTATTCAGGTATTCAACAGATGCAGGTACATCAAGTTGTTTGTGGAGCTTTAATCCGCTGCTTCTGAGGCTGCTGGGAGAGATTTCCCTTTCTCTTCTTTGTTCGTACAGCTCCTGGGGTTCAGCTTTGGATTTGGACCCGCCTCTGCATGTAGGTCGCCTGAGGGCGTCTGTTCCCCGCCCAGACAGACTGGGGTTAAAGGAGCAGCTGCTTCAGGGGCTCTGGCTCACTCAGGCCGGGGGGAGCGAGGGGTACAGAGCAGGCGGGGCGAACCTGCTGCGGCAGAGTCCAGCGTGACGTTGCACCAGCCTGAGGCGCGCAGTGCATTCTCCCGGGGACGTTGTCCCTGGATCACGGGACCCTGGCAGTGGCGAGCTGCACAGGCTCCCGGGAGGGGCGGTGTGGAGAGTGACCTGTGCTCGCACACAGGCTTCTTAGTGGTGGCAGCAGCAGCCTTAGCGTCTCCTGCCCATCTCTGGGGTCCGTGCTGATAACCGCAGCTCACGCCCGTCTCTGGGGTCCGCGCTGTTAGCTGTGGCTCGCGCCCACCTCTGGGGTCTGCGCTGATAGCCGCGGCTCGCGCCCGTCTCTGGAGTTCGTTTCGGCGGTGCTCTGAATCCCCTCTCCTTGCGCACCGTGAAACAAAGAGGCAAGAAAAAGTCTCTTGCCTCTTCGGCAGCTGCAGACGTTTTCCTGGACTCCCTCCCAGCTAGCACCGAAGCCCGAGCCTCAGCTCCCAGTCCCCGCCTGTCCCGGCGGGTGAGCAGACAAGCCTCTCGGGCTGGTGAGCGCTGCTCGGTGCTGAGCCTCTGTGCGGGAATCTCTCCGTTTTTCCCTCTGCGCCCCTGTTGCTGTGGGATCCGCGCTGATAGCCACGGCTCGCGCCCGTCTCTGGAGTTCGTTTAGGCAGCGCTCTGAATCCCCTCTCCTTGCGCGCCGTGAAACAAAGAGGCAAGAAAAAGTCTCTTGCCTCTTTGGCAGCTGCAGACTTTTTCCCGGACTCCCTCCTGGCTAGCACCGAATCCCGAGCCTCAGCTCCCAGCCCCCGCCCGCCCAGGCAGCTGAGCAGACAAGCCTCTCGGGCTGGTGAGTGCTACTCAGCACCGATCCTCCATGCGGGAATCTCTCTGCTTTGCCCTCTGCACTCCTGTGGCTGTGCTCTCCTCCGTGGCTCCGAAGCTTCCCCCTTCTGCCACCCGCAGTCTCTGCCCACGAAGGGGCTTCCTAGTGTGTGGAAATCTTTCCTCCTTCACAGCTCCCTCCCACTGGTGCAGGTCCCGTCCCTATTCTTTTGTCTCTGTTATTTCTTTTTTCTTTTGCCCTACCCAAGTACGTGGGGAGTTTCTTGCCTTTTGGGAGGTCTGACGTCTTCTGCCAGCGTTTTGTGGGTGTTCTGTAGCAGCAGTTCCTCGTGTAGATGTATTTCTACTGTATCTGTCTGAGGAATCTTGCCGCCCATTCAGAGATGTTCTCCTTGGATGTCTTTAATATTAGTTTGGTCCGGTGGGCTTTTAGCATCCTGTTTCCTTAGACGACTAGCGTCAAATGGAGGCTCTGCGGCTGGAAAGGGAGCCCAGACCACACTCGCAGGGGTGCACTCTGAGGGTCGAGGTATTTTAGCCTCAAGAATCTTTGCCACAAGCCTATATTTAAGTCTTTAAGCCATTTTGATTTTACTTTTGTGAATGGTGTGATGGAGTTTTCTAATTTCATTGATTTGCATGCGGCTGTGCAGCTTTCCCTACACCACTTGCTGAAGAGACTGTCTTTTCTCCATTGTATATTCTTACCTCCTTTGTCAACAAGGAATTGGTCATAGGTTGTGAGTTTATTTCTGGGTTTTCTATTCTATTCCATTGATCCATATTTCTGTTTTATACCAATACCATGATGTTTTGATTACTGTAGCTTTGCAGTATTGTCTGAAGTCTGGGAGTGGTATGCCTCCAGCTTTGTTCTTTTTCCTCAGGATTGCTTTAGCAATTCTGGGTATTCTTTGATTCCATATAAATTTTAGGATTATTTGCTTTAGTTCTGTGAAAAATGTCATTGGTAATATGACAGGGATCACATCAAATCTATAGATTGCTTTGGGTAATATGGCTATTTCAACAGTATAAATTGTTCCTAACCAAGAGCATGAGATATCTTTCCATTTATTTGAATCATCTTCAATTTCCTTTATCAGTGTTTTTATTGTTCTCAGCTTGTAAGCCTTTCACCTCCTTGGTCAGTTTTATTCCTAGATGGTGTTTTTCTTTTTGATGCAATTTTAAAAGATACATTTTTTTTTACTTTCCCTTTTTGATATTTCATTGTTAGTGTAAAGAAATGCAACAGAGTTCTGTATGTTAATCTTGTATCCTGTTACCTTGCTGAATTTATCAGTTTTAGTAGGCTTTGTGTGGAGTCTTTAGGGTTTTGTATATAGAGAGTCATGTCATCATCATATAATGACAATTTTACATCTTCCCTTCCAATATGGATACATTTTATTTATTTTTCTTGTCTGATTGCTGTGGTTAGGTCTTCCAATACTGTGGTGAATAGAAATGGTGAGAGTGGACATCCTTGTCTTGTTCCAGAATTTAGTGGGAAGGCTTTCAGCCTTTTACTGTTGAGTATCATGTTGGCTGTGGGTTTGTCACAAATAGCTTTTTTATGTTGACATATGTTCCGTCTATAACCATGTTGAATTTTATCAAATGCTTTTTCTGCATCTATTGAGATGATCATGTGTTTTTATCTTTTCTTTTATTGATGTGGTGTGTCCCATTGATTTGAGAATGTTGAACCATCCTTGTGACACTGGAATGAATCCAACTTGATCATGGTGCATGATCCTTTCTATGTGTTGTTGGATTCAGTTTGCCAATATTTTGTTGAGGATTTTGGCATCTATATTCATAAAAGATATTGGTCTGTAATTTTCTTTTTTCTTTTTTTTTCTGGTTTTTGTATCAGGGTGATGATGGCTTCATAGAATGAATTTGGGAGTGTTCCCACCTCTTCAGTCTTTTGGAAGACTTTGAGAACTCTTCCATAAATTCTTTGTATGTTTGGTTTATCTCCCCAGTGAAGCCATTTGGTCCTGTAGTTTTGTATCCAGGGAGTTTTTTGTTTTAGCTTTTGTTTTTGATTACAGACTCTATTTTACTTCTACTGATTGATCTATTCAAATTATTTCTTCTTGATTCAGTTCTGATGGGTGGTATGTTTCTACAAAGTTGTCCATTTCTTCTAGCTTGACCAATTTGTTAGCATATAACTGTTCATAGTATTCAATTATGATTTTCTGTATTTCTATGGTATCGGTTGTGATTTCTCCTCTTTCATTTCTTATTTTGTTTATTTGGGTGTTCTTTCTTTTCTTCTTGGTGAGCCTGGCCAGAGGTTTGCCAATTTTGTTTATCCGTTCAAAAAAGCAGCTCTTGGTTTTATTGATTTTTTATATTGATTTTTCTCTCTATTTTATTTTCTCTCTGATCCTTATTATTTCCTTCCTTCTGCTGACTCTAGGTTTTGTTGATTTTTTCTAATTCAGGTGGAAGGTTAGGTTGTTTATTTGAGATTTTTCTTATTTTTTGAGGAAGGCCTGTATCACTATGAGCTTTCCTCTTAGGACTGTTTTTGCTGCATCCCGTAGATTTTGTATGGTTGTATTTGCATTGTCAATTGTCTTGAGGTATTTATTTATTTCCTCTTAGATTTCATTGTTGACCCATTTGTTTTTTTAGTAGCATGCTGTTTCGTCTCCATGTAATCATTTTTTTCTTGTTTCTCTTTCTGTGGTTAATTTCTAGTTTCATGCCACTGTGGTCAGAAAAGATGCCTGAAATAATTTCTATCCTCTTAAATTTGCTGAGGCTTGTTTTATGTCCTAGTACGTGCTCTATCCTAGAGAATGTTCCATGTGCACTTGAAAAGAATGTGTATTCTGGGGAGGGAGGTGTTAGGTGTAATGTCCTGAAGATATAAAGTGAGTCTAACTGTTCTATTGTGTCATTTAGAATCTCTGTTGTCTTACAAATTTTCTGTCTGGAAGATCTGTCCATTGATGTCAATTGTGTATTAAAGTCTTTTAATATTTTGTATTCCTGTCAATTCCTCCCTTTATGTCTATTAATATATTTTTTATGTATTTAGGTGCTTCTATATTGGGTGCATTATGTTAATGAGTCTAATATCCTCTTCTTGTATTGCTCCTTTTATCATTATATAATGTCTTTATTTTTCTTTATGGCCTTTGTTTTAAAGTCTATTTTGTTTAAATATTGCTAGCCCCACTTTCTTGTCATTTCCACTTGCATAAAATATTTTTCCATGCCCTCAATTTCAGTCTATGTGTGTCCTTCACCCTAAAGTGTGTCACTTGTAGGTAGTGTTTTGTAGGTTCTTGTTTTATTATCCAATCTGCCACAATATATCTTTTGATTGGAATATTTAGTCCATTGACGTTTAAAGTAATTATTAATAGGTATGTATTTATTTCCATTTTAAAACTTGTTTGCCAGTAGATTTTGTATTTCTTAGTTGTTCCATTCTTCTTTTCTTGTTTTTCCTTTTGTGGTTTGATAGTTTTCTTTTGTATATGCTTGAGTATTTAATTTTGCTTTTTGTGGATCTAATTGTTTTTTTTTTTTTTTTGATTTGTGGTTACCTTGGTTTTCAAGTTTGTTAACTCATTACAGTATCTACTTGCTTTAGACTCGTAGTCATGTAAGCTCAAACACAGTCTAAAAGATCTATATTTTCTTATTCTCCTCCCCTACTTCTTGTGATTTTGATGTTCTTTTTTACATCTTCATGTTTATCCTTTTGATGTTCATTGTAGTTATGATTCCTTTCAAGAAATTTTTTGATAATTTTTAAAATCTGTATACTGGCTTATTTAAGTGATCTACACTTCTTTTATATATTTGCATTTTCTATTGTAATTTTCTGTTTCCTATAGATTCTTGTTTTTTTTTTTTTCTATTGAGACAAGACCTTTCAATTTTTCTTTTAGAATAGGTTTAATACTTCTGTATTCTTTTAGTTTTTGCTTGTCTGAGAAATTCTTTATCTCTTCTTCTATTCTAAATTATGATCTTCCTGGGTGGAATATCCTAGGATTCAGGTTTTCCCTTTCAGGACTTGTAACATATCTTGCCACTCCCTTCGGACCTGCAACATTTCTGTAGAGAAATCAGCTCATAGCTTTATGGGGGTTCCCTTGCAACTGACTGTTTTTCTATTGGTGCCTTTAGAATCCTCTCTTATCTTTAAATTTTGCCACTGTAATTATGATATGTCTTGGTGTAGGTCTGTTTGGGTTCACCTTGTTTGGAACCTCTATGCTTCCTGTACTTGGATATCAGTTTCTTTCCTTAGATTTGGGAAGTTTTCAGGCATAATTTCTTTAGCTACATTTTCAAATCACCTTTTTCTTTCTTCTCCTTCTGAGATCTCTCTTATGTGTTCATTGGAAAGATTTATATTATCCCATAGGTGTTTTTTTTTTTAAATTTGTCTTTCTGTCTGCTGTTCTGATGGGGAAATTTCCATTATTCTATCTTCCAGATCTTATTCATTCTTCTCCATTATTTAGTTTGCTATTTTTGCCTTTAGATCAACTTTCATCTTGGCAACTGAATTGTCTAATTTTGATTGGCTCCTCTTTATAGTTTCTAATTCCTTATTACAGGGATCTGCACTTCTATAGATACTCTTTCTTAATTCCTTCAGCATTTTTTTTGTTTTTTTGCCTATTTTTTGAAATCGGGGTCTGGTAGACTGCAGAGGTCTAGTTCATCGTTTGTTCTTTCAGGGGATTTCTGTTGTTCTTTTAATTAGTAGTTCCTTTGCTTTTTCATTTTACTTATATTTATCTGACTCTATAATTTTAGGAGAAATGGTTATCTGCTGTGTCATTGAAGGGCTGATTTTATGTGGAAGGATTTTATTTTATCCGTGTGTAGGCTGTGTCAGTGTAATATTTTTGGTGTGAGGGCTGTTTTGGGTATGGATGCCTATCACATCCTTCCTCAGTGTGTGCTGGCCATTATCCCCTTGATAGGGGGTGTGATTGGAATTGTGTTGACCAGACTCTGCTGTGCATATTGAATGGGGCCTCCTCTGTGCTCTGTTGCTGTCACAGCCCTGTCAGGGGCAGGATCTTTTTCACAGGTTTGGAGTAGAAGCCTTATCTGGTTCTAAGGTGTGATGTGAGGTAGGTGGGACTGGAACACTCCTGCTGGGAAAGAAGCCACTGCATATTCCTCCCTAGGAGGTGTCTACCAGGATGTCCATTCTGTGACATTGCCTGCCACCCAGACTGTTTGCCCACAAAGTACACTGTTGTTGGTGCTCCCCTCAGCCCCACCTCCACTGTGGTAATGCCAGTAATCAGCTCAGATTTTAGCCTTACTTCCACATGTGGGTGCCCACAAAGCCTGCTGCTGATTGTGCTGGACTCACGTCAGCTGCGGGAACACCAGTAATTGGCTTCAGTGTCCCTCAGGTGCTGTGCTCACAAAGCTGCCCGTGTAAACCCACCAACATAAACCCTCCAAAGCCACGCACCTGCACATGCTGTGGGAGCGCAGGGTATTGGCTCAGATTTCAGCCCCATTTTCACATGTGTGCCACAGGAGCATCAATAATCAGCTCCGATGTCCCCCAGGCATTGCACCCACAAAGCCACTGGCTCAAAAGCCCACTGAAGCTGTGCCCTGCTCTCACCGTGGGAGCACAAGCAATCAGCTCACATTTCAGCCCTGTTTTCACTTGTGGGCAACCAGTCTGTGCTTCTGCATCCTAAAGCTCAGAGTGGCAGAGCCACACCCAGTGTGAACACTGTGAGAATGAGGATGCCATGGCGGAGCCATGCCCCTCCCTTCATGCACATGTTGACAATGGGGCTCCTATGAAAGACCCAGTCTCCATTCTGTGCACACCCCCAGTTGTGGCCCAGACCACCGTCCAGGCCCTTCCAACTGTCTCTGTATAGCCAAACTGCGTCCTCTCCACAGGTCTGTCCACTGAAACCCAGCCACTGTGCACACCAGCAGACATGCATCTCAGGCTGGGAAGGGCAATGATGTGGCAAGGACTGTCTATGATGCTCTCCCACTACCCTGCATGCCACAACCTGGCTCCTGTACTCTCCTCTGAGCCTCTGAAGCTCCCTATCTTTCCTGGATCACCTCCCAGCCAATGAAGGAGGTTCCCAGGGTGAGGGAACCTTTCCTCTTTCATAGCTCCCTTCCAAGTATGTAGGTCCCATCCCAATTCCTTTTTTCCCCTTTCGTCCTATCCAGTTATGTGGTGAACTTTCTTGCAGCTTTGATTGTATGGGATCTTCTGCCAGTGTTCAGTAGGTATTCCATGAGAACTCTTCCATGTGTAGATGTATTTTTAATGTATTTGTGGAAGGAAGCATGCATGTCTTTCTACTTTGCCATCTTGATCTCCCTTATTCAAGTCTTTTTTATAATTAATTAATTAATTAATTAATTAATTTTTGATTGCATGGATCTTCATCGCTGCACGCTGGCTTTTCTCTAGTTGCAGAGAGCGGGGGCTACTCTTTGTTATGTTGCACGGGCTTCTCATTGCAGTGGCTTCTCTTGTTGCAGAGCATGGGCTCTAGGTGCACGGGCTTCAGTAGTTGTGGTACACAGGCTCTAGAGTGCAGGCTCAGTAGTTGTGACGCACGGGCTTAGTTGCTCCACGGCATGTGGAATCTTCCCTGACCAGGGCTCAAACCTGTGTCCCCTGCATTGCGATGGATTCTTAACCACTGTGCCACCAGGGAAGTCCCTTCAAGTCTTTTAATTAGTGATTGGGTTTTGTGATGGGACCATTGTACAGTATGAAGGCTCTGCCTCCATCACTCCTGTAAATTTCTCAGTTGCCTGAGAAAGCCTTAACCAACTGTCTCTGGGAAGGTAGTCTTGTCCCTCTTCTTTGGAGCAAAGCTCTCATGTAATATTTTCATTTTTATCTTGAGAAATTCTGTTAAGGTAGCCAAAGTGAGGAGAGACTTCAGGTCAGTCTCATATGTATCCACTCAGCCCAGACCACTCAGTGTCTTTCAACTGAGCAAATCCCAGTGTCTTTCAAATCAGTGTCTTTCAACCAGATTCTCCCAGTCTATTTCATCTAGGAGATGTTTTTTTTCCAGTATCTTTCATTTAGGGGGCTGGGTACCTCTTATACACCACCAAATAAAATTCAGGATAATCAACAAAAATTTGGGAGATCCAAGAACCAGGAGAGACACACAAATTTGGCTGGACTCTCCGAGGAGGTGGATGTGCACAAGAGGCCTCTGCTGGTACTAAAGATCTGGATCCTCACAGATCTCAGGTGAAGCAGAAAAGTCTGCTCTGTGTCCCTTCATTTGTTGAATAAACTGTTGACTGGAAAAAGTAAAGCACAACATGAGAGCTGTGAGTTCAGTTTTATTTGGGGACTTACTAAGGACCATAGCTGGGAGAGAGCCTCTCAGACAGCTCTGAGGAACTGCTCTGAAGAGGGAGGGGGCATCAGTATATATATGATTTTGGTGAAGGGGGAACATGCAATCAAGCACCTGTCTTGGTAGAAGGCTGCTGCTAGTTATGAGGAGCAGATATCTCCATTAATAATTTTAATGCTTTTCTAGGTACAAGAAGATGCCAGAAATTGGGTTAAGTCTTCTCCTGAAAACATCTAACTATCTGAAAGCCTGTTCTGCCAGTTTTTCCCAGAGCACAGAGTGCCTCATTCCTGATCTCCACACTGAACTCCCTTCAGTGTTTGTTAAAAGTCAGCAATTTCAGTGGCTAGTGACTTTATTCTCACAGAACCAGATGGTGAGCAACACTTTTTGTTGTTGTCAGTATAAAATATATCCCTCAAGACATACTTTTTTTAACTTTTCAAGCAGGGAGTGTTGCCTTTACTCCCTCATACATAATTTTCATTTTGTTTTATCTTGTGGTTTCATATTCCATTGTTGGGGAGGAAGACATTTTCCTCTACCCTTCTAGGTTCTTCTGGCTGGGTTAAGAATTAAATTGACGTGAGACAGATTAACAGGAGAAAGTAAAATAAAAGTTTAATAACATGTACACATGGGAGAGACCCAGAAAAACTGAGTACCACACTAAAATGGCTGAAACCCTCACCTTAAATACCATCTTCAGCTAAAGAAAAAAGATGATGTTGGGGATAGTAGTTTGGGATTTCAAAGGGGAGGAAAGCAATTCACATGGAGATGGAAAAGTAAATGTATGGTACATAAATGTTTTCTGGACCATGCAGAGACAATAGGACACAGAGTAGACTGTGATCTCTAGGCGCTGCTGAGTTTTCCCCACTCTAGCCCATGTTCTTTGCATGTATCTATGGTGATACCTCTATTCTGAGAACAGGCCATCTATATCAATTCTTTAGGCAGTTAGAGGGAAGGTCAAAATTTCTTCCTCAGTCTTTTGGACCTTGATTATTTTCAGCTCAAAGTAATCTAATGCCAAAGAGATAGTTTAACATGGCAAATTTTACTCTCCTACACCATGCAAGAACAAGTCCATCTTGCACTTGGAAACTCCCTTTCTTCCTCTCTGCTTCTAGCCAGAAAATACGTCTTGTGATTCCTTTAGATTCACCTTCATAAACTCCCTATGTGTGCAACTGATTAATAATCTTAATTACATCCTAAAGGTCCTTTTTGCTGTGCAACATACCATAAGCACGGGAGTAACATGAGCTGCCAGACATAAGGGGGTCAAATTTATTACTAAATACTTGTAAAAAATGCAGCCTTCTGTTATCTACTCTAAATCAGAGATGAGAGACAAATTGGCCATCTTTCACATTTCAACATTCTTCAGGGGATTCCTGACA
This sequence comes from Eschrichtius robustus, assembly GCF_028021215.1. Lineage (NCBI taxonomy): Eukaryota > Metazoa > Chordata > Mammalia > Artiodactyla > Eschrichtiidae > Eschrichtius > Eschrichtius robustus. Next base: position 53,773,098 of record NC_090845.1, read on the forward strand.
TGTGAGGTTTTGGGCTGGTATTGGGAACTGCAGAGGTCTGGTGCTACTATTGAGCTCTTGTTTTCTTCCTCACTGTTGTGTTGCAGCTGCTTTATTTTTAATTGTGCTCAAAATATTGTGTCATGGACTTCTCAACACATTTGCTATAGAATATAAAGTGTCTGATTTTGTATTGCTTCCTCTACCTTAAAATTTTGGTATCAATTATTGGATGAAAACTTCTATAGAAAATCTACTGAGTCAAAATACTGTGACATATTCAAATGGGGAGACATACATGGAAGACGACAGGTATACAGACATGGCTGAGGGAGCTGTGGAGAACAGTTTACACACTGAAGTATCCACAGCACATTGATCTTTCACTTCTGCCCACTTATCAGCTACAAACTATCTGTATTGTCCCAGATGTAAATAAGAACAGCAATGACTCATAGTGTTCCATGTGTGAGCATTTTAGACTCACTAGCCCATTTCTACCTCTCAACAATTTTGAGAAGAAGGGAGGGTCGCCTCTTCACCTGTACCTCACCTAGCATATGGGGGAGGCTGACTGGAGCCCAGGTCGCCTGAGGCCAGATTTTGGGTCTCTGACCCCTGAGCCATCCAGCCTCAAGAGGAACCTGTTTAATATTCATCTGGTCTTGGGGTACTACAATAATGAAAATTAACAAGTTTATGTCAGTCATATTAATAAAAAAACTATCCACACTGATTAACCACTTACTATGAGACAGCTGTGTTATATACTGAATTAAATCATTTAATCTGTGGACATTCTTTTATCAGAAATTAAATGTATCTCAATATTGAATCACTATGCTGTACTCCTGAAATTACTATAATATTGTAAGTCAACTGTACTTCAATAAATATAATAAAAATTAAAATTAAAAAAGAAAATAAATGCATCTCTATATTCTGAAATATTTGTAAGAACACTCACCAGAAGTAGCACCACCATGCAGCAAGTTTCAAGTTAGGCCCTGGAGTCAGATCATGACTCCACATCATAGGACTGACTCCCACTATCTGCAGGAGCTTTCACAATTTATTTGGTTTATTTGTCTCTGTGGCCACATCTTCAAAACAAGGAAATATCGGTACCTCACTGAGAGTGCTGTAGTAACAGTTGTTAGAGAATTAAAAACACTCCCTTTTCTCCCTTATCATGTGCCTTTTCGTCTGCCACATTTTTGTTATTAAGGCTCAACTGCTAAAGCATGTTTCTGTTGGGGCCTCCATATCTACTTTGTACTCTAATGCCCTGACAGACACCAGTACTCCCTGTTATCTGTTTAGTTTCCCTGATAATTTTCTCATGCTTCTATTCTTCCACATAATCAAATGGTATTGATTCCTTATGTACACCTCCCCTTATTTAATCTTCCTCCCCAGATTTCTGAGCTTTGGCTTCCACCTCCCCAGGCTGCCTGTGATGTAGAGACAAAGTCTAAAGAGAACACAGGGTACAGAGGTTTGACCCAGGTTTCTTATACACAGCAACCAAGCCTGGGAAATGACAAGGGGTAACTGGTCACCCCATTTGTGCTTTATATAACCACCATGTCCCTTTTTTCACCCAGAGCAGAGCTGAGCTCCTCTGGGTGTCCCAAGGCTCACACAGCATGATATTGTAGGTCAAGAAAAATGGGTGGGGACTCTGAATGAAGGGGCTTCATTGTGGCAGTATAGTTAAGAGAGTATAAGGTGTTTGTCTTGACACTATTTGTGCAGAACTGGTACACTGTTCTTACACGGTGTGATTATAGTTACATTGGGCAAAATAATGTGCATAAAACCCTCTCTAAGCCACCCCTTGAGTTTCCCTACTTAGCAGCCAGAAAATGTGGCCATGGCCAGTACCTTGGATGAAGGTATGTTTCACCTGAGAATTCTGGAACAGATTTTAGAGAAAGATGGGGGATGCTTGGCATTTAATTAGCCTCAGCCCCCACCAAATCCTGGGGAGTAAGTTCTGCAATCAGAAAGTACCAGGATGCAGGCCTGGAATTTCCCTGACTAGATTTCTAGTAAGATTGAGCAGTGGCTGAGAAATGGGATGTCTAGGACTACAAAATAGAGGGAGGATGAGGGACTGCTCCCAGGTACAACTAGATTACTTGGATATGAAATACACTTCTGTGTATGAGAGGAGCAAAAGATTATAATACATTTGATAATCCATGTAAAACTTCTATGAGTATATGCAAGTAAATTAAGACTCTTACACAGACTGAGCAGGACTCATCAGCTTAAGCCAAAGTTAGTCTTCCAAAATAATGCAAATTTCAATGAGTTGTTCAGTAAAGAAATATTGGAGCAACGCATAACACAAACCTCTCCTTGTCCCCATGGTAATTCCTTCTATTAATCATCAATCTAATCAATTTATCAATGAAGGTTGTCTTGTCTATGTGCAAATTTCATCCACAGTCTCCACTTATACTTCTTTTTTCAGCACTGATTTCCAGGTGAATTCCTACTGATTATACCTGTGGTAATTTTAAAATAATGCTTCCTCAGACAGTATTTCCACATCATAGTCACCAAAATGTGAAGTTTACCTTCCTTCTAAAGCTATATAGTTATGTTTATATAATTAAAAATGTGTAATTCAATAGCAATTAATTTAAAATTTTATTGCATACTAGCGAAAAAAGCAATTTTTTCACAAATGCATAACCAGCACCTAGCACAATGTTTGGGACATTGACAGTGCTTTAATAGTATATGGGAAAATAAATAATCACATTTTGTTGATTCTGCCTTATTCTTATCTCTCTTATCCATGTACTTCTTTCCAGAAATTTTACTACCAGCAGCCTATACAAGATAGCCATCATATATTTCTTAAAATTTCATAATTCTCTTATTTACTTCACTCCATTTTTCAGTAAAATGCTGATTTTACTGAAACACAAATTTTACAAACTCAAATCAATTCATATTACTCTCCTGCTTTAAATTATTCAGTAGTTTCTCACTAGCCTTAGAAGAACAACCTTTGGACCTATGATAGCCTTTCAGGCCGTGAAATGTCCATGCCTGACGCCCTCCGCAGTCCATTCCACCCCACTCACCTGTCTTCCAGTCTACTTTCACTTCCTGAGACACAGTAGGTTCTGTGTTGTCGCTTCTGGGATTTTACATATGTTCTATTAACCTGAAAAACATCTCTAAAATTATTCCTATCTCAAACAGTATTTCTAAGACTGCCCAAATATTTCTAAAATATAATAACTAGAATATATGTACTCTATTAGAAAACTCTATGAGTTTTCCAATCTACACAAATAATGTCCTTTAGGATTACATACTCAAAATAGTTTTTTAATTATTTCTTTAAACTGTCTCTTATTAATTATACTTTAACCTCCACAGGGCCTGATAATGTTTCTTTTAAAAAAATTCCAGTGTAATTCCACTCCATGGGTCAGGACCCATTCAGAGCCAGTTGCAAAATATACTCCTGACAAAAAGGGATCATATCACTTGACTTAAGAATGTTACAGTGTTATGAGACTGAAAAATATAGGAACATAATGAGCCATGAAAATGTAATGCTTTTATTACCTAAAATACTTCCTACTAAAATAATATGGACTGCACTTTATTTGATGGAATTACATTAATAATGAAAATGAGAAAATATTATTTTTGAATCAAATGCCACTATCCTAAATTAAAATACATTGCTTGATCTTTCCTCAGAAATAATTTACTCTTTTACATATTAAGGTTTATCCTGACTTTCAAACTTTTAATATTATATAAAAAATAGTTGAAACACATCCTATTTGTAAGAAAATCATTAATAAAATTAGATCATTTATTCCAGAAATTCTTAATATTTAAAATTTGTAGAGTATTCCAGTCCTTAGGACATCAGTTAAATTTTATGATTTACCTACATTGAATGGTCTTTCTTTTGCTTGGTAGTAAAATATGCACACTTTAGAACTCTGAACTATTTTTGAATATATATTTTAGTACTAATATTTTTACTTACATAATCACACTTGTGCCCACAGCCTGAAAGGAAACTGCTGAGTTACCAATCCTCTTACAAATAAAGAGTAGGATGGATCCTCTTGCTGCTGATTCTCTACAAAACAACCCAAATCAACAAAACAGTCAGGACTCTGGTCAAGGACAGAAAGAATTTTGAGACTTTTAAAAGAAGTACAGGATGAAAGAGCATAACCCGTTGTCCTTATATGCATCTACATGCTTTACCTAATTAGAAAATATCTTGTTACAAAGGTATACCTTTTCAAGATAGATTTATTTAATTTTTTTAAAATTTATTTTTATTTATGGCTGAGTTGGGCCTTCGTTGCTGCACGGGGGCTTTCTCTAGCTGCGGTGAGTGGGGGCTACTCTTTGCTGTGGTGCGTGGGTTTCTCCTTGCAGTGGCTTCCCTTGTTGTGGAGCACGGGCTCTAGACGTGCGGGCTTCAGTAGTTGTGGTGCGTGGGCTCAGTAGTTGTGGCTTGCGGGCTCAGCTGCTCCACAGCATCTGGGATCTTCCCAGACCAGGGCCCGAACCCGTGTTCCCTGCATTGGCAGACGGATTCCCAACCACTGCACTACCAGGAAGCCTGCAAGATATATTTATCATGAGTGGCATCCAAATTTATCAGGATGTGTCATTTGGATTATTTTAGTGGTAAGATTATATAATTCCTGAGGTCATCAATTGCAAAAAAAAAAAAGAGAGAGAGAGTTAACCATCAAAACCATGATATTTTAGAGAGAAAGGAACTTTAAAATATAGAATTTTGCAGAGGAACAAAGTTTGCCAGCCCAAAATATCTTTTTGGCATGCAGATTATTTCAAGCTGAAAATAAAGCCCAAAAGACAGGAAGGAACTTTGACCTTCCCCCTAACTGCATAAAAGAATGTATTCTAGATAGAGGACCTGTTCCAGGAAGGGAGCTATCATAGTTATCGTAGATAACTATAATATGAACTAGGTGTGTAGACAGGGAGGACTCTAGCAATGTCTGTTCGTTACAATTCCTCTCTGTGTCCAATTATCTCTGCATAGCCCAGCAAATATTTATTTAGCACACATTTGATTTCCATTTCCATGTGAATTGCCTTCCTCCCCTCTGAAGTCCCAAACCACTACCCCCAAAATTTTATTTTATCTTTAGCTGAAGATGGTATTTAAGGTGAAGGATTTAGCCATTTTGGTGAGTTACTCAGTTTTTCTGCATACATGTTATTAAACTTTTGTTTGATTTTCTCCTGCTAATCTCTCTCATGCCAATTTAATTCTTAAACCAGCTAGAAGATCCTAAAAGTGTAGCAGAAAATTTTTTCCTCCCCAACAGTTTGTTGACAGCAGTCTCAATAAAGATTTGGATTCATCCACTTTTACATTTATTTTGCTTTTGGTTAGTACTGGAGAGAATTTTCATCAAGAGGGACAAATGTCCCTTATTTTGTAAATTAATTTTAATTGGAAATGATTGTTTAATCTGAATGAAAGCATTTTGTGGCAAGCTATCTGAAGGCAGGTTAGCTTATTGTGCATATGGAACTTTTCTGAATTTAAAATTTATACATAACGATCAAAGGTAAATTTACATAATCTTAGCATTTAGGGAATTATTTTCATCAAATAGTTCAGAGGGAGACACATTAAATAAACAAAGTAACAAACAAATAAATGTATACTGACAAATTATATGAGTGACCCTGAGGAATAGTAGAGTTGTAATTAGGACAATGGAGAGAGGGAGAAGCAGGCTAACATTTGTGGAGATTCAGTGAAGAGAACTCTGGGGTGATATTTAGAATGAGACTTTAAAAAGTGTGTATTGGGTGAGACTCTGTGTGTGTGTGTGTGTGTGTGTGTGTGTGCACGCGTGCCTTGGCGATTAAGAATGATAATAGTTTGCAGTGTAGAGATAAGATCAATGCTTAATTGTGGGATTTTTTGTGGTTCTCAGAGACCATATGAAACCTCATTTCCTAGATGACTGATGTAGCCATTAACTGACAGTGGAGACTAGAGGAGTATTTTTGAATATATTTGAAGAGTAGGTAATGTCCTGAGGCATATTTCATTTCAGGTGCACTTAAGTATGCAAGTAGAAAAACTAGCTGAACAATAGAATCCATACAAGAGCTCTATCACTGCCAATTTAGAGGTAGCAATGAAATAAATTGAAGTAATGAATAAATGTGTGAGAGTGCTAGGACAGCAAAGAAAAGAACAGGGGCTAGGATGGAGTCTTTTTTTTTAAACATTAATTAATTAATTAATCTACCTATTTATTTATTTATTTATTTATTTATTTATTTATTTATTTATTTATTTATGTCTGTGTTGGGTCTTCATTGCTGTGCGTTGGCTTTCTCTAGTTGCCACGAGCGGGGCTACTCTTCATTGTGGTGAGCAGGCTTCTCATTGTGATGGCTTCTCTTGTGCAGAGCACGAGCTCTAGGTGCACGGGCATCAGTAGTTGTGGCCCACACGCTCAGTAGTTGTGGCTTGTGGGCTCTAGAGTTCAGGCTGAGTATTTGTGGTGCAAGGGCCTAGTTGCTCCGCGGCATGTGGGAACTTCCCAGACCAGGGCTTGAAGCATCCCCTGCATTGTCAGGTGGATTTGTAACCACTGTGCCACCAGGGAAGCCCTAGGATGGAGTCTTGAAACATTCTAAAATAGTGTTTGCATTGTTCTTTACAGAGGACACTGGAAAGGAGTGACAGCAGAGTAGTTTGAAAACAGACGCCAGAGATATCAGAGGAAATCAAAGTTCCCAAAAAGAGGTCATAGTAGGACAATTTAGTTGCAAGTAAAAGACTAAGACAAATCCATTAGACTTCTTTATGGGAAGATCATTGGTGATCTTAGTAAATCAAACGATGAGGGGCATGTGAGGAAATGGTAAGTGCACTTTGAACTTTTATTTTGATTGTGAAGAGAGGAATAGGAGAATAGGAACTAGAGAGAAAATAGGTTCAGATGAGGTTTATGTTTCAAAATGAAACAAACTAACTTAATAGTGAGTAGATATATTTTAAAAAGCAGAAGTTGCTGGTAAAGAAGATGTAGTATATAAGTGATAATATAAAGTTCCCAAGAATGCAGGAGAGAAGTGATTTGATTGGAGTAATTGAAAATTCCAGGGGTAGAGAAGACATTGATTTAACAGGAGAGAGATAGTACGTGGATATGAATGCAAGGATAACTGTAGACTTCATGGCAGTGAGGCAGGAGAGAGATGGGCTCCAGGTTAGACTTTACCACTGGCCTTCGGTTTACATTTCATGGGGCAGGAAAAAGTGGGCTTCAGGCTGGACTCTTACAACTACCCTCCTGTTTGCATTTCCTGAGACAGGAGATAGGTGGGCTTCAGGTTAGACATTTAAAATCAGCCTCCTGTTTGCTCTCTGAAATGGAAGCAATGACAGAGACAAGGTAAATAGCCAAGCTTTGTCTCTTGTGGAACCATTAAGATAACAGTCATGGCAAGAACAAAGAGGGGCAAAACCTTGTTTGAGGAAAGGATCAAGGGATCTCTGCTTTCCCATCCTTGGGGCAAGGGAGACACTACACAGGTGCAGAAAGGCTCCTTGGGGGTCAAAATTCAGGGGACAACTCCAGGCCATAGTGACTCTTGCTTCTCCCAGACGCCTTCCCATTGGGGTCCATCTTGGCGGAGAGGTTTGTGCAAACCTAAGGGAGGGTGCTAAGACAAACTAGTAAGGGGGGCAAAGCAAAATGATTGGCCAGAAGGAGACAAAGACCCAGAAAACTGCCCCATTAAAAAGGATTTACACTTCCCAAAGGCGTGACTCAGTCGCTGAGTTCACCCTGTGTATCTTTCCGCATGTACCTTGCTATTCCAATAAACATTTTTACTTTTCTCTTTACCTTCTGCCTCCTCACCTGAATTCTTTCCCAACAAGGCAGGCAAGAACTGGGGGTTTAGGCCCTAGCTGCTGGCCTCTGTGGTCTAGCAGTTAGGACTCCCAGTCCGGGAACTAAGATCTTGCTTCCAGCTGCCGCTTACTGCTGCATGAATCCGAAATCGTTCGTGAACTCGGGTAATTTATCAATGTAATAGGAGTCAATCCCATCCGTGGAAAGTGAAAGTAAGACTACGTGTGAGATGAAAATAATACAGAAATGATTCAGGGTGTTTATGGAGCATAGAAGAATAGTTATCAAGGTATAGTAGGATTGCCAGATAAATTATGAAGTTACTGGGATTTCTGAGTCTGCATTTAGATGAGGGTCGACATTTTAATCATGTACTTTGTCAGAAGCAACCATGAATAGAGAAGAATTTTGAGTTACCAGGATTGGTGTCTTGATCAGCAGATATAGTAAAAGGTCAAATGGACTTAAAAAATGTTTGTCTTAGTAAATTTTTATTTTATTTTATTTTATTTATTTATTTTATGGCTGTGTTAGGTCTTCGTTTCTGTGTGAGGGCTTTCTCTAGTTGTGGCAAGCAGGGGCCACTCTTCATCACGGTGCGTGGGCCTCTCACTATCGCGGCCTTTCGTTGTGGAGCACAGGCTACAGACGCGCAGGCTCAGTAATTGTGGCTCACGGGCCCAGTTGCTCCGCGGCATGTGGGATCTTCCCAGACCAGGGCTTGAACCCGTGTCCCCTGCATTGGCAGGCAGATTCTCAACCACTGCGCCACCAGGGAAGCCCCAGTAAATATATTTTTTAATGAGTAAAAAGGAATTAAATTTGGTAGTAAGAATGAGAAGTGTTAAGGTCTGATGGTTGGAAAGTGTGAACAATGGAATATAGGATTCCCATGTGGTAGGAGAACTTGTACATAAGGAGTGATTCTGTGAATAAGCTGAATACAGAAAATGTTGTGGTTACTGGAGGTGGTCTCTGATATATTAATCTTATAGGTCACATTCCTGGTGAAACCTAAGTGTGGTATGTACCCCTAAAGATGACCATTGTTTTTAACATCTTTATTAGAGTATAATTGCTTTACAATGGTGTGTTAGTTTCTGCTTTATAACAAAGTGAATCAGCTATACATATACATATATCCCCATATGTCCTCCTCCCTCTTGTATCTCCCTCCAACCGTGCCTATCCCACCCGTCTAGGTGGTCACAAAGCACCGAGCTGATTTCCCTGTGCTACGCGGCTGCTTCCCACTAGCTATCTATTTTACATTTGGTAGTATATATAAGTCCATGCCACTCACTCACCTCGTCCCAGCTTACCTTCCCCCTCCCTGTATCCTCACGTCCATTCTCTACATCTGCGTCTTTATTCCTCTTCTGTCCCTAGGTTTTTCAGAACTTCTTTTATTTTTAGATTCCATATATACGTGTTAGCATACAGTATTCATTTTTCTCATTCCGGCTTGCTTCATTCTGTATGACAGACTCTAGGCCCATCCACCTCATTACAAATAACTCAATTTCGTTTCTTTTTATGGCTGAGTAATATCCCATTGTATATATTTGCCACATCTTCTTTATCCATTCATCTGTTAATGAACACTTAGGTTGCTTCCATGTCCTGGCTATTGTAAATAGAGCTGCAATGAACATTCTGGTACATGACTCTTTTTGAGTTATGGTTTGCTCAGGATATATGCCCAGTAGTGGGATTGCTGGGCAGTATGGTAGTTCTATTTTTAGTTTTTTAAGGAACATCCATACTGTTCTCCATAGTTTCTCTATCAGTTTACATTCCCAACAACAGTGCAAGAGGGTTCTCTTTTCTCCACACCCTCTCCAGCATTTATTATTTGTAGATATTTTGATGATGGTCATTCTGATGGGTGTGAGGTGATACCTCATTGTGATTTTGATTTACATTTCTCTAATGATTAGTGATGTTGAACATCCTTTCATGTGTTTGTTGGCAATCTGTATATCTTCTTTGGAGAAATGTCTGTTTAGGTCTGCTGCCCACTTTTGGATTGGATTGTTTGTTTTTTTGGCACTGATCTGCATGAGCTGCTTTTAAATTTTAGAGATTAATCCTTTGTCAGTTGCTTCATTTGCAAATATTTTCTCCCACTCTGAGGGTTGTCTTTTTGTCTTATTTATGGTTTCCTTTGCTGTGCAAAAGCTTTTAAGTTTCATTAGGTCCCATTTGTTTATTCTTGTTTTTATTTCCATTTCTCTAGGATGTGGGTCAAAAGCGATCTTGCTGTGATTTATGTCATAGAGTGTTCTGCCTATGTTTTCCTCTAAGAGTTTTACAGTGTCTGGCCTTACATTTAGGTCTTTAATCCATTTTGAGTTTATTTTTGTGTATGGTGTTATGGAGTGTTTTAATTTCACTGTTTTGCATGTAGCTGTCCAGTTTTCCCAGCACCACTTATTGAAGAGGCTGTCTTTTCTCCATTGTATATTCTTGCCTCCTTTATCAAAAATAAGGTGACCATATGTGCCTGGGTTTACCTCTGGGCTTTATATCCTGTTCCATTGATCAATATTTCTGTTTTTGTACCAGTACCATACTGTTTTGATTACTGTGTAGCTTTGTAGTATAGTCTGAAGTGCAGGAGCCTGATTCCTCCAGCTCCATTCTTCTTTCTCAAGATTGCTTTGGCTATTCGGGGTCTTTTGTGTTTCCATACAAATTGTGAAATATTTTTGTTCTAGTTCTGTGAAAAATACCAGTGGTAGTTTGATAAGGATTGCATTGAATCTGTAGATTGCTTTGGGTAGTAGAGTCATTTTCACAATGTTGATTCTTCCAATCCAAGAACATGGTATATCTCTCCATCTGTTTGTATCATCTTTAATTTCTTTCATCAGTGTCTTATAGTTTTCTGCATAGGGCTCTTTTGTCTCCTTAGGTAGGTTTATTCCTAGGTATTTTGTTCTTTTTGTTGCAATTGTAAATGGGAGTGTTTCCTTAATTTCTCTTTCAGATTTTTCATCATTAGTGTATAGGAATGCAAGAGATTTCTGTGCATTAATTTTGTATCCTGCTACTTTACCAGATTCATTGATTAGGTCTAGTAGTTTTCTGGTAGCATGTTTGGGATTCTCTATGTATAGTATCAGGTCATCTGCAAACAATGACAGCTTTACTTCTTCTTTTCCGATTTGGATTCCTTTAATTTCTTTTTCTTGTCTCATTACTGTGGCTAAAACTTCCAAAACTATGTTGAATAATAGTGGTGAGTGTGGACAACCTTGTCTTGTTCCTGATCTTAGAGGAAATGTTTTCAGTTTTTCACTATTGATCACTTAAGGAATCAAAGAGGAAATCAAAAAATACCTAGAAAAAAATGACAATGAAAACAAGATGACCCAAAACCTATGGGATGCATCAAAAGCAGTTCGATGAAGGAAGTCTATAGCAATACAATCCTACATCAAGAAACAGGAAACATCTCAAATAAATAACCTAACCCTACACCTGAAGCAATTAGGGAAAGAAGAACAAAAAAACGACAAAGTTAGCAGAAGGAAAGAAACCATAAAGATCAGATCAGAAATAAATGAAAAAGAAATGAAGGAAACAATGGCAAAGATCAATAAAAATAAAAGCTCGTTCTTTGAGAAGGTAAACACAGTTGATAAACCATTAGCCAGACTCATCAAGAAAAAAAAGGGAGAAGACTCAATTCAATAGAATTAGAAGTGATAAAGGAGAAGTAACAACTGACACTGCAGAAATACAAAGGGTCATGAGAGATTACTGCAAGCAACTATATGCCAATAAAGTGGGAAACCTGGACGAAATGGACAAATTCTTAGAAAAGCACAACCTTCTGAGACTGAATCAGGAAGAAATAGAAAATATAAACAGACCAATCACAAGCACTGAAATTGAGACTGTGATTAAAAATCTTCCAACAAACAAAACCCCAGGACCAGATGACTTTACAGGCGTATTCTATAAAACATTTAGAGAAGAGCTAACACTTATCCTTCTCAAACTCTTCCAAAATATAGCAGAGGGAAGAACACTCCCAAACTCATTCTACGAGGCCACTCTCTCCCTGATACCAAAACCAGACAAACATGTCAGCAAGAAAGAAAACTACAGGCCAGTATCACTGATGTACCTAGATGCAAAAAATCCTCAACTAAATACTAGCAAACAGAATCCAAGAGCACATTAAAAGGATCATACACCATGATCAAATAGGCTTTATCCCACGAATGCAAGGATTCTTCAGTATACAGAAATCTATCAATGTGATAAACCGTATTAACAAATTGAAGGAGAACAACCATATGATCATCTCAATATATGCAGAAAAAGCTTTTGACCATATTCAACACCACTCTATGATAAAAAACCTCCAGAAAGTAGGCATAGAGGGAACTTATCTCAACATAATAAAGGCCATATATGAGAAACCCACAGCCAACATTGTTCTCAAAAGATGACCATTTTTAGAAATTTGAAGTTGGGAAATTATTAAAGCAAAATTCATATTCTAGCTGTGCCATTTCTTAACCATGTAATTTTGTGATATTGTTCTTTCTGAAACTTTGTTCACATTATTTTTAAAATAAATAAGTAACTAATCAGCATGGTTTTCATGAGGTTTAATGAAGCAAATATATGAAAATCTGCAAGCAAAGTGTCAAATTTTATAAATCAGATTTATTTCCTTTTTCTGGACCTTAGGTGGAAGGGAATGAATTAATCCTACTACCATTTTTTACATATTACAATCATTTTCCCATGAAATACATTTAATTACTAATTCTTTGAAATATATAATTTATGAAATACTGGAATGTTGTTGATGGTGATAGTACTGGGCAGGATTTCAATTGCCACTGTACTAAGTAGAGATATATTTCCTCGTAAAATGGAGTTAGTATGGTTCCTCATAATACCTTTTAAATATATATCTTCTAAGTTGGGGGCTCCTAGGTTTTGGGATCATGGAGGAAATTGAAAAGTCCATTTTAACACCATGAGCTAGTTACCAAACCTTAATGATTTTCATTTCTTCTTCTGTAAAATAAGGGTACTTATTTTCTTTATGAAAAACAGTAGGGAAAGCTTTCTTACTTTGACTCTGTATCAAAAGTAAGCAGGTGTGTTTGCCCACTTATTTTAGGGCACAATACATGGTCTTGTAAACTGGGCTTAGGGGTCACACCCAGGTGATGTATGACTGTTGGGTCTGGGAATCATTATAAAGATTGGACTCTCTTGTTTTTTGTTTTTGTTTTGTTCTGTTTTCTTGCTCAGCTTTGTCTACTAAACGTTTGCACTGTCTATAAGTGAACAATGAGAGGAAGACAAGTGACCATTAAATTATTGAGAATGCACACAGGTGTGTAAGGATTTTCTTTCTCTTGAATGATAACCTCTGTTGCCATTGAATGCGAAGGCTTCTATTGGCCTGAATCTTCTAAGTGGAAGATATTGAGGAAGTATTCAAGGATATGAGCTCCAGTTCAGTTTCTCTAGGACTCTGAGATGCTTATGATTGGTCAGGGAGTGATCAAGGAATATCTTTTTCCAAAGAATTACACTAGTTTATTCCATTCCTCGTTAAGGACTCTGGCAGAACAAAAATGTAAAAGATCTTCTCGAATGGAGAAAAATTCACTCAGTTGACCATGTTAGCGGCAGCAATTGGCATAGGCATGGAGTAAACACAGGTGATAAAGATGAGCAAGAGCAGACATTTACAGTGAGTCCAATTGATCCAGTGTTACAGTTTTACAGTTGCAGGGGTAAAGACTTTGCAGTTTGGGTCAAAGAATGCAAGGAGAAATCATTAATTTATTCGCTGAATTTTAAATTTAGTAAAGTCTTTTTTTTTTTTTTTGGAAGGAAAGGACTCCCTTGTGTGTGTGTGTGTTTTAATAAATTTATTTATTTTGGGCTATGTTGGGTCTTTGTTGCTGCGTGCAGGATTACTCTAGTTCTGGTGAGGGGGAGCTACTCTTCATTGCAGTGCATGGGCTTCTCATTGTTGTGGCTTCTCTTGTTGAAGACCACAGCCTCTAGGCGTGCAGGCTTCAGTAGTTGTGGCACGTGGGCTCAGTAGATGTGGCTTGCGGGCTCTAAAGTGCAGGCTCAGTAGTTGTGACACACGGGCTTAGTTGCTCTGTGGCATGTGGGATTTTCCCGGACCAGGGCTCGAACCCATATCCTCTGCATTGGCAGGCGGATTCTTAACCAGTGCGCCACCAGTGAAGTCCATAAATTTAGTAAAGTCTTGATAGAAAATATTGAACATTTAAAAAATATCAAAGGTAACAAAACTTATCATTGCCACACCTGTTCCCAGTCACCTATTTTCACTCTTCGTAATTAAAATGTGTTTAAGGGAGGGGCAATATAGGGGGAGGTGATTAAGAGGTACAAACTACTATGTATAAAATAAGTTACAAGGACATATTATACAACACAGAGAATATAGCCAATATTTTATAATAACTATAAATGGAGTATACATTTATATTGTACTCTTGTAACATATAATATTGTACATCAACTATACTTCAAAAAATACAAATAAAATAAACTTTTAAAATAAAATTTGTTAAAATTGGAAATTGAGAACGATGGAAAGGAGTACTGTTTCTTTAAATTGGCTGTTAATTGACGATAACACATACAGAAGAGATAGTGGAAATTAGGGTCCTGTGCCTATTTCGTAGGATTAGGAGAGACCAGAACTAATCAAGAGGATTCTATTACCTTTGAACAGAGAGACAAGATAAAGATATAGTGGATGAAATAATAACTAATGCTAGGAGGTTTCAGGAAATAAATAAAAATGTATGGCTTAACCACAGGAGAGATTATTTTTGTACCATCCTTCATAACAGCAGTCTCAGAAACTCCTAACTGTGCTGCACAGCTTGTCTGCCCTAATACCTTTTAAAACACAAGTGAGTTTTGAAGAGGTGAGGCAGGACCTCCTGACTCCAAATTCTATTGATATAATTCCTCCTGCAGAATGTTGGATATTGCTTCAAGGTTCTCTGATATTTTAGTAAAAATAGACCTATAACTTCTATGTATTAAGAGGCATTTACACTTCAAAACTTGCAATACTCTTAAACAGTTGTTAAACCATTTCACAGATGAGGAAGCTGAGATTCAAAAAAGAACTAATTTATCCAAAGGCACAACTTAAAAAGTGGCAGATCAGGACTATTGATTGCCTTGTGATGCACCTACAGATTTACTTGAAATTGGGAAAAGAGTGTTAGTTATGAATTCTCATGTGACATTTTTATAATAACAAATCTGGAAGTCAAATTACCATTTTCTTGGGAAATTGCCAGGCTATTTCACACAACACCTCATGGAAGTTTGCTTTAGTAATATTTGTTCATGGTGTATATATTTTTTGAATATGTGTGAAAGGCAGATGCCATATCAGGAGAGAGAATCATTAGACTGAGTAGTATAAACGGGGTTTGAGGTTTCTAAATGCACAGCCCTCCTTCCTCAGTACTATCATGTTGACCATCATCCCCAGGCATCAGAAGGGATGATGATGATGATTGGACAAGAATATCCATGATGCTTTAGGAACCAGTGACCTTTACAGATGTAGTTATAGATCTCACCCACAAAGTAACCTGTTAGACGTATTCCAGAGAAATATGTACATAAGTTTAATGCTGGGGAACATCAGTTATCAAATCTTCTGGGTGAATCTGTCAATATTTATTTAATTACTTACATATCTCTTAATCAGATATATTCCACAGCTTCCATATATGTCACTTCACTCTCTTCCCTGACTCACATTATTTTTTAGCACTTAGAATTACCTGGAAGAAATTTGTTCCTTTAGTTACTTACATCAAATGTGTTATCCCATTTAAATAGTCTTCATTGTCACAATTTTATGTATTTCTTACTAATCCATCTCCAACACCCAGGATAATGCTGGGAACACAATGAGTATTGTTTTATTTAAGAAAAAAATGGCTTGAATATTTTCTAAGTAATTATTCTGCTCTGGCTACTATTATGAGGTTTGAACACAGCAAAAAACATAAGTTTCATATCCCTTTCTACATAAACTTCATTCTGGTGAATCTTATGTTTATTGGATTCTCTTAGAAAACAGTGTTAATCACATTGTGAAAACAATTCTTCCTTCCTGGCTGAAAACTCTAAGCATTCTGCAGTCTGTCTTTTTGCTTGGGAAAGAATATTAGCACCCAGAGAGGTTTACTGTCAGGGTGAGAACCTTCAATGTTTTCAACATTCAGGATGCTCTTCTTTGGATTTCCCTTAATGTTATTACACTTCTTCCTTGGTATCTTGTTCTGCACTTGCATAGCATGCACTCTTCTAGGCACAGAATTTTAAATCTATATATCATTTCCCCACATATAGGGCATCAGCTCTGCAAATTAGATGTAATTCCCCAGTTGGAGCAAAGAGAGCAGTTGTGAAGGGAAGAAAGAGAACTTCCCCAAGGTTTGGGTACAAGTGATCTCTGGACACCTGTGCTCAGTATGAGGAGGAGCCTTTTTAGTGAGGGAACAGGACATTGGTAATGTCAACTGTAGGTTTCATTGACTGAATTATATTTTTAGAAATGTATCAGAAGCCATTGAGTCAAATTATTCATAATCTGTTATTAAGCATCACACATCAAATTCTCTCCACATTTCCACTTTTTAACCCCAGAAAAGCAAAGTTCTTGTCCTCTTGGGATTTAAAATTTCATGTTTTTTTCGTCTTTGTCATGGTCTCTTATCTTTAATGATTTCCACTCTCATATACTCTGCAGCTTCTGAACTTTATTTTATCCTTTCTCTCATGAAACATTGAACATATTATTTACAGTATTCTAAACCATGTTTCTATTCGCTAATATATTCCTCAATTTCATATACTTCCCTATGTAATGGTAAATATTTGAAACATGCTCACATGGGTCTCACATGGTTTTCAACAATTTAATTCCCATAATGTCACATGAATCATTCTTATATTTTTTTCTTATTTAATTATTATTTTGTGTCATTTCAGGCAGGAATAGTGACCATTAAAATCAAGAAATAATATCCATGCAAGTTTTTTCAGTGTGGACAAATGTAGCTGCAAAAAATAGTAAGTTTCTTTAGATATGAGCCCTGGTCATTTACGTGAGAAACCTGGGAATGAGATAAGTTAGGAATTAAGCAGACTCATATATAACTATAATTAGAGTGTAGTGTAAACACTAACCCAGAATAAAGTTTTGGAAACTTTAAATTTATGGAAGAAATTAGCCTGAATTTAAATGGTAATCAGTAGAAAGGCAACAAAGGGGAAAAATCTTTGTCCATGCAGAAGATTAACATACCATGTGTATGTAACTAGCACAGAGATAATTTTAACTGAAGACATCATTGAATGCACTTATACACACATGAGTTTTCACATCATAGTAAACACTTTTGGTGTAGTGAGAAGGAAAGCCTTGAGTGATCTTTAATTCCTTAGTCAACACTGAGTTCTTATACTGTGGTTATATCAATGTCAAAATCAAAGTGAAAAGCTGGGGTTCATATCAGAATTCTCAGACATGAAAAAATTCTTATCAAGAATGTTTTACCACGCATTTCAGCCATGAATTTATAATTTTGGCTAGTAAACTATTATTTTACAAATAAGTAGTATAAAATGTAGAAGTGTTCATTAATCTTGGAATAATAAATTCAAAATTTTGTAGAAATAAGTCTTTTTAATGGATTAATAGTTAGAAATATATACGAAGAAAAGTCATTCCTAGAAAAAGCATTACTTTGGTCAGCTTCCATTTTTTATTCAGTTCTAAACATAATTATGATGATTGGGTTCAACCAAAATATAAGTTTGAATATTAAATGAAATATAGACAACTATGTGAGGTAATTGATATGTTTATTAGCTTGATTGTATCAATTATTTCACAATGTATATGTACATCAAATCATAATTATATGCTTTACATATTTACAAATTTTATTTGTCAAATATATCTCATTTAAGATGGGATTTCAGACCTTGTGATCTTGCTAGTGCCTTGACTACTGTGTCCACCCCAATATGACTTCTGGGCCCTCTGTTATTCACCTATGTGGTCATGTGACATCTAATGTGCACTATTTAGGTAGAGAAATATACATAGCAGGATAGCATCACAGACTGCCAACATCAAGCTAGGTCCGGACCCTCCTGTCCCTCAAACCTTCATCATTTATGTCCCTCACTCATGACAATCAAGCCACAGTGTTCTTACGTCATGCAGGTTTGTGCCCACCTCAGGGCCTTTGTACTTGCTCTTCCCTCTGCTTAGAATGTCCTTGACCTAGAGCTTCAAATGACTGGTGTCTTCTGCTCACCTGGATGATAGCTCAGATGTTAGCTCTTCCAACAAGACTTCGTAGATCATTCCATCTAATGTTGCCCCTCCTCATCAACATTCCACATTACCCTGATTTGTTTTCTTCATAACACTCCTTAAAGTTATTTTTCTCTCATTATATTCTTACTTATAGGAGTCTGTGTACTCCACCACGCAATGTGAGAGTATAATCCCTGCCTGTCTCATTCACTAATGTATCTCCAGTGCTTACAATTCTCAGTAAATAAGTATTGAATAAGTGAATGAAAGGGACCTTAAAGTCCCTTTAGTTCAGATCCTTCAATTAGAGATGAGAAGTTAAGTGAGCTGATGAATGTCACACAGGCCAATTGTCCCTCAAGCCAATCCAGGGATAGTAACCTCTAAAGTTTTATCTGCTCTAAAGTTTAAGAGCAGAATCACCTGCTAATGACTAAAAAAATATAAACACTTAGATTCAGGAAAAAATATTCTCCACAATATAAAATGTGTGAACATTTAGTGTGACTCGCTAGGCCAACAGTTTTTATGGGAACACAGGAGCAAAAGTGGTCTCAGTGAACTGATAGTCTCTGAAAGATTCAGATTCAGAGACTACTAAGTCCTTTCCCAGGATTTCTTGCCACAAAATTCAGCTAGAAAAAACACCTGTTTTAGTTTCCCTCCTGATACTTGGTTTCCTTTTAACATGTTCAAAAGTGAAAAAAAGATACCCTCAAACATGTGTGGTTAACTGGTTAAAAATAATTGCTTTAAAGAGCATAAGTCTCTCTAAAAATAAAATGTAACTTCTGCTTCCAACTGTAAAAGAACCAGTGTCTGGATATCCTCACCTACTTATGATAATTAAAAAGATAGACAACATACATGAAACTACTGTTTTCAGACACTGAAAAACAGGCAGTACAAGACTATGTCCCTTGAGTAGAGGTCAACAAAGTGAGCCTAATGACCCACCTGGCTTTCGGCCTAGAAGCAGTTTTCATGCCTCAGGCGCAGGGAGGGGAAACCCAGATTTAGCCTAGCAAAAATCGGAACTGAGAACACAGACCAACTGGGGAGGCCCAGGAGACTATAATTTGTGGGTCAGAGTACCAAAAAGGAGGGAGATATCCAGAAAGAAAGTTCCAGAACTGCCTAATGATCACTCTGTATATTTATTGAATACTAATTATAGCATGCACAGGGTGAAATTCCACAAGACTGGGCAGGAACAACTTTTGAGGAAAAAACAATTACTGGAAACTTATAAATTAAATAATTCCCAGAGTTCATATAGGCCTGTGAGTTATTACAAGCCAGAGTTGAGAAACCTCATTGAATACATGGCGAAAAGTGGTCTTGTGCCTGAGACAGGGTGGAGAGAGGTCTGCCCCAGGGGCTGCTGGGTTCCTGTGAGACATCCTTGCTGTGTGTCCCAGCTCAAGCTGAGTAAACGCTCTGGCAACACTCACTCCACACCAGAGAACGGCACTGGATCTGGGGTGGCCACAACCAAAGAAAAGACACAACTGTGAGCTGTGTTTAATCAGAGCTGCAGAAACCTACACAGGCAGAACATTAGACCTCTGTAGGCACAGGGGCCCCATTTGATACAGAACTCCCCTCCTTTGGGACAAAAGTCCAGGTGTAAGGAGAAGGAAAGGCACACACTTAAGGGGAACAGAGGCAGCTAGAGGCTGAACCTCAGGGCTTCCCTCCAGCAACTTGAGATCAGATCCTGCCCCTGAAAGGGCAGTGATGGCCACTGAGAAGAAAGGAAGTCCTACCTCACACACTGCACAGGCTCTTGTTCCTCCATTTCCAGCCCAACCCCCCAAAAAGGTGATAGCTGTCAGCACACTCTGAAGAAAGATGTGACTGGCATTCACATCAAATCCAGCCCTCACATCAAAGGCATTGGACACACACATTCTGTATAGGGATGCTCACACATAAGAACACGCTTTCAAGACCACAACAGGTTACTGTTTCATAGAGACAAAGTTAAGTAAAATGAAAAGGCTGAGAAACCACTCTCAATTGAAAGAACAAGATAAAACCCCAGAAAAAAATAATGAAGCAGAAACAAATAATTTACCAGATAAAGATTTTTAAACATTGGTAATAAAAATGTTAACTAAATTAGGGAAAAGAATTGGTCAAAACACTGATCATTTTAACAAGGAGCTGGAAAATATAAAAGACCCAATGAAAAATAGGTAATTCAATATCTGAAATAATAAACACACTAGAAGTAATAAATAGCAGACTAAGTGATACAGAAGAATGCATAAGTAATCTTGAAGACAGAATAACAGAAATCACCCAATCAGAACAGCAGAAAGAAAGACAAATGAAAAAAATAAAAATAAAAGCAATCTACTAGATCTCTGGGATAGCATTAAGTATGCCAATATTTGCATTTTAAGGGTTCCAGAAGGAGATGAGAGAGAGAAGGGCATCAAACAAGTATTTGAAGAAATTGTGGCTGAAAATTTCCCAAACCGGAAGAAAGAAACAGATATCCAGGTTCAGAAAAGACAAAGGGTCCCAAACAAGAAGAACCAAAAGAGACCCACAGCAACACATATTACAATTAAAATGGCAAAAGTTAAGAGAGAATTCTAAAGGCAGCAAGAGCAAAACAAAGACTCATATACAAGGGAATTCCCATAAGGTTACCAGCTGATTTCTCTGCAGACACTTTGCAGGCCAGAAGGGTGTGGCATGATATATTCAAAGTGCTGAAAGGGAAAACCCTGCAACCCAGGATACACTACCCAGCAAGATTATCATTTACAATAGAAGGAGAGATATAGAACTTCTCAGACAAGTAGAAACTCAAATAACTCATCAATACTAAATCTATCCTAAAAGAAATGTTGAAGTGTCTTCTCTAAATGGAAAAGATCTAAGAATCTATAAGAAAGGGAAAATCCCACTAGGAAAAGAACCTATATAGTAAGGATTGAGGATTACTCAAATAAGACAGTATGTAGATTAAAAGACAAAAAAAATGTAAAAACAACTGTACCTGAACAGTTAAGGGACAAGCATGAAGATATAAAATATGACATCAAAAACACAAAATGTGGTGGAGGGGAGTAAACAATGTAGATCTTTTAGAATGTGTTTGAACTTAAATGACTACCACTTGAAAACAAGTAGTTCCAATTATGGGTCAAAAGATATGAACCTTGTGGTAACCACAAATCAAAAACATACAATACATATACAAAACCAGAAAGAAAGGAACCCAATCATACTACTAAAGAAAAGCATCAAACCACAACTTTAGAAACAAAAAGAAGAAATGAATATAGAAAACTACAAAAACAACTGGAAAACAAGTAATAAAATGGCAATAAGTACGTACCTATTAATAATTACTTTAAATGTCAATAGGCTAAATGCTCTGACCAAAAACATAGGGTGGCTGATTGGGTTAAAAACAAAACCTTTAAAGTGCTGCTTACAAGAGACTCACTGTAGGACTAAAGACACACAGAGACAGAAATGAGGGGATGGAAAATGATTTTCACACAAAGGGAAATGACAGGAAAGTGGGAGTAGAAATACACGTCAGATAAAATAGACAAAATTAGAAAATACCTTGAGATAAACGAAAATGGAAACAAAATTTTCCAAAATCTATGGGATGCATCAAAAGTCGTTTTAAGAAGAATGTTTATAGCAATACAGGCCTTCCTCAAGAAACAAGAAAAATCTCAAATTAACAACCTAACCTACCACCTAAGAGAATTAGAAAAAGTAGAACAAGCAATGCCCAAAGTCAGCAGAAGGAAAGAAATAATAAAGATCATAGAAATAAAGTACATATAAAAAAATTAGAGGGGGGAACTTCAAGATGGCGGAGGAGTAAGATGTGGAGATCACCTTTCTCCCCACAAATACATCAGAAATACATCTACATGTGGAACAACTCCTACAGAACACCTACTGAACGTGGGAAGAAGACCTCAGACTTCCCAAAAGGCAAGAAACTCCCCAAGTACAGGGGTAAGGCAAAAGAAAAAAGAAAAATCAGAGACAAAAGAATAGGGATGGGACCTGCACCTTTGGGAGGGAGCAGTGAATGAGGAAAAGTTTCCACACGTTAGGAAGCCCCTTCACTGGCAGAGATGGGGGGTGCAGGGGGGAGAACCTGGGAGCCATGGAGGAGAGCACAGCAACAGGGGTGCAGAGGGTAAAGCGGAGAGATTCCCACATAGAGGATTGGTGCTGACCAGCACTCACCAGTCTGAGAGGCTTGTCTGCTCACTTGCTGGGGCGGGTGGGGGCTGGGAGCTGAGGCTCCAGCTTTGGAGGTCAGATTCCAGGGAGAGGACTGGGGTTGGCTGCATGAACACAGCCCGAAGGGGGCTAGTGCGTCACAGCAAGCCAGGAGAGAGTCCAGGAAAAAGTCTGGAACTGCCTAAGAGGCAAGAGACCATTGTTTTGGGGTGCCGGAGGAGAGGGGATTCAGAACACCACCTAAACAAGCTCCAGAGATAGCCGGGAGCTGCAGCTATCAGCACGGACATCAGACATGGGCATGAGACACTAAGGCTGCTGCTACAGCCACCAAGGAGACTGTGTGCAAGCACAGGTCACTATCCACACTGCCCATCCCTGGAGGCTGTGCAGCCTGCCACTGCCAGGGTCCCGTGATCCAGGGACAACTTCCTCGGGAAAACATATGGTGTGCCTCAGGCTGTTGCAACGTCACGCTGGCCTCTGCCGCCACAGGCTCACCCCACATTCCATACCCATCCCTCCCCACGTCTGAGTGAGTCAGAGTCCCCTAATCAGCTGCTACTTTAACCCTGTCCTGTCTGAGTGGGAATAGATGCCCTCAGGCAACCTACATGCAGAGGCAGAGCCAAATCCAAAGCTGAACCCCAGGAACTGTGCGAACAAAGACGAGAAAGGGAAATTTCTCCCATCAGCCTCAGGAGCAGCAGAATAAATCTCCACAATCAATTTGATGTACCCTGCATCTGTGGAATACCTGAATAAACAACGAATCATCCTAAAATTGAGGTGGTGGACTTTGGGAGCAACTGTAGACTTGGGGTTTGATTTCTGCATCTAATTTGTTTCTGGTTTTTTGTTTAACTTAGTTTAGTATTTAGAGTTTATTATCATTGGTAGATTTGTTTATTGATTTGGTTGCTCTCTTCCTCCTCCTTTTTTTATATATAGATTTTTTTTTCCTTTTTCTCTTTTTTGTGAGTGTGTATGTTCATGCTTTTTTGTGTGATTTTGTTTGTATAGCTTTGCTTTTGCCATTTGTCCTAGAGTTCTGTCTGTCCGTTTTTTTTTCTTTTAAAGTATAGTTTTTAGCACTTGTTATCATTGGTGGATTTGTTTTTTGGTTTGGTTGCTCTCTTCTTTCTTTTTTTTCTTTTTTATTACTTTTTAGTTTTTTAATTTTTAATAATTTTTTTTATTTTAATAACTTTATTTTATATTTTCTTTCTTTCTTTCTTTTTCTTTCTTCTTTTCTTCCTTTTCTTCTGAGCTATGTGGCTGAAAGGGTCTTGGTGCTCCGGCTGGGTGACAGGCCTGTGCCTCTGAGGTGGGAGAGCCGAGTTCAGGACATTGGTCCACCAGAGACATCCCAGCTCAACATAATAACAAATGGCAAAAGCTCTCCCAGAGATCTCCATCTCAATGCCAAGTCCCAGCATCACTCAACGACCAGCAAGCTACAATGCTGGACACCCTATAACAAACAACTAGCAAGAAAGGAACACAACCCACCCATTAACAGAGAGGCAGCTTAAACTCATAATAAGTTCACAAACACCCCAAAACACACCACCAGACGTGGTCCTGCCCACCAGAAAGACAAGATCCAGCCTCATCCACCAAAACACAGGCATTACTCCGCTCCACCAGGAAGCTTACACAACCCACTGAGCTAACCTTAGCCACTGGAGACAGACATCAAAAACAATGGGAAGTATGATCTAGCAGCCTGTGAAAAGGAGACCCCAAACACAGCAAGTTAAGCAAAATGAGAAGACAGAGAAACACACAGCAGATGAAAGATAAAGGTAAAAAAACACCAGACCAAGCAAATGCGGAGGAAAGAGGTAGTCTAACTGAAAAATAATTCAGAGTAATGATAGTAAATATGATCCAAACTCTTGGAAATAGAATGGAGAAAATACAAGAAAGGTTTAACAAGGACTTAGAAGAACTAAAGAGCAAACAAACAATGATGAACAACACAATAAATGAAATTAAAAATTCTTTAGAAGGAGCAAATAGAAGAATAACTGAGGCAGAAATGTGGATAAATAAACTGGAAGATAAACTATTGGAAATAACTACTGCAGAGCAGAATAAAGAAAAAAGAATGAAAAGAATTGAGGACAGTCTTAGAGACCTCTGGGACAACACTAAACACAACAACAGTCGAATTAAAGGAGTCCCAGAAGAAGAGAAAAAGAAAGGGACTGAGAAAATATTTGAAGAGATTATAGTTAAAAACTTCCCTAATATGGGAACGGAAATAGTCAATCAAGTCCAGGAAGCACAGAGAGTCCCATACAGGATAAATCAAATGAGAAACACGCCAAGACACATATTAATCAAACTATCAAAAACTAAATACAAAGAAAGAATATTAAAAGCAGCAAAGGAAAAACAACAAATAACATACAATGCAATCCCCACAAGGTTAAGAGGTAATCATTCAGCAGAAACTCTGCAGGCCAGAAGAGAGTGGCAGAACATATTAAAAGTGATGAAAGGGAAAAAAACTAGAGCCGAGATTACTCTACCCAGCAAGGATCTCATTCAGATTTGATAGAGAAATTAAAACTTTACAGACTAGCAGAAGCTAAGAGAATTCAGCAGCAGCAAACCAGCTTTACAATAAACGCTAAAGGAACTTCTCTAGGCAGGAAACAGAAGAGAAGGAAAAGACCTACAATAACAAACCCAAAACAATTAAGAAAATGGTAATAGGAACATACATGTTGATAATTACCTTAATTGTAAATGGATTAAATGCTCCCACCAAAAGACATAGACTGGCTGAATGGATACAAAAACAAGACCCATATATATGCTTTTTAAAAGAGACCCACGTCAGACCTAGGGACACATACAGACTGAAAGTGAGGGGAGGGCAAAAGGTATTACATGCAAATGGTAATCAAAAGAAAGGTGAAGTAGCAATTCTCATATCAGAGAAAATAGACTTTAAAATTAATGCTATTACAAGAGACAAAGGACACTATATAATGATCAAGGGATCAACCCAAGAAGAAGATATAACAATTGTGAATATTTGTGCACCCAACATAGGAGCACCTCAATACATAAGGCAAATGCTAACGGCCATAAAAGCGGAAATTGACAGTAACACAATCAATAGTAAGGGACTTTAACACCCCACTTTCACCAATGAAAAGATCATCCGAAATGAAAATAAATAAGGAAACACAAGCTTTAAATGATACATTAAACAAGATGGACTTAATTGATATTTATAGGACATTCCATCCAAAAACAACAGAATACACTTTCTTAAGTTCTCATGGAACATTCTCCAGTATAGATCATATTTTGGGTCACAAATCAAGCCCTGGAATATTTAAGAAAATGAAATCATATCAAGGATCTTTTCTGATCACAACGCTATGAGACTAGATATCAATTACAACGAAAAAAATGTGTAAAAAATACAAACACATGGACTAAATCACCAAGAGATCAATGAAGAAATCAAAGGGGAAATCAAAAATTACCTAGAAACAAATGACAATGAAAACACGATGACCCAAAACCTATGGGATGCACAAAAGCAGTTCTAAAAGGGGGAAGTTTATATCAATACAATCCTACCTCAAGAAAGGAGAAATATCTCAAATGAACAACCTAACTTTACACCTAAAGCAATTAAAAAAAGAAGAACAAAAAAACCCCAAAGTTAGCAGAAGGAAAGAAATCATAATGATCAGATAAGAAATAAATGAAAAAGAAATGAAGGGAACTATAGCAAAGGTCAATAAAACTAAAAGCTGGTTCTTTGAGAAGATAAACAAAATTGATAAACCATTAGCCACACTCATCAAGAAAAAAAGGGAAAAGACTGAAATCAATAGAATTAGAAATGAAAACGGAGAATTAACAACTGATACTGCAGAAGTACAAAGGATCACGAGAGATTACTACAAGCAACTCCATGCCAATAAAATGGACAACCTGGAAGAAATAGACAAATTCTTAGAAAAGCACAACCTTCCGAGACTGAACCAGGAAGAAATAGAAAATATGAACAGACCAATCACAAGCACTGAAATTGAGACCATGATTAAAAATCCTCCAACAAACAAAAGCCCAGGACCAGACGGTTTCACAGGCGAATTCTATCAAACATTTAGAGAAGAGCTAACACCTATCCTATTCAAACTCTTCCAAAAAATAGCAGAAGGAGGAACACTCCCAAACGCATACTACAAGGCCACCATCACCCTGATACCAAAACCAAAGATGTCACAAAGAAAGAAAACTACAGGCCAATATCACTGATGAACATAGATGCAAAAATCCTCAACAAAATACTAGCAAACAGAATCCAAAAGCACATTAAAAAGATCATACACCATGATCAAGTGGGGTTTATTCCAGGAATGCAAGGATTCTTCAATATATGCAAATAAATCAATATAATAAACCATGTTAACAAATTGAAGGAGAAAAACCATATGATCATCTCAATATATGCAGAAAAAGCTTTTGACCAAATTACACACCCATTTATGATAAAAAACCCTCCAGAAAGTAGGCATAGGGGGAACTTACCTCAACATAATAAAGGCCATATATGACAAACCCTCAGCCAACATCATTCTCAATGGTGAAAAACTGAAACCATTTCCTCTAAGATCAGGAACAAGGCAAGGTTCTCCACTCTCACAACTATTATTCAACATAGTTTTGGAAGTTTTAGCCACAGCAATCAGAGAAGAAAAAGAAATAAAAGAATCCAAAACAGAAAAGAAGAAGTAAAATTGTCACTGTTTGCATATTAAATGATACTATACATAGAGAATCCTAAAGATGCTCCCAGAAAACTACTATAGCTAATCAATGAATTTGGTAAAGTAGCAGGATACAAAATTAATGCACAGAAATCTCTTGCATTCATATACAATAATGATGAGAAATCTGAAAGAGAAATTAAGGAAACACTCCATTTATCATTGCAACAAAAACAATAAAATATCTAGGAAGAAGCCTACCTAAGGAGGCAAAAGAACGGTATGCAGAAAACTATAAGACACTGATGAAAGAAATTAAAGATGATACAAACAGATGGAGAGATATACCATGTTCTTGGATTGGAAGAATCAACATTGTGAAAATGACAATACTTCCCAAAGCAATCTACAGATTCAATGCAATCCCTATCAAATGACCAATGTCTTTTTTCACAGAACTAGAACAAAAAATTTCACAATTTGTATGGAAACATAGAAGACCCCGAATAGCCAAAGCAGTCTTGAGAAAGAAGAACAGAGCTGGAGGAATCAGGCTCCTGCACTTCAGACTATACTACAAAGCTACACAGTAATCAAGACAGTATGGTATTCGCACAAAAACAGAAATATTGATCATTGGAACAGGATAGAAAGCCCAGAGATAATCCCACGCACATATGGTCACCTTATTTTTGATAAAGGAGGCAAGAATATACAATGGAGAAAAGACAGCCTCTTCAATAAGTGGTGCTGGGAAAACTGGACAGCTACATGTAAAAGAGTGAAATTAGAACACCCCGTAACACTATACACAAAAATAAACTCCAAATGGATTAAAGACCTAAACGTCAGGCCAGACACAATAAATCTCTTAGAGGAAAACATAGGCAGAACAGTCTATGACATAAATCACAGCAAGATCCTTTTTGACCCACCTCCTAGAGATATGGAAATAAAAACAAAAATAAACAAATGGGACCTAATGGAACTTAAAAGCTTTTGCATAACAAGGGAATACATAAATAAGACGAAAAGAGAACCCTCAGAATGAGACAAGTTGTTTGCAAATGAAGCAACTGACAAAGGATTAATCTCCACAATTTTCAAGCAGTTCATGCAGCTCAATATCAAAAAAACAAACAACCCAATCCAAAAATGTGCAGAAGACCTAAATAGACATTTCTCCAAAGAAGATATACACATTGCCAACAAACACATGGAAGGATGCTCAACATCACTTATCATTAGAGAAATGCAAATCAAAACTACAATGAGGTATCACCTCACACCAGTCAGAATGGCCATCATCAAAATGTCTACAAACAATAAACGCTGGAGAGTGTGTGGTGAAAAGGAGACCCTCTTGCACTTTTGGTGGGAATGTAAATTGATACAGCCACTATTGAGAACAGTATGGAAGTTCCTTAAAAAATTAAAAATAGAATGACCCAGCAATCCCACTACTGGGCATATACCCTGAGAAAACCATAATTCAAAAGAGTCTTGTACTGCAATGTTCATTGCAGCTCTATTTACAGTATCCAGGGCATGGAAGCAACCTAGGTGTCCATTGACAGATGAATGGATAAAGAAGATGTGACATATATGCAATAGAATATTACTCAGCCATAAAAAGAAACGAAGTTGAGTTATTTGCAGTGAGGTGGATGGACCTAGAGTCTGTCATACAGAGTGAAGTAAGTCAGAAAGAGAAAAACAAATACCGTGTGTTAACACATATATATGGAATCTAAAAAAAAATAAAGGTTCTGAAGAACCTAGGAGCAGGACTGGAATAAAGACGCAGACATAGAGAATTTAGTTGAGGACACGGAGGGTGAAGTGTAAGCTGGGTTGAAGAGAGAGTGTCATGGACTTATATATACTACCAAATGTAAAATAGATAGCTAGTGGGAAGCAGCCACATAGCACAGGGAGATCAGCTCGGTGATTTGTGACCACCTAGAGGGGTGGGATGGGGAGGGATGGGGGGAGGCACTGGAGGGAGGAGATGTGGGGATGTATGTGTATGTATGGCTGATTCAGTTCGTTGTAGGGCAGAAGCTAACACACCATTGTGGAGCAATTGTACTCCAATAAAGATGTTAAAAAAATTAGAAAAAATCAATGAAACAAAGAGCTATTTTTTTAAAGAGATACAAAATTAATAAACTTTTAGCCAGTATCTCCAAGAAGAAAACGGAAAGGAGCAGAATAAAATAAGAAATGAAAGAGGAGAAATAACAACTGTAACTATAACTGAAATAACAGCTGATACCACAGAGATACAAAAAATCATAAGAGAAAACTATGAACATTTAAATGCCAACATAATGGACAATGTAGAAGAAATAGAGAAATCTCTAGAAAAATACAACCTACTAAGACGGAATTAAGAAGAAACAGACAAGTTGAACTGATAGATCACTAGAAGTGAAATTGAATTTGTAATAATAACAAAAACTCCCAGCAAACAAAAGTCCATAACCGGATGCCTTCACAGAGGATTTCTATCAAACATATAAAGAACTAATACCTATCCTTCTTAAACTATTCCAAAAAATTGAAGAGGAAGGAACAGTTCCAATGTCATTATACAAGGCCACCATTACCCTGATAACACACCCAAAGGCATTACCAAAAAGGAAAATTACAGGCCAATACCTCTGATGCGTATAGATGCAAAAATCCTTAACAAAATATTAGCAAACCAAATCCAACAATGTATAAAAAGGATCATACACCATGATCAAATTGGATTTATTCCAGGATCACAATGGTCTTTCAACTTCCACAAATCAATCAATGTGATACTCCAGCTACATAAAAGGAAGGATAACAAACACATAATCATCTCAATAGATGCAGAAAAAGCATTTGACAAAATTCAACATTCATTCATGATAAAAAGTCTCATCAAAGTGGGTATACAGAGAACATACCTAAACATAAAAACCTTTTATGACAAATCCATGCCCAGCATCACACTCAATGGTGAATAGCTGAAAATTTTCCCACTAAATTCAAGAAGACAATGATGGCCACTCTAGACCCTTCTATTTAACATACTATTAAAATTCCTACCCACAGCAATCAGACAAGAAAAATAAATCAAAGGCATCCAAATTAGAAGGGAAGTGGTAAAACTGTCTATTTGCAGATGACATGATACTTTATATAGAAAACTCAAAAGTCATCACCCCCAGAGTGTTAGAACTAATAAATGAATTCAGCAAGGTAGCAGTACAAGATTAATATACAGAAATCTGTTGTGTTTCTATACACTAAGAATAAAATATTAGGAGAAATTTTTTTTAAATCCAATTTAAAAATGGATCAAAAAGAATAAACTACCTAGAATAAGCTTAACCAAGGATGTGGAAGACCTATACTCTGAAAACTATAAAACATTGAAGAAGAAAATTGAAGATGTTGCAAAGAAATGGAAAGATACCCATTGCTCTTGAATTGGAAACAATAACATTATTTAAAAGGCCATACTAACCAAAACAATCTAGAGAATTACTGCTATCTTTATCAAAATGCTCATGACATTTTTCACAAAACTAGGACAAATAATCCTAAAATTCATCCAGAACAAGGAAGACCCTGAATTACCAAAGCAATCTGGAGGAAAAAGAACAAATCTGGAGTTTTAACCCTCCCAGACCTAAGACTATACTACAAAGCTACAGTAATCAAAACAGCATGGTACTGCCACAAAGACAGACACCTAGATCTATGAAACAGAATAGAGAGCCTAGATATAAACCCACACACCTATGGTCAATTAATCTACAACAAAGGAGGCAAGAATATACAATAGAGAATAGACAGTCTCTTCAACAAATGGTGCTGTGAAAACTGGACAGCTACATGTAAAACAATGAGATTAGAACATTCCCTCACACCATACACAAAAATGAACTGAAAAAGGTTTAAAGACTTATAAATATAAGATCTGAAACCATAACGTTCCTGGAAGAGGACATAGGCAGAATACTCTTTGACATAAATCATAACAGTATTCTTTTGGATCTGTGTCCTAAGTAAAAGAAATAAAAGCAAAAATAAACAAAAGGGATCTAATTAAATAAAAAAAATTTTGCACAGCAAAAGAACCATCAACAAAATGAAAAGACACCTACAGAATGGGAGAAGATATTTGCAAATGATGTGACTGACAAGCAGTTAATATCCAAAATATATGAACACGATATATACCCCAATATTTAAAAAAAATAACCCAATCAAAAAAATGGGCAGAAGACCTGAATACACATTTTTCCAAAGAAGACACACAGATGGTTAACAGGCACATGAAAAGATGCTCAACATCATTAAGCAAATGAAAACAACGAGATATCTCCTCCTGTCAGAATGGCTATCATCAAAAAGTCTACAAATAACAAATGTTGGAGAGGATGTGGAGAAAAGGGAACCCTTGCACACTGTTGGTGGGAATGTAAATTTCCATAGCAGCCACTATGGAAAACACTATGGAGGTTCCTCAAAAACTAAAAATAGAACTACCATATGATCCATCATTTCCACTCTGGATAAAAATCCAGAGAAAAGCGAAATAACTAATTCTAAAATATACATGCACCCCAATGTTTATAGCAGCACTGTTTACAGTAATCAGGACATGGGAGCATCCAAGTGCCCATCAACACATGAATTTATAAAGAATATGTGGTATATATACAATGGAATATATTTTACTTAGTCCTAAAATAATGAAATTCTGCCATTTGCTGCAATGTGGATGGGCTTAGTAAATATTATGCTTAGTGAAATACGTCAGACAGAGAAAGACAAATACTGTACGATATCACTTAAATGTGGAACCTGAAAAATAATACAAATGAATGTATATGCAAAACAGAAATAGACTCACAGATACAGAAATCAAACTTGTGATTACCAAAGGGGAGAGGGAAGGGGCGAGGGACAAGTTAGCAGCAAGGATATATATATATTATAGCACAGGGAATTATAGCCATTGTCTTGTAATAACTTATAATGGAGTATAATCTTCAAAAATACTTAATCACTATGCTGTATACTTGAAATTGATATAATATTGTAAATGAACTCTACTAATTTAAAAAGGTTAATAAAATCTTTCTTGGTGATAGAGATATGAGTAATTCTCATTTTCTTGGTATTTTGTAAATTTCTACAATATATTTCTGAAATAATCAGGGTTTAAAAAAAACACTTTTAAAAATGCATCCAAAATCTAGATGAAAATTTCTGGGATATTATTTTTAATTAGATACAGATTTATTGGCATTTTTCTGAGTACATTTTAGCTTAGGTTTTTTAAATTAAAAGTAAGTTTAATTGTTTGTAGATACCATAATGACTACATCTTATTGATACTACCTGAGATTGAATCATTTTTCTATATTGGGGCATTTATATTGCTTCCTTAAAAAAAATTATAAAAAAACACTGCCAAGAATAACTTTGTAAAAAATGAGTGTATGCAATTCTGATCACTGGTTTTTGTTAGATCATATTGGAAAAAGTGGAATAAAAGAGCCAAAGGATTTAAAAAAAGTAAGTTTAAGATGTGAAAGCAGTGTTCAAAAACTGTTTTTAACCGTCGTGGGTATTCGTTGCCATTACTTTCTTTAGTCTAAAGTTAGAAAAACAGGGACTATAGTATCAACATTTTTATTAACTCTCCTTTATAGATTTTAACATTTCAAAATATTGTTATCCATGCCTATTAAGCTAATCCTATATTAGCATTATGTTAATAAATGTAGCATATTTAACTATACAAAAGCCTACAATTTTATTCAGATTGTCATCTAAAACCTGAATTCATTATGAAAAATTTTTCAGATGAACATGAAAGTTGGGGTAGACTTTAAACATTACTGTCTCTTTGCTGCAACTCCTTTAATGAATGGTTCTTGATCCACAGGGGTCCAGATTTAAGGCTATATATGTTCATTCTTAGCCATCTTCAAGAAACACATTAATATATTGTCAGTGCTGCTATAATGTTTTGCTGACATATTAGAAACAATTTGAACATAATTTGAATTCCACTTATGTTTATGTGTGATTTTGTCCACAGAAAATGTCAGTGAATGAACGCACACTCACACCCAGCTGAACCTAGTCAGGTAGCAATACACAAAACGCACATTTGCATACACCTCAAACAGCCATCCCATCCACATCAGATATTACAGCTTTCCATGGGATTTTAAATCACCCTCCTCCCACTGCTTTCCAACTCCCACTTTAACCAGAAAACTGAAGACTATTTTCAAGTTAAACTGACATATTTATTGTGGTTAAATTCTTACCTTTTTAACATGTACAATTGTACTACCATTTTTATTTGAGTCTGTCTTATTCAGTTTAGGCCTCTGTAACAAATATACCATAGAATGGATGGCTTTGACAGCAGACATTTATTTATCACAGTTCTGGAGGCTAAGCCCAAGATCAAGGCAGCAGTACTTCCAGTGTGATGAGAACTACTCCCTGGTTTTATTCACTCTGAGTGGAGAAGAGAGAGAGGAAGCAAGCTCTCTGGTGTCTGTTTATAAGGGCACTCATTCCATTCATGAAGGCTCCATTCTCCTGACCTAACTACCTCCCACAGGCATGACTTCCAAATACTATCACATTTGGGATTAGGCTTCAATGTGTGGATCTTCAGGGAACACGAACATTTAGTCCATAGCAGCGTACTATCATTACTATCCCATTTTTTAATGTGCTAATGACAAAGGTTTCCCCCATAAGCCCTGTGGTTTGTTGTTGTTATTGTAGTTTGTTTTCATTTTAAAAGAGATTCATTTTTCATTTTTTCAGGTTTACTGAAACATAATTGACAAATAAAGTAGTAAGCCATTTAAAATGTACTTGATGATTGGGTGTGTATATATATGTATACATTGTGAAAGGATTCCTCCCATCAGTTAGTTCATTAACACATTCATTATCTCACATATTTATTTTTTGGTGAGAACATTTAAGTTCTACTCTCTTACTAAATGTAAATTATACAAAATAGTGTTATCAACTACAGTAACCATGTCATACATTAGATCCTCAAATCATTCATGTCATAGCTGAAAGTTTGTTCCCTTTTACCAACCTCGTTTTCCCACACTCCCCAGCACCCGGCAACCACATTTCTACACCCTGTGTCTATAAACTTGACTTTTTCTTGAGATTCCACACATAAGAGATACCATGCAGTATTTGCCTTTCTCTGTCTGGATTATTTCACTTGGCATAATGCGCCCAAGTTTCATTCATGCTGTCGAAAGTGGCAGGATTTGCTTCTTTCTTATGGCTCAATAATATTTTAGGTAATCACATCTTCTTTATTACCGCATTTGTTGACAGACACTTGGTTGTTTCCATATCTTTTTATTAATTTTTATTAGATTATAGTTGATATACAATGTTGTGTTAGTTTCTGCTGTACAGCCAAGTGAATGAGCCATATATATATATACATATATCCACTCTCTTCTAGACTCCATTCCCTTATAGGTCATTACACAGCACCAAATAGAGTTCCCTGTTCTATACAGTAGGTTCTTATTAGTTATCTTTTATATACAGTAGTGTGTATATGTCAATCCCAATCTCACAATTTATCCCCGCCCCCCGCCTTTCCTCCTTGGTAACCATAAGGTTGCTTTCTGTTTTGTAAATAAGTACATTTCTATTTTGTAAATAAGTTCATTTGTACCATTTTTTTAGATTCCACATATAAGCAATATCATATGATATTTGTCTTTGTCTGACTTACTTCACTCAGTTTGACAATCTCTAGGTCTATCCATGTTGCTGCAAATGGCATTATTTCTTTCTTTTTTATGGCCGAGTAATATTCCATGGTATATATGTACCAGGTCTTATTTATTCATTCCTCCATCGAAGGACATTTAGGTTGCTTCCATGTGCTGGCTATTGTAAATAGTGCTGCAATGAACATTGGGGTGCATGTATCCTATCAAATTACAATTTTCTCTGGAAATATGCTCAGGAGTGAGACTACTGGATCATATGGTAGCTCTATTTTTAGTTTTTTAAGGAATCTCCATACTTTCCCCCATAGTAGCTGTACCAACTTACATTCCATCCAACAGTGTAGGAGGGTTCCATTTTTTCCACACCCTCTCCAGCATTTATTGTTTGTAGATTTTTTGATGATGGCCATTCTGACTGGTATGAGGTGATATCTCATTGTAGTTTTGATTTGCATTTCTCTAATAATTAGTGATGTTGGGCATCTTTTCATATGCCTCTTGGCCATCTGTATCTCTTCATTGGAGAAATGTCTCTTTAGATCTTCCACCCATTTTTGGATTGGGTTATTTGCTTTTTTAATATTGAGCTGCATGTGCTGTTTCTATATTTTGGAGATTAATCTTTTGTCGGTCGCTTCATTTGCAAATATTTTCTCCCATTCTGTGGGTTTTCTTTTCGTTTTGTTGATGGTTTCCTTTGCTGCAGAAACACTTTTGAGTTTAATTAGGTCCCATTTGTTTATTTTTGTTTTTATTTTCATTACTCCAGTAGGTAGATCAAAAAAAATCTTGCTGTGATTTATGTCAGAAGGTGTTCTGCTTATGTTTTCCTCTAAGAGTTTTACAGTATCCAATCTTAAACTTAGATATTTCATCCGTTTTACGTTTATTTTTGTGTATGGTATTAGAGAATGTTCAAATTTCATTCTTTTAAATGTAGCTATCCAGTTTTCCCAGCACCACTTATTGAAGAGACTGTCTTTTCTCCACTGTATAATCTGGCCTCCTTTGTCACAGATTAGGTGACCATAGGTTCATGGGTTTATCTCTGGACTTTCTATCCTGTTCCATTGATCTATATTTCTGTTTGGTGCCAGTACCATACTGTTTTGATTACTGTAGATTTGTAGTATAGTCTGAAGTCAGGGAGCTTATTCCTCCAGCTCCATTTTTCGTTCTCAAGATTTGTCTCTATGCAAATTGTAAAGTTTTTTGTTCTAGTTCTGTAAAAAATGCTATTGGTTATTTGATAGGGATTGCATTTAATCTGTAGATTACTTTAGGTAGTATAGTCATTCTGACAATATTGATTATTCCAATCCAAGAACATGGTATATCTCTCCATTTGTTTGCATCATCTTTGATTTGATTTCTTTCATCAGTATCTTATAGTTTTCTGAGTACAGGTTTTTGCTTCCTTATGTTGGTTTATTCCTAGGTATTTTATTCTTTTTGTTGCAATGGTAAATGGGATTATTTCCTTAATTTCTCTTCATGATCTTTCATTGTTAGTGTATAAGAATGCAAGAGATTTCTGTGTATAAACTTTGTATCCTACAACTTTACCAAATTCACTCATGAGCTCTAGTAGTTTTCTGGTAGCATCTTTAGTTTTACTATATATTCTATCGTGTCATCTGCAAACAGTGACAGTTTTGCTTCTTCTTTTCCAGTTTGGATTACTTTTATGTCTTTTTCTTCTCTGATTCCCGTGGCTAGGACTTCCAAAACTGTGTTGAATAATACTGGTGAGAGTGGACATCCTTGTCTTTTCCTAATCTTAGAGGAAATCCTTTCAGTTTTTCACAGTTGAGAATGACGTTTGCTGTGGGTTTGTTTTATATGGCCTTTATTATGTTGAGTTATGTTCTCTCTGTGCACACTTTCTGGAGAGTTTTTATCATACATGGATGTTGAATTTTTTCAAAAGATTTTTCTGCATCTATTGAGATGATCATATGCTTTTTATTCTTCAGTTTGTTAATGTGTTGTATGACATTGATTGATTTCCATATATTGAAGAATCCTTGCATCCCTGGGATAAATCCCACTTGATCATGGTATATGATCCTTTTACTGTGTTCCTGGATTCGGTTTGCTAATATTTTGTTGAGAATTTTTGCATTTATGTTCATCAATGATATGGATGTATAATTTTCTTTTCTTGTGATATCTATATTGGTATCAGGATGATGGTGACCTTGTAGAATAAGCTTGGGAGTGTACCTTCCTCTGCAATTTTTTGGAATAGTTTGAGAAAGATAGGTGTTAACTATTCTCTAAATGTTTGATAGAATTCAACTCTGAAGTCATCTGTTCCTGAACTTTTGTTTGTTGGAAGTCTTTTAATCACAGTTTCAACTTCAGTACTTGTGATTAGTCTGTTCATATTTTCTATTACCTCCTGGTTGAGTCTTAGAAGTTTGTACTTTTCTAAGAATTTGTCCATTTCTTCTAGCTTCTCCACTTTATTGGCATATAGTTGCCTCTAGACATCCCTCATGATCCTTTGTATTTCCGTGGTGTCAGTTGTAATGTGTCCCTTTTCATTCTAATTTTATTGATTTGAGTCCTCTTCCTTTTTTCTTGCTGAGTCTGGTTGTTTTAGCAATTTTGTTAATTTTCTCATGGAACCAGCTTTTAGTTTCATTGATCTTTCCTATTGTTTTCTTTTTCTCTATTTCATTTATTTCTCCTCTGATCTTTATGATTTCTTTCCTTTTACTAAATTTAGGTTTTGTTTGTTCTTTTTCTACTTGCTTTATGTGTAAATTTAGATTGCTTATTTGAGATTTTTCTTGTTTCCTGATGTAAGATTGTATTCCTATAATCTTTCCACTTAGAGTGCTTTTGCTTCATCCCATAGGTTTTGGATTGTCGTGTTTCATTGTCTTTGGTCTCTAGGTATTTTTTGACTTCCTCTTTGATTTCTTCAGTGATCCATTGGTTGTTTAGTAACATACTGTTAGTTTCCACTTGTTTGTGATTTTTACAGTTTTTCTTCCCTGTAACTGCTTTCTAATCTCATAGTCTTGTGGTCGGAAAACATACTTGATATGATTTCAATTTTCTTAAATTTACTGAGGCTTGATTTGTTGCCCAATATGTGATCTATCCTGGAAAATGTTCCATGTGCATTTGAGAAGAAAGTATATTCTACTACTTTTGGATGGAATGTCTTATAGATATCAAAGTCTATCTGGTCTATTGTGTCATTTAAGGCTTGTGTTTCCATATTAATTTTCTGTCAGGATGATTTCCATTAGTTTAATTGTGGCGATAAAGTTCCCCACTATTTTTGTATTACTGTCAATTTATCTTTTTATGGCTGTTACCATTTGCCTTATATATTGTGGTGCTCCTATATTGCATGAATCAATATTTACAGTTGTTATATCTTCTTCTTGGATAGATCCCTTGATTATTATGTAGTGTCTTTCCTTGCCTCTTGTAACAGTATTTTATTCTATTCTATTTTATTTATTGATGGGTCAATAATTATTTTTATTTTTTTCAGGCCAATTTTTATCTGAAAAGCTATAACAGAGGTAGTTTCTGAATAAATAGGAGCTTTACTTTAGTAGCTGGCAAACTGACCAGAAAAGTCAAGGCAGATTTCATTCCTCAGGACTTGTGTTGGGCAATCCAGAAATTCAACTGTGATTAGATAATGTACTATGTTTTTTACCAGCCTTCTTTCTGGTAAGACTAGGAAATGGGGTCTTAGAGAGGGTGAATGTCCAGCCTGAGGTCATATATCCCGTGAGGTGTGTGGCTGGGATTCAAACTCACACTAACTTCATTTCAATATGCTGCTTTTGTTGAATCCAAAATCTGGTGATAATTTATATTCTCTAGATAAGTACCATGAAAGTATTTATCAGAAGATTTCATGAATAAATGTTTTAAATGTTGAAGGACCCTGTCTGCTGAGTTGTTTTTATTAGATAGTTATAACATGGTTCTGATCCAAATAATGATGAAAATAGCATTTCTCTATTTTTTGCTACCCCTCTACAACTGAGAAGTTTCAGTCATTTAGTGATGCAGCACTTTTAATTTTTTAAATTAATTTTTATTGGAGTAGAGTTGGTTTACAATATTGTGTTACCTTCTACTCCACAGCAAAATGAATCAGCCATACATATACATATATCTCCGCCCTTTTGGAGTTCCCTCGCATTTAAGGCACCACAGTGCATTAAATTG
The DNA here is from genome assembly GCF_028021215.1 of Eschrichtius robustus. Taxonomy (NCBI): domain Eukaryota; kingdom Metazoa; phylum Chordata; class Mammalia; order Artiodactyla; family Eschrichtiidae; genus Eschrichtius; species Eschrichtius robustus. The sequence goes on from NC_090845.1 coordinate 53,812,387, forward strand.
AGTTCCCTGTGCTATACAGGATGTTCCCCTCAGTTGTCCATCTTATATATGGTACCAATAGTGTTTATGTGTCAATACCAATATCCCATTTCCTCCCCCCCACCCCTCTCCCCCTGGCATCCACACATTTATTCTCTACATCCGTGTCTCTATTTCTGCTTTGCAAATAAGGTTATCTATACCATTTTTCTAGATTCCACATATATGCGTTAATAAATGATATTACTTTTTCTACCTCTGACCCACATCACACTGCATGACACTCTCCAGGTCCATTCACGTCACTACATATGAACCAATTTCGTTCCTTTCTATGAGCGAGGAATACTCCACTGTATATATGTACCACATCCTCCCCATCCATTCCTCTGTCAATGGACACTTAGGTTGCTTCCATGTCCTAGCCACTCTAAATAGTGCTGCTATGAACATTGGGGTGCATGTGTCTTTTAGAATTATGGTTTTCTCAGGACATATGCTCAGTAGTGGGATTGCTGGGTCATATGGTAGTTCCTCCTTTAGTTTTTTAAGGAACCTCCATACTGTTCTCCATAGTGGCTGTATCAGTCTACATTCCCACTAGCAGTGCAAGAGAGTTCCCTTTAATCCACACCCTCTCCAGCATTTATTGTTTGTAGATTTTTGATGCTGGCCATTCTGCCCAGTGTGAGGTGATACCTCATTGTAGTTTTGATTTGCATTTCTCTAATGATTAGTGATGTTGAGCATCCATCCATGCGTTTGTTGGCCCTCTGTATCTCTTCTTTGGTGAATTGTCTCTTTAGGTCTTCCACCCATTTTTTTACTGGGTTGTTTGTTTTTTTTTAATATTCAGCTGCCTAAGCTGCTTGTACAATTTGAGATTAATACTTTGTCAGTTGCGTCATTTGCAAATATTTTCTCCCATTCTGAGGGTTGTCTTTACATCTTGTTTATGGTTTCCTTTGCTGTGCAAAAGCTTTTAAGTTTCATTAGGTCCCATTTGTTTATTTTTGTTTTTATTTCCATTACTCTAAGAGGAGGTCAAAAAAGATCTTTTTCTGTGATTTATGTCAAATAATGTTCTGCCTATGTTTTCCTGTAAGAGTTCTATAGTGTGTGGACTGACATTTAGGTCTTTAATCCATTTTGACTTTATTTTTGTGTTTGGTGTTAGGGAGTGTTCTAATGTCATTCTTTTACATGTAGGTGTCCAGCTTCCCGGCACCACTTATTAAAGAGGCTGTCTTTTCTCCATTGTATATTCTTGCCTCCTTTGTCATAGATTAGTTGATCATAGGTGCATGGGTTTATCTCTGGGCTTTCTATCCTGTTCCATTGATCTGTGTTTCTGTTTTTGTGCCAGGACCATACTGTCTTGAATACTGTAGCTTTGTAGTATAGTCTGAAATCAGGGAGCCTGTTTCCTCCAGCTCCCTTTTTCTTTCTCAAGATTGCTTTGGTTTTTCAGGGTCTTTTGTGTTTCCATACAAATTGTAAATTTTTTTCCTCTAATTCTGTGAAAAGAGCCTTTGGTAGTTTAATAGGGATTGCGTTGCATCTGTAGATTGCTTTGGGTAGTATAGCCATTTTTGCGATGTTGATACTTCCAATCTAAGAACATGGTATATCTCTCCATCTGTTTGTATTGTCTTTAATTTTTTTCATCAGTGTCTGTTTTCTGCATACAGGTTTTTGTCTTGTGAGGTAGGTTTATTCCTAGGTATTTTATTCTTTTTGTTACATTAGTAAATGGGACTGTTTCCTTAATTTATCTATCAGATTTTTCGTTGCTGATGTATAGGAATGCATGAGATTTCTGTGCATTAATTTTATATGCTGCTACTTTACCAAATTCATTGATTAACTCTAGTAGTTTTCTGGAAGCATCTTTAGGATTGTCTATGTATAGTATCATGCCATCTGCAAACAGTAACAGTTTTACTTCTTCTTTTCCAATTTGGATCCTTTTATTTCTTTTTCTTCTCTGATTGCTGTGGCTAAGACTTCCGAAACTATGTTGAATCATAGTGGTGAGATTAGGTGCCCTTGTCTTGTTCCTGATCATAGAGGAAATGGTTTCAGTTTTTCACCATTGAGAATGATTTTCGCTGTGGCTTGTCATATATGGCCTTTATTATGTTGAGGTAGGTTTCCCTTCTGCCCACTTTCTGGAGAGTTTTTTATTAATGGGTGTTCAATTTGTTGAAAGCTTTTTCTGAATCTATTGAGATGATCATATGATTTTTATCCTTCAGTTTGTTAAAATGGTGTATAACATTGATTGGCTTGTGTATATTGAAGAATCCTTGCATTCCTGGGATAAACCCCACTTCATCATGTTGTATGATCCTTTTAATGTTCTGTTGGATTCTGTGTGCTAGTATTTGGTTGAGGATCTTGTATTTGTATTCATCAGTGATATTGGCCTGTGTTTTCTTACTTTTTGACATCTTTGTCTGGTTTTGGTATCAGGGTGATGGTGGCCTGTAGAATGAGTTTGGGAGTATTCCTCCCTCTGCTATATTTTGGAAGATCTTGAGAATGATAGGTATTAGCTCTTCTCTAATTGTTTGACAGAATTCACCTGTGAAGCTATCTGGTCCTGGGCTTTTGTTTGTTGGAAGGTTTTTAATCACAGTCTCATTTCCAGTGCTTGGGATTGGTCTGTTCATGATTTCTATTACTTCTTGGTTCAGTCTTGGAAGGTTATACCTTTCTGAGAATTTGTCCATTTCTTCCAGGTTGTCCATTTTATTGGCATATAGTTGCTCGTAATAGTCTCCTATGATCCTTTGCATTTCTGCAGTGTCAGTTGTTACTTCTCCTTTTTCATTTCTCATTCTGTTGATTTGAGTCTTCTCTCTTTCTTTCTTGATCAGTCTGGCTAATGTTTTATCAATTCTGTTCATCTTCTCAAAGAACCAGCTTTTAGTTTTATTGATCTTTCCTATCATTTCCTTCATTTCTTTTAATTTATTTCTGATCTGGTCTTTATGATTTCTTTCCTCCTGCTCACTTTGGGGTTTTTTGTTCTTCTTTCTCTAATTGCTTTAAATGTAAGGTTAGGCTGTTTATTTGTGATTTTCTTGTTTGTTGAAGTAGGATTTTTTGCTATAAACTTCCCTCTTAGAACTGCTTTTGCTGCGTCCCATAGGTTTTGGGTCATCATGTTTTCATTGCCATTTATTTATAAGTATTTTTTGATTTCCTCTTTGTGTTTCTCAGTGATCCCTTGGTTGTTTAGCAACATATTGTTAGTTTCCAAATGTGTATGATTTTTACAGGTTTTTTTTTCCTGTAATTGATTTCTAATCTCCTTGTCTTATGGTCGGAGAACATGCTTGATACAATTTTAATTTTTTCTGAAATTTACCAAGGCTTGATTTGTGACTCAAGATATGATCTATCCTGGAGAATGTTTCATGAACACTTGAGAAGAAAGTGTATTCTGTTGTTTTTGGATGGAATGTCCTATAAATATCCATTACATCCTTCTGGTCTAATGTGTCATTTAAAGCTTGTGTTTCCTCATTTATTTTCATTTTGGATGATCTGTCCATTGGTGAAAGTGGGGTGTTAAAGTCCCCTACTATTATTGTGTTACTTTGATATCCGCTTTTATGGCTGTTAGCATTTGCCTTATGTATTGAGGTGCTCCTATGTTGGGTGCATAAATATTTATAATTTTTATATATTCTGGGATTGATCCCTTGATCTTTAGTGTCCTTCCTTTTCTCTTGTAACAGTCTTTATTTTAACATCTATTTTTTTCTGATATGAGTATTGCTACTGCAGCGTCCTTTTTTTTTAAACAACTTTTTGGAGTATAATTGCTTTACAATGGTGTGTTAGTTTCTGTTTTATAAAAGTGAATCAGCTATACATATACATATATCCCCATATCTCCTCGCTCTTGCATATCCTCCCTATCCCACCCCTCTAGGTGGTCACAAAGCACCGAGCTGATCTCCCTGTGCTATGTGGCTGCTTCCCACTAGCTATCAATTTCACATTTGATAGTGTATATATTTCCATACCACTCTTTCACTTCCTCCCGTTTGCATGGAATATCTTTTTCCATCCCCTCACTTTCAGTCTGTATGTGTCCCTAGGTCAGATGTGGGTCTCCTGTAGACAGCATATATACAGGTCTTGTTTTTGTATCCATTCAGCCAGTCTGTGTCTTTTAGTTGGATCATTTAATCCATTTACATTTAAGTTAATTATCAATATGTAAGTTCCTATTACCATTTTCTGAATTGTTTTGGGTTTGCTTTTTAGGTCTTTTCCTTCTTTTGTGTTTCCTTCCTAGAGAAGATCCTTTAGCATTTGTTGTAAAGCTGGTTTGGTGGTGTTGCATTCTCTTAACTTTTGCTTGTCTGTAAAGGTTTTAATTCCTCTGTCAAATCTGAATGAGATCCTTGCTGGGTAGAGTAATCTCTGTTGTAGGTGTTTTCCTTTCATCACTTTAAATATGTCCTGCCACTCCCTTCTGCCTTGCAGAGTTTCTGCTGAGAAATCAGCTGTTAACCATATGGGCATTCCCTTGTATGTTATTTGTTGCTTTTCCCTTGCTGCTTTTCATATTTTTTCTTTGTATTTAATTTTTGATAGTTTGATTAATATGTGTCTTGGCATGTTCCTCCTTGGATTTATCCTGTATGGGACTCTCTGTGCTTCCTGGAGTTGATGACTATTTCCTTTCCCATGTTAGGGAAATTTTCTACTATAATCTCTTCAAATATTTTCTCAGACCCTTTTTCTTTTTCTCTTTCTTCTGGGACCCTTACAATTTCAAAGTTGGTGCATTTAATGTTGTTTCAGAGGTCTCTGAGACTGTCCTCAATTCCTTTCATTCTTTTTTCTTTAATCTGCTCTGTGGCAGTGATTTCTACTGTTCTGTCTCCCAGCTCACTTATCTGTCCTTCTGCCTCAGTTATTCTGCTATTGATTCGTTCTAGTGCAGTTTTCCTTCCAGTTATTGTATTGTTCATCTCTATTTGTTTGTTCTTTATGTCTTCTTGGTCTTTGTTAACCTTTTTTTGTATCTTCTCTATCCATGCCTTCATTCTTTTTCCAAATATGGTTCATCTTTACTATCATTAGTCTGAATTATTTTTCAGGTAGATTGCTTATCCTCTCTTCATTTAGTTGTTCTTGTAGGTTTTTATCTTGCTCTTTCTTCTGCTACATATTTCTTTGTCATCTCATTTTGTCTAACTTACTGGGTTAGTGGTCTCCTTTTCGCAGGCTGCAGGATTCCAGCTCCTCTTGCTTCTGGTGTCTGCTCCCTGGTAGGTGAGTTTGGTCCAGAGGCTTGTGCCACTATCCACTTGCCTGGGGGTTTGACTTGTGTTGTGGTGACCAAAACTTGCCCTGGATATTGAGCAGTGCCTCCCGTTTGCTCTGTGGTTGTCACTTCCATGTCAGGGGTGGGGTCTGCCCCCTAGTTGTTGGAGTAGAAGCCCCCAGATCTGTTTCTTTGCTGTGTTTCTGATCTGCAGTGTGAGGTAGGCGTGATTGGAGCACTCCCACTGGGAGGGAAGGGACTGAGTTTTCCTCCTTTCGAGGTGTTCCTGTGGGTGTGTTCTGTTGCGTCACCTTTCACCCTCTGTGCAAGCTCCCAGATTACAGTGTTGTTGGCACTGCTTTCGGCCCCACCTTAACTGTGGGTATGCCAGCAATTGGCCCTGGTGTCTCTCAGACATTGTTTTCACCTGGCCACCTTTGTACATCCACTGAAGTCAGGCCCCAGGATTGCAGTAATCATGGATCTGGACCCACTTTGGGTGTTATCAGGGCAGCTCAGACTCTAGCCTGGCTCAACCCCCACGTGTATGTGCCAACAAAGTCTACAGCTGCTAATGTTAGGCCTGTCTTGGCTGCAGGAGCACTCGTTGTCTGTTTAGATGTTCTGTAGGTGCTTAGTTTACAAAGCCAGTTTTGGGGGTGTCAATTCACTGTTTGTGCAGCTGCAAGGAGAGATTTCAGCATTTCTTCCTTAGTTGCAGGGCCTGTTAAGGCTCAGCTGTGTTTTCAGCCCCACTTCCGTGTGTGGGTCACACACAGTGCTCTGCTCCTGAGGTTGCTCTGGAGCACACAAGTCTGCCCCAGTGAGGAGGGGATGTGGAGGCATCATGATGGCTGGGATCATGAGAGCCCCAGTGGCAACAGTTGCACCAGGGAGCTGGCAGCTGTGGGTACAGGAGCATCAGCCCTGGTGGGGCCCTTCCCAGTGCACAGCCCTGGGTGCAAGAGAGCTGGCCCCAGTGGGACCCTTCTTAGTGCCTCACCATGAGTGCAAGAGAGCCAGCCCTGGTGGTGATGAGGCCCATGGGGAAGCCAGCAGCTGCAGGCATGATATAGCCAGCCCAGGTGGCAACAAGTTGTGCAAGGGACCCAGAGGTCTCAGGCGTGAGAGAGCTGGCCCCTGTGGGGACCCCTCCCAGTTCCTGGCACATAGGGACAGAGGCTGCAATGGTGGATCTGCCCCTTGCGCATCACTTAACAGTGGTGCTTTGCTTCTATGGCAGTCTGGGTTTCATCCACAAGCATTCTCAGTTGCAGTCTTCCTCACTGCAACCCTCACAGCCAACAGCAGACCTCTACCCAGTTTGCTCTCCAAACCCCAGGTTCCAGCCCCCAGCCCCCATCCACACAGGTGGACACACGTCTCAGGCTGGGCCAGGCAGGGCTGTGGCATGGACTGTCTCTATAATTCTCACTCTGTCCTGCCTGCCACAGACCAGTTCCTGCACTCTCCTCCAATAGCACCTGAAGCTCCCCTTCTGTCCCAACTGATCTCCCCGCCTGTGAGGGGACTTCTCCGGATGCAAGAACCTCTCTTCTCCTTCAGCACCCCCCACCCCTCAGTGCTGGTCTAGTCCTTCTTCCTCTCCTGTTCTTTTTTCCCCTCTTTCTTTCCATCCTACCCAGTTACATGGGGATCTTTCTTGTCCTTTAATGTGTCTGAGGTCCTCTGCTAGTGTTCAGCTGGTGCCCTGTGAGAATTGTTCCATTTGTAGATGTATTCTTGATGCATTTGTAGGGAGAGATGAACTCCACGTCCTCCTACCCCTCCGCCATCTTGGCCTCCTCTCCATATCTTGGCTGTTGTGAATAATGCTTCAATGAACATGGGAGTGAAGATATGTTTTTAATATCCTGTCCTATTCTCATTTTCTTTTATTTTATACCCAGAAGTGGGATCACTGGACCATATGGTAGTCTATTTTTAGTATTTTGAGGACCCTCCATACTGTTTTCCATAGTAACTGCACTAATTTATATCCCTTCAACAGTCCACAAAGATTCCCTTTTATCCACATCTTCACCAACATTTGTTATTTCTTGTACTTTTGATGACAGTCATTCTAACAGGTGTGAAGTGATATCTCAGTGTGGTTTTTATTTGCATTTCCCTGATAATTAGTGATGTTGAGCATCTTTTCCTATAACATTGCCCGTTATGTGTGTCTTCTTTGGGAAAATGTCTATTCAGGTCCTCTGCCTATTTCTTAATCAGATAGGTTTGTTTTTGTTGCTGTTGTTGTTATTGTTGTTCCTATTGAGTTGTGTGAATTCTTTATATATTTTGGATATTAATCCTTTATCAGATATCTGTAAATATTTTCTCCCATTCCACAAGTTGCCTTTTCATTTTGTTGATGGTTTCCTTTGTTGTGCAAAAAATTTTAGTTTGATGTTGTCCCTCCTATATATTTTTGCTTTTGTTGCCTTTGCTTTTGGTGTCAGATCCAAAAAATTCATTGTGAAGACCAATGGAAAGGAACTTATTCCCTATGTTTTCTTCTAGGAGTTTCTTTTTTTCACATCTTAATTTGAAGTCTTTAATACACTTTGAGTAATTTTGTGAGTTGTGTAAGATAGGGGTGCAGTTTCATTGTTTTACATGTGTTGTTTCGGTTTTTGCAATACCATTTATTGAAGAGGCTATCCTTCCCCATTGAGTATTCTTGGCTCCCTTGTCAAATATTAGTTGACCATATATACAAGGGTTTATTTCTGGGCTCTCAATTCTGTTCCATTGGTCTATGTGTCTATTTTTTGTCAGTAACATACTCTTCTGATTACTATAGTTTGTAGTAGATTTTGAAATCAGGAAGTGTGACTCCTCAAGCTTTGTTCTTCTTTCTCAGAATTGCATTAGCTTTTTGAGGTCTTTTTTGGTTCCATACAAATTTTTGGGTAGTTTTCTTCTATTTCTGTGAAAAATGCGATTGTAATTTTAATAGGGATTGCATTGAATCTGTAGATTGCTTTGGGGAGGATGAACATTTTACTAATATAATTCTTCCAATCCATGAACATGTAATATATTTCCATTTATTTTGTAAACAATCTGTACATGAATCTTTGTCAGCATCTTTGATTATTTTCTTCTTATAGATTCCCAGAAATAGGTCAAACACCATAAACATTTTACAGTTTCTTAATGCATATTGCCAAATGATGCTGCAGAATAATGGTATCATCTCTTTTTCTAGGAGTAGCATCTAAGAGTGCTAATCTCACTGCATCCTTACCACCTTGACTTTTGCAATTTTCTGACTCCTTACTAATTAGATATGCCAAAAAATATGTTATTTCAAAAATGGATAAGTGCCAATGGAGATTCTGAATAATTGGTAATAGAGGGGTATAATAAGTGTTTAGATGTGATTTTACTTAATCGTGGATGCTTTCTTCCCTATAAGATTATTTGCAGGTTGAATAGGTGTGTGCCTGTGTTTACTTTCTTTTTTATTCCAGTATGGTTGATTTACAATATTGTGTTAGTTTCAGGTGTACAGCAGAGTGATTCAGTTATACATATATATGCATATATCTATATTCTTTTCTTATTTGTTTCCATTATGTTATTACAAGATATTGAATATAGTTCTCTGTGCTATAATACAGTAAATCCTTGTTGTTTACCTATTTTATATATGTTAGTGCATCTGTTAATCCTATACCTCCAATTTCTTCCTCTCCCCTCTTTCCCCTTTGGTAACCATAAGTTTCTTTTCTATGTCTATGAGTCTGTTTCTGTTTTGTAATTAAGTTCATTTGTATTACTTTTTAGATTCCACATGTAAATGATGTCATGTATTTGTCTTTACCTGTCTGACTTACTTCCCTGAGTATGATAATTTCTAGTTCCATTCATATTGCTGCGAATGGCAGAACTTTTATGGCTGAGTAATATTCATATATATATATATATATATATATATATATATATATATATATATATATATATATATATATAATATCACATCTTCTTTATTCATTCACCTGTTGGACACTTAGGTTGCTTCCATGTCTTGGCTATTATAAATAGTGCTACTGTGAACATTAGAGTGCATGTATCCTTCAGAACTAGAGCTTTCATCTCTTTTTAGATATTTGCCCAGGACTGGGATTGCTGGATTATATGGCAACTCTATTTTTAGTTTTCTTAAGGAACCTCCATACTGTTTTCCATAGTGGCTGCACCAATTTACATTCCCACCAACAGTGTAGGAGGGTTCCCTTTTCTCCACATCCTCTCCAGCATTTATTGTTTGTAGACATTTTGATGATGGCCATTCTGACTGGTGTGAGGAGATACCTCATTCAAGTTTTGATTTACATTTCTCTAATAATTACCAATGTTGACCACATTTTCATATGTCTGTTGGTCATCTGTATGTCTTCTTTGGAGAAATGTCTATTTCGGTCTTCTGCCCATTTTTTTATTGGGTTGTTTGGTTTTTTGTTATTGAGTTGTATGAGCTGTGTTTACTTTCTTTTGGGGTTTGAAGTCTCTGCCTGACATCCCCTTGCTCCCATTTGGTACCTTACTATTGTTCTCCCATTTCCCTGTCCTGTTGCCTTTGTTGGTCAGAGAGCCTCAGAATTAGTAATGGATTTCTACCACTATTTGCCAGCAAGTCTAATTAAAAGCACCTGCTGGCCCATAATTTTCAGCTCATTCCTGAAGTAATGAAATTTGTCAGATGGACAAACTCTCAGAAAACTTGAACTGCAGATAGGGAGTGGGTGGATGATGGGAGGGAACATTAAAAGAAGAGTGGCAGAAACATACAGTTGGCTCCCAATAACGTTGTCCACTTCTGTCTTAGAGTGACCAAACACTCAACTTTTAACTGAGCATGTGGCTGCCTAAGACTACAGAAGTTCTCTGCCTCTACTGTGGCTAGGTTTTTTGTGTGACTAAGCTCTTCCTCCAGGATGGAAGGAATGCAATTTGTGCAACTTCTAGGATATTTCCTAAGATGTAGAGGCAGGCCCTTCTTTCTCCTTTTCCCTCTGTCCTGCTTCTGGAAACATAAACTATGAAGCTGGAACCTCATCCTGGTCCATGTCCACCCTGGATGAAGCCAACTCCTCTGGGATGACAGAGCATCAAGGGAGAGGAGTTTCCTGGAGCAGGCCTGTCAGACTAGCCCTGGACAGTCTGTTTCCAGATCAAAATGCGAGCATCTGTTTGCCATTCTTACATGGGGCCTTTTTGTTACAACAGATGAACCTTAACCAGTACAGCAGTATTTGAGGGGAATTTTCTGTGTAGTTCCCATAGGTCAAGCTGTCTGAACCAGCCACGAGCAAAAGCTGTCTGAAATTTTTAGCTCTCCATTCCATGTGATGACAGCCAAGGTCAGCTCCAATTCAATCTCCTCTGCAGGCACTTCTCTGAAAATATAATGTGTGAAGATTGATGATCCCAACGAAATAAATCTGGAGCTAATATCTTCCAGAGATGTTTTGTTCTTTCCTCCCACACTTATGCATCCCCCATTCTCTCCTAAAGACATAGCTTATTTTGAAATATGCTGTGTTGACCCTTACCCTGCTAATATGTGCAGATTCTAATAACTCATGGAGTGGCCATCTCATGCCTTGTGCAACGATTATTGCTAGGAAGGTGAATTTGGAACTGACAAGTTTCCTGTTAAACTGATACATTTAAAACTTAAATTGAAAAACCAAACAGATTTCACTTGCAGTATAAAGCCAGAAAGTGGGATTTGGTCAAACGTTGGCCTGAGCTTTCATTTCAAGGAGACAGATATTTAGGAATTCCCAGGTGTCTGGTCTTGTCCATATAATTTCTTATACACCCTCTACCATTATCAAACCTTCAATTTTTTATTTATTTATTTATTTATTTATTTATTTATTTATTTATTTATTTATTTATTTATTTATTTTTGGCTGTGTTCGGTCTTCGTTTCTGCGCGAGGGCTTTCTCTAGTTGCGGCGAGTGGGGGCCACTCTTCATTGCGGTGCGCGGGCCTCTCACTATCACGACCTCCCTTGTTGCGTAGCACAGGCTCCAGACGCACAGGCTCAGTAGTTGTGGCTCACGGGCTCAGTTGCTCCGCGGCATGTGGAATCTTCCCGGATCAGAGCTCGAACCCGTGTCCCCTGCATTGGCAGGCAGATTCTCAACCACTGCGCCACCAGGGAAGCCCCAAACCTTCAATTTTATGGGAAAAAGAAACTTGAATGTATAATAAAATATTAAGCTGATTGAGAACATTGTAAAATGTTGAATAGTTCATTTATTCTTCATTTGTTTATGTTCAAGTGTCTACAAAGTTTTTTAATTCAAGACTGGTTTAAAATATAGTGCATATTAGTAGAAAATTTGAGGTATAGTAAGGCCAACAGATCAGGATATGACTGCTGTTGAAAAGACAGTTGTTACTCCCCTAGCGGAGGGGACATGACACGCATGGGAGAACCACATGAGGAAGTACCGAGGTTGGTCAGGAGGCAGAGGGAGATAGGGGAATTTTGGACAAGGGCCTTTATTGTGCTTTCCTCAGCAAGAAATGGGTGAAGTGGAGTAAATAGGCTTGGGATTGACTAGTTTGAATATTTTTGGAGCTCTGAGGCATGGGGCTGTCCCTGGTTGTCTGGTACCCAGCTCTGGGTGATTAGGACAGAAGGATAGTAGCCCAGAGTGTGACAGTCATAGAGGAGCTATTTAGGGGTATGGGCTCTGGATCAGTTGGTTTGTATTTGAAAACATGCCCACGCTCGAGAGTAGGACTACACCCAAGGAGGAGGGTGAGGAGGAAGCAGGAAGCCAGGGCAAGGTGACTCAGGCATCTCATAGGGTTTTCCAGAACAAGGTGTTTCTCACACAGACACTTATGCAGGTGTAAAAGCATCAAGATTACAGGAACTAAAACATGGTCAATATAAGGGCTCAGCTTAAATGTCACCTCCTCAGAGACACTGTTCCTGCCTATGCAATCTACAGTGACAACCTCCTCCACCTCAATTTTCCCTAGCCATTACCCACTTCATTCCTTCATAGCATTCAGGGCCTGTCCTCTTGCCCAACACCCAGTCTTGGCTTCCTCCACCCAGCGGAAATGTCCTCACAGTGATCTGCCAATCTTCTCTCCCACCACTGTCCCCTCTCTTGTCCCACTCTTGCATTCCTGATATATCTGAGCTCTGCTTTTTTCTCCATAGTGCTAATAACTTCTGACCTTCTGTGTTATGCTTATTGTCTGCCCTCAAGAGTGTCAGTTCCATAGGAGCAGCAGGGTTTTTTGTCTGTCTTATTTTCTGCTATGCCTACAAGCCTAGGTCAGTGCAGGGCACACAGTGGAGGCTAGATAAACAGTGAATAAACAACTCTTATCACTCTCAAAAACGTTCTTGTTAGTGCTTTCCTTGTTTGTGCTCACTGGAATGTCAGGTACTGTTATGTGCTGGGAGCTGAATCCCTGGCTCCCAACACAGACCTGGCACGTAGTAGATGTTCAACCAGCATTTTGAAGAATGAATATGCCAGTCACACGCTTAACATGAGGAACCAACAACGATAAACGTGGTTGCTGCCCTTAAGCAACTATTAAAGTAAGACAACAAGCCTCAAATGGAGTGTCTTATACTAAGCCCCAGGTCATCGACCTTGAGACTTATTACAGATTCCACTCTCCCAGAAATGAAATATTAAACCAGTGAATCAGGAATCACCTAATCAGCCCCAGTTAGGTAACCTGCCGGATAGACCCCTAAAGGAAAGTGACCTTGCAATAACCAATGTGTGTTTTGCCTAGTATAACGTTCTTGTTCCTGCTCTTTTCTGCCTTTAAAATCTCTTGCCTTGTATAGCTCTTTTTAGCTCCTTTCTATCTGCTGGATTGAATGCTTCCCTATTTATGAATCATTCAATAAAGCCAATAGGGTCTTTAAAATTTAGTCTGTTGGATTTTCTTTCTAACAAGAGTTACACAGTGTATTTTAAGATTACAGTTTGCTTTTAAAAGATTATTATAGAATCAGTCGGGTTTATTATTGCTGTGTAACAAACTTTCATCAAACCTAGTGATTTAAAACAATACTTTATTATTATCTCTCATAATTCTGTGGGTTTCCTGGGCTCAGCTGGGTGATTCTTGCTTGGAGTTTCTCATGCTGACGCCGTTGGATAGCAGCTGGGGCAGTGTCATCTAAAGGCTCCACCAGGCTTTCTCACACTGCTGGCAAGTGATACTGCTGTTTGACTTGGAGCTCACCTGGACAGTCAACCAAAATGTGCACATGACCTCTCCATGTGGTTTGGTCTTCTCACAGCAGAGCCTGTGTTCTCAGGGACAGAGACCCAAAAGCAAGAGTTCGGAGAAAAGTGGAAGTTGCCAGTCCCCTTAAAAGGCAGACCCAGAACTGGTCCGCAGTCACTTCTGCTATTCTCTGTTAGAGCAGTCACAAGCCAGTCCAGATGCAGGAGGGTAAAAGATTAGACTCCGCCTCTCCTTAGTGGGCTGTCGTGTGTGTACAAGAAGGGAAAGAATTGATGGTGGCTGCCTTTGGAGGTAAGCCACCATAGAGATTCCATGATGATGCTACAATTGATCTGGCAATAGATGCTCCGGCCCAACACAGTTTAGTTGTACTCTGGGGGGTTACAGTCCAGCAGGGAAAGCGCATGCAAAAAAAAAAATCATTCTAGAACCTTCTATGAAGGAGTAACTGGCATGGGACTTCTTCTTACCATAAACACCTAGAAACTCGACAAAATACATGAAAAAAACTCTTTTTTGGTTATTGGACAATAGGCAGCACAGGACAATGGGGCTGGTGAGGACCATTTAGGGACAAGTCTGGAGTTTGTTTGGGGCCATGTTGAAAAGTGCCCTGAGGGTCAGCAGGATTCGGGCTTTGCCTATTACACATGGGGATATCTGTGATTTTCAAGCTGAGTGAGGGGAGAGGTGGATAGGTAGATTGCACAACCAGAATTCAGTTTTGCAAGGTTCACACCTCAAGACCTCAGACCAGATAGGAAGGAGGTTTACAGCAGTCCTGGCAGAGATCCACAGAAGGGTCCTCATCCACTCACAGAGGACTATGGACTTGTCATGTGGGGTTTGGGTAGATTATGGTGGCTGGAGGAGCCTTAGCACCTGACACCCCGAGAGCATTCATATGCTGAATGAAGATAGGAACCATCTGGGAGCTGCGGGAACTGAGAAGCAGGAGCAACTTGGATGGGCTGAGGAGAGGGTTTTCCAAGTTCTAGAGAGTGGACTATGGTCTTTCTGGGATAGAAACGTTGACAGCTCAGCCCCCACTCTCACTAATTGGAGGGTATTGGTTGGAGGTGTCTTGAGGGTAGGGTGACCTAGGGAGATGAGACAAGATATTTGGAGGATGTGAAATGTCTCTCAGGGCTTGGTTCTGATATCCACCCGTCTGATCTAAACTCTCAGAGGAAGCAGTATATTATATTTGGGACTGTCCCCAAATCAGGGCAGCTGCTTTCCCTGGGCTTTATTTTGCATCTTTTTGATAATAATGAGATATATCTAGAACAAGAGACCAAGATCTTCAGCAGGTTATACTTCTGACCTCTTTGTTCCTGATCTGGGACACGCAACTGTCCTCACTACACACTCAGTGTTCACTCACCCAGCATGCTTTCACTGAGGCTCTACTGTGTGCCAGGCCTGTTTCAGACACCAGGGCACAGCAGTGGGTAAAGCAAGAGGAGGGAAGTCCCATTCTCATGCAGCTGGCAGAAAAGGAAAAAATCGTTTAAATGTACACAAAGTCAGGCAGTGATATCTACCAGAGAGAAAAATTAGGTCAGGAAGGACATTTGAACAAATTCCTGTAGGTGTTTAGGGAGCAAGCAATGTAGAGGGCATACTGTTCCAGGCAACAAGAACAGCAAGTGCAAAGGCCCTGAGGTCACCATAGGCTGCATGTTAAAAGTCTTAGTTGTTAGTGTGGATTCTTAGCTTTGACTTGAGTTTATTTTATTTTATTTTAGTTTAGTTTATTTTGCTGTGCCTCATGTAGGATCTTAGTTCCCTGACGAGGAATCGAACCCGCATCCCCTGCAGTGGAAGTGTGGAGTCTTAACCACTGGACCGCCAGGGAAGTCCTGATTTTACTTTTATTTTTAAACCTTGGTTTCACTTTGCTAGGTAATTAACCTGAGTTTGTGTCACCAATATGTTGAATTCAGAAAGTTCTATTCCAGTGAGTTAAAGTGGAAACAGGGGTGAATTTGGGTCAAGTCAGGATATGTTTATTGAGTAGTCTCTCTGAACACAGCTGTGTTAGGCACCAGGAGGCTGTGAAATGAATGTCCCCCAGAACGTCATAGATGTCCTCATGCCCCCTCCACTGCACCCCTGCACCACTTTATCTGGGTCTCAAGCTCTGACCCTGATCATCTATTATACCTTCATCCTCTATATCCAGCTCCTCCTGGACAGGTCTGTCCATGTGGACTCTGAACTTCTCATGGTCAGTGTGTCCCAAACTGAGTTCATCCCTTTCCCCACTAATTCCTCCTCTCCGTGAAGTCCCTCTGGTGAAGGAAGCCACCACCAGCTAGATCCTTGAGCCCAGAGGCTTGGTCCCTTCCCCACCCCATCACTCTGATGTGTCCCAGTCAATGCTCCCACCAGTATAGGGCTCCCTGCCATCTTCTCCCTGACTCTTCAGCCTTTTGCTGATCACCAACCTACCCCTCTTCACAAACCCCCAAAGGCAGGTACAGTCATGGGGCCAGGAAAGTGATACATGCAGGTGTTGCTGGGAACAACAAGCAGTATCCTGGAGCAGAAGACAGACAAGGGCTCCCAATAGGCCAGAGAACAGGCTACTGTGGCGGCAAGGTTGCCATTAAGGGAGTGAGGCAGACATCACACTGCAACCCCTCCCATCTCTTCCCACAGGATGTCCTGTGTTTCATGCCTCAGCCTGGGTAGGCTGCCCCTCTTTGCTCTCTGTTATGGGAGTGCCCATTCATTCATTCATCATGATTTGAGTCCTGCTAAGTGCGAGGCTCTGGCTAGATGATGGTTCATCCTTGGAGATCCAGCTCAGAAATCGCCTGCTCCATGAAGCTGTTCTTGACCCCACCCACTCCTGCAGCCCCCTCTGGCCTCACCTGGGACCCTCCAGTGCTGTGATCACACTCTGATTACCTCTCCAATCTGTGAGTTCTGTGAGGGCTCTGGGCCAAATACAGAAAGGAGCTCAAAAAATGTGATGATGGGGGAGACCTTCAAGATGGCGGAAGAGTAAGACGCGGAGGTCAACTTCGTCCCCACAAATACATCAGAAATACATCTACATGTGGAACAGCTCCTACAGAACACCTACTGAACGCTGGCAGAAGACCTCAGACCTCCCAAAAGGCAAGAAACTCCCCACGTACCTGGGTAGGGTAAAAGAAAAAACAGAGACAAAAGAATAGGGACGGGACCTGCACCAGTGGGAGGGAGCTGTGAAGGAGGAAAGGTTCCCACACACTAGAAGCCCCTTCACGGGCGGAGACTGTGGGTGGCGGAGGGGGGAAGCTTCGGAGCCGCGGAGGAGAGCGCAGCAACGGGTGCGGAGGGCAAAGTGGAGAGATTCCCGCACAGAGGATCAGTGCCGACCAGCACTCACCAGCCCGAGAGGCTTGTCTGCTCACCTGCCGGGGCGGGCGGGGGCTGGGAGCTGAGGCTTGGGCTTCAGTCGGATCCCAGAGAGAGGACTGGGGTTGGCTGTGTGAACACAGTCTGAAGGGGGCTAGTGCGCCACAGCTAGCTGGGAGAGAGTCTGGGAAAAAGTCTGGAGCTGCCGAAGAGGCAAGAGACTTTTTCTTGCCTCTTTGTTTCGTGGTGCGCGAGTAGAGGGGATTAAGAGAGTCCCTTAAAGGAGCTCCAGAGACGGGCGCCGAGCCGCGGCTATCAGGCGGACCCCAGAGACGGGCATGAGACGCTAAGGCTGCTGCTGCAGCCACCAAGAAGCCTGTGTGCAAGCACAGGTCACTGTCCACACCTCCCCTCCTGGGAGTCTGTGCAGTCCGCCACTGCCAGGGTCCCGTGATCCAGCGACAACGTCCCTGGGAGAACATACAGCGCGCCTCAGTCTGGTGCAACGTCACACCGGCCTCTGCCGCCGCAGGCTTGCCCCGCATCCGTACCCCTCCCTCTCCCCGGTCTGAGTGAGCCAGAGCCCCCTAATCAGCTGCTACTTTAACCCCATCCTGTCTGAGCGAAGAACAGACACCCTCAGGCGACCAAAACGCAGAGGCGGGTCCAAATCCAAAGCTGAACCCCGAGAGCTGTTCGAACAAAGAAGAGAAAGGGAAATCTCCCAGCAGCCTCAGGAGCAGCGGATTAAATCTCCACAATCAACTTGATGTACCCTGCATCTGTGGAATACCTGAATAGACAACGAATCATCCCAAATTGAGGAGGTGGACTCTGGGATCAACGATGTATATATTTTTTTCCCTTATTCTCTTTTTGTGAATGTGTATGTGTATGCTTCTGTGTGTGATTTTGTCTGTATAGCTTTGCTTTTACCATTTGTCCTAGGGTTCTGTCTGTCCGTTTTTGTGTTGTTTTGTTTGTTTTTTTATTACTTAAAAAATGAGATGATGGATAAAACACTAAATAGATGAAAGGATTAAACACGGACCACTTGTCAGTCAAGTTCACCTCTTCTCTCCCTCCCTCCAGGACCAAAGCTCCATCATTAACAGGAGCCTGAGTAAATTTTCACATCCTTGTGCTCATTTAGACCATTAACAGTCTGGACGTTTTTTCTATTTTAATTTTTTAAATCACTTTGATGGTTTTTATTTCCTTCATCCTAAAAGCACCATGGAAAACTTGGGAAAAATACAAACGCAGAAAGAAATATCAAAATGAAAATTTCCAATAATCCAGTAACTCAGAGATACCCACGACTAATATTTTAGACAGCAGGGATTGACAAACTTTCTGTAAAGAGCCAGAAAATAAATATTTTAGTCTTTGTATATGTATAGCTGATCCACTTTGCTGTACAGTATAAAGTAACACAATATAGTAAAGCAACTATACTCCAATTACAAAAAAGAAGTTTTGTTAAAAACAAAATAAAACAAAACACAAAACTTATAGAGATCTTTTATGGCTCAATTTTAATTTTTTAAAACTTTGAAGTCATGTCTGATCGTACCCCTCAGTAATGAGAAACTTAATTATCACTTCAACGGTGGGAATCCATCTGTCATGTTGAGCCAAGATGGGGCAATATGGAAGTACAGGATGTTGAGGAGAAGATGGCTCAGGGTTTGGGCCTCAGGGCAGCAGAAAGAAGGGAGGCAGAAAGATAGATGCAGGGATGTAAGGGATGAAGCCAGGTAGAGGGAAAATCCAGGGGCTTCCACTCATGGGGGCAGGGGCTTCCAATGTCACCTTCTGTCACATCTTGCTGCTCCTGCCTCAACTTATGAGCCATGTTTCCCACTCTGCATCACACCTCCAGACCTTTGCATGAGCTGGGTCCTCCACCAGGAATTCCTTTCCTCTACTCACCAGCTAGCTACACCCCTCACCCTTTAAAACTGCTCTTCTGGAGAATTTGTTCCTGACCCTGCCTGTGCAGTGCACCCTGCCCCACCATGCCACACTCACCTCACTCTGTACTTAGCTCACCTAATTGTAGTTGCCTGATAATAACACATCTTTTGGGGAGGTGGTCTCCTCTTCAGGACTGGCTTGAGAGACCAGTAGACCTAAGTTATAAGTCCTCTAAATCTGCATGACCTTGGGCAAGTCCCTTATCCCATTGGAGCCTCAGTTTCTCACTGTGACACTGTGCTAATTGAGCTGCCAGAGGTGGGGATTGGGCCAGGTGCCTGTTGTTGTGTGCCCTTAGTGCTGACCCCGGGATTGTGGTGACCAGCATGGCCAGGGTTTGTGAAATGCTTGGATGCAGTAATGCATTAGGGAGTGGGAAAGAGGAAGGAGGATAGGGTGCAGATTTAGAAGTCAGAAGACACAGCATTCCTTTGGGACACTACCCAGAGCCCCTGGTCGCAGGCCTTGTCACACTTTCTTGGCTGACTTCAGAGGGCATGCAAGGAACACCCCCTTTGAGGGCTGCATTCTCCCCATTTGACCTGCCTACCCAGGGGTCAGGGCAGACTCCATAATGCTGTGTGTGCTCATGTCCCTTGTAAAGAAGTGGGCCAAAGTAAGGATTGCAAACTCAGATGCCTCGAGGGGCCAGGCATGAAGATGGGGGGATAGCCTGGGCCCAGGGAAAGCTTAGGGGGTGATGCGGACTGTGGTAAACTGGGGACACAAACTCTGTCTAGAGGGCAGCTCGAATTCAGCTTCAGAAGAGCATTGCCTTGAGGGAATGTCACCCGGGAGGCCAGATCTTCTAATTTCATTCCAAAACAAACATATTTTTAATAAAGCTAGAAACTTGCTCTTTAACTGTTAGATTTAATTCTAAAACTCTAGATTTGTCCCTGGGCCCAAGTTCAAGGTCCTTAGTTTAAGAAACTTGACCAAGAATTGGCTCAGGAGTGGCTGCCTTAAGGCAGAGTCAACTCTGCATGCTCTGTCACTACACAACACCCATGATCTCGCCCAGTGTCTCCTTGTGGATGTTCAGGGGATAGCTTCACCTCCTCAGAAACCTGCCCCCTAAGGCAGGGTATGAAGCAGGACAGGGCTCTTCTGGGAGCTGCCCTTTCCTTCTTTGCAGCTTTGGGACCCACCTATGCTTCCTCCCACACATCCACCGCATGGATTCAGCCCTCTACGAGCCGAACTAAGTTTGCTCTGCACAATGACATTTATCAGGGACCTGGTGAAGAGCTGGAATTGACATCCCCTAAAGGAGCATCCATTGGAAGGAGAGCCAGTATGCTTTCCCTGCAGCCTTAAAAGTGTATTGAGCACCTGCCATATACTTATCCTAGGTTGGAGCTTGGGTACTATGAGGAGGAGGGAGCCTGGGCCGCTGTCCACATGAGCCAAAATAACATCAGATGAGATGGCAGTGAAGGAGAAGTGAGGATACATCTGATAGGGGAGAAGGGCAAGTATCTGGGCTGGCCTCAGAACATTGCCACAAGTTGATCTGGTGGGGATGGGGACATGGCATGGGTGTGCTTGATGGAATAGCATGCACAATGGCTCAGAAGGTATGGGGATTGGAGCAGATGTGACTGGGTTTCCCCAGTTTCACCCTGTCCCTGTAGCAGGCCTCCTTTCTCCCTCTGTGATAATAGGAATGGTGATGAGAGCAAGTGTCCTTAGTGAGCACTCTTGGAGGACCCTGTTATTAAACATGAGGACATTGAGGCACAGAGAACGAAGTGGCTTGCCCAAGGTCTCAGAGCAAGGAACCCTGCTACAACCCAGTCCCCATGGCCCATATCCTTTACTACTGCCTCTATGCTGCCAGCAGGGGTGCAAGTCTGGAATGGACTTTGAAAGCAGCCTGATTCTGATCCCTTGAGAAAGCCCCCCTCAACTTATTGAACTTGTTAGGCTCCTCAGGGATAAGGAGCTCATTGTCATTCCTGGAAGCTAGCTAGACCTCCCTGTAAATTGGTGTAGGACAGTCCAGAATAGACTTGGGGCAGCCACGGGTCCCCCTGAGGCTCCCTGTCCCTGGACAAGCAGCTAAGGTCCCCTTGCCTGTCCCTGGCAATGGGCCTGATGGAGGTGGCAGTCATGCAGCCAGTTGTGCTATCGAGATGAGGAAACAGTAGGCACAATGCATGCTATAAAGCAGATGTTTAGGTATTCACTCAACAAACATCAGTTCAGGCCTTGCAGTGTGGCCAGCCTGGGCCTGGGTCTGGGTGACCAGCAGTGAATACAATACAGCCCCCCAAGCTGCCAGCCTTGTAGGAAAAAGTGTTCCAAGAAATTCAGCCTTCAATGCCCCCACCCCACACCCCAGGAATAATCACACTGATGTGAAGCTACAGCCTTGGGTCCCAGTGAAAGGTAAAAGGAGGCACTCACCATGGGCACTGACCAAGAGCCCAGACACTGGAGCTGGATGGCCTGGGCTCCATGATCTGGGGTGGTTACCTCACCTCTCCATGCCTCAGTTTGCTTTTCTGCAAAGGGATGATAATATGATACCTACCTTAGAGATTTTCATGAGGATTAAGTGATCTCATATTTTTAAGGCACTTAGGACATAGTCTGGCAGTGGATCAGGCTATCACTCACCTCAACGGCCCTGTGAGTTAGGTTTTCCTGTCTCCATTTTAAATATGGGAAAACTAAGGCTGAGAAAGGTGATGAGATCAGCCAAGGATCACTTCTTCCTCATACTCACTGATGTCCCCTTTCTACCCAGCTCTCCTGTGTTCAACTCATGTCTTTGTCCCCAGTAACCACCCAGCAAAGTCAATGCTAAGAATTTTTGAGCAAATTAGTGCATGAAAGAAGACTCAAGTCATGCTCCTCACCTGGGGCTCTCAGGGCCGTGCACTAGACTGGAATATCGAGCTCCCCAAGACTGTCCAGGAGACACTAGACACTGTGCTTGTCCATTGCCTCAATCACACCTAACATGAACAGGGTGTGCTGTGGGGCAGAGGAATAACCCTTGGTGCAGAGAGATGTTGGGCAGGCAGAGAGGCCTCTGGAAGACAGCACACATGTAGCAGAATTTCTAGGCAATCAAGATTTGGGGAATGATGATGCCTAGAAAGGGCAGAGGACAGAATTCAGCCTGGGCGCCACCCCAAGTTGGGTACCGGGTGGCAGTGAGAATCCGGAGAAGCTCTGCCCCTGCTGGGTCTCCTCCTCATCCAGTAAAGGAGAGAAGAAAAGTTAAGAAGACTAGTACAGCTGACCCCCACTTATCTCCCTGTGTGTGTGGCACTCCTTCAAGGATTTCGTAGGTAGTGGCACATTTAATCTTCCTCAGAACCTTGTGAAATGGCTACTGATTCCAGCCCCATGTGGACAGGAGGACTAAAACACAGCTAGGATTCAAATCCAGACTGGATCCCAAGTTTGCACTCTGGGCCCCTTGCCTAGAGCACCCTTGCCCCAGAAGGGCATCATGGGCTCATAAAAAATGTCCCTGTCCTCCCTTTTATGGAGTCCTGGTTTGTTAGGCAAAGAAGGCTCCCAGTGCCGATACCCAGTAACTCTCTGAGGGACACTGATATGCGGGATCATAATGGCTCCTGAAAGAGTAGAGACAGTGCGGGCCTGGGCATCAAGTCTGCATTAGATCTCAGCTCTACCCCTACCAGCTATGTGACCTGAAAACTTTCCCCAACCTCTCTGTGCCCGACTTTCCAAACTTGACTCATAGGGTTCCTGTGCTTGGCACACTGTAGGCCCTCGATCAAAGGGAAAAAGCCAGGCCTTCCAAAAAACTTTCTTATATGCCCCAAAGAAAAACACGTGTGCCACATGTCACACAGAGCTGTTCCTTGACAAGCAAAGCGAGTGCAACCCAGCAGTTCCTCCAGTTCCCTGCCTGAGGTCTTTCCCACTTCAGTGACAATGACTTGA